>NC_136261.1:323690521-324253021 GCF_964187855.1 Myxine glutinosa
AATGGACTACAAAATGTAAATGTTTCATGATATTTGTTATATTATATCACCTTTATCTTTCAATATTGTTGAAATGAAGATCAAATAGCTGTATGTTGAAATATGTTGAAAAAGTCAAAACTTTACATGGGGTGTACTTACTTTTTCACGTGACTATATATATATATATATATATATATATATATACATATATATATATATATATATATATATATATTGTTGGGGTTTTGAGAACCCTGCACTTTGTAAATTGTTGTAAATATACCCCTTTGTAAATAATTCTTTTTGTAAATACCTCCATTTCTTGTAAAGGTCAAAGGTCGTCTCCTAGTTCGTCCACATTGCAACATGTAGCGAACCATAGGCCCTATTCGTAGTTATTTCATTATTATGTGTTTCAGGTAAGGCTGTGTTTCCAATAGTTAACTCTACATTGCATTAATCAAATAAGATCGGTCCGTTTCGTTCTTTTCAAAAGCGGTGCAAGTGGTTTGCCAATCCCGCAAGCCGCCATTGCCATGTGCTCATCTCGGAAAAGAAGGGGGGAGGAGCCGCCAGATAATGGGCGTGGCACCTCATCGTCATCAGAGGTGGAGTCAGCCAGCCCTAACAGCCAACCAGCACCGCGGTGAGCGACCCGGTAGGCGTGCCCTCGTAGCCCGCGGTTTGATTTCGGGGAGGGCAATACAAGGAGGAGTGAGGGACTGCTTACGCAGATGAGTGACGGAGCCCGAACCGAGAAGTTGGCTGGCGTTGGAGGAGAGTCGGTGAGAAGGCAGAGAGAGAGACAAAGCTGCGGGAAGCTCTGACACGCTGCTTCAAACAGCCCCTGCCGCGTGAAGCTCTGACACGCTGCTTCAAACAGCCCCTGCCTTGTGAAACCGAATACGTGGGGTCGCCGGCTGCTCACTTCCAGCCCGGAGCGTGGAGCTGGAGCGGACGTCGTTGCTGCGTTTTCCCGCCCGAACCTTCTAGTTCTGCACGGACCCTTCTCCTTCGTCCAGCCCTTCCTGCCTGCAATTCCCATTCGTGTACGTGAGTTTGTTCTGTCTGTATTGTCCTGGGGATAAGTAAGCCTGTTTAAGAATTGCCCTGTGTATCTTCTTCTTCTTCGCCCTGTAAATTACTTTTGTTCCTCTTTCTTTGGTTTGTTGTACATAATTAATAAATACCTGTTCCTCCTTACTTTTGGTTTCATTCTCGTCCGATCGCTTTCGTGATTTCTTTCAATTGAGTATCTAAGGCGCAATTTTGGCCGAACCGCTTTATAATCGGGTTTAGTCCATCGCTAACGGCTCGGATTCCGGATTGCTAAACCGCTCGGCAAACTCCATCTTGTCCGGGATTCGAGCGGGGCCATTGACCTGCTTTGTGGAGGGATTGGCGGAGGTGTCCGGGAATCCCTTGACCAATCACCTTGGCCAATCCCATCCCACAAAGGAGCGGGGTAGTTCCAGGAACGGAGACGGCCATCTTAACAAGACAAGGGGATTAACCCCCCCTTGATAACGGGAGTGCCGTACCCCTGTTCCGTAACAATATATATATATATATATATATATATTTGTTTGTGTGTGTGCTTTCCCACATATTGTAGGTGTAAAGGTGATAATAATGTGCAATTTTCTGATTGCAGACTGTGGGGATGGAAAGTATACTGCCTGGGCAGGGCCCGACTACCCTGAACAACGGCATCGATGCAGCAGCGCTGGAGGTGGACCGACGCATTCAGGATGACCGTCAATATCCTGAGATTGCCCAAATGCTGGGCATCTCTGCGGATGGTATGGCATTGATTTTGTCACTTGTACGAGCACTGAAAGCTGGTCTTAATCGTGAAAGCTAGTGTTGTTCTATACCGGTGGGCGGGTTGTAGCTGACATTTCAGTTGTTAATCCTTGTTGGACAACAGAGGGATATGGGATGTATGTGTGATCATAAACGTTTGTGAGCATCAGCATTAGGACAATATCAGGCATGTGTGCTGTGGGAGGGGATGGCATATTACTCATTTTGATACCTCATGAATGGAGGGGTCAGGGTTCAGGATTGAAAATTTGAGTGGAGTAGGAGAAAAGGACAAATGATAATAGGGGAACAAAGTGGGGTGGGAAAAGAGACTATAATTAAATGGGATCAAACAGTTGAAAAAAAAAAGGATTTTAAAAAGAGAGAAGAAAATGTAGGTTGGGTTGGGGGAGGGCATGAAGGACTGGGGAGAGGAGAATAAAAAGGAGGACATGGGGGAGAGGAGAGTAACAAGTTGTGAAAGAAAAATGCTTGTGTATGTCACGGGGAGCCAGCATGCTGATTCTTATCTTTCTACTTTTGATTGTTGGTAATGCTGAAAAGGAGAAAAATATGGTTTGAACCAATGTCAAGGAAGGTGGACGTGTCGAGGAAGGTGGAAGTGTCGAGGAAGGTGGACGTGTCGAGGAAGGTGGAAGTGTCGAGTGACTGACTGTAAGATCTTTGCTATTTGTGTATACGTTGAGCAAGTTTTCACGGAATGGATCACGCAGTCCTTGCCCGGTCTCATGAATATATATATATCTTCTCTTCTTGGAGGTGCAGTTGAAATTGTCAGTGACTTTAACACTGATTTTGGGTCCTGATATTGAAGGACTTGGTTGTCTTGGTGATAGGGCAGAGGTTAAAGTGACTCCATGTGACATACATTAACAAACATGTGACATGCATTATGACTCCATTAACAAACTGTATGCCCATACATTAACAAAGTTATTCCATACAAAACATGCAGTTTACACAGGTATTATTTTGTTATTTGTAACATCTGTTTGGTGATGAGATTTCAATGCAAGTGACATTTCCCTACCATACCATACCATCTCAGATTTTGCTCATACTTATGTCAAGGTTGGGTACAAGTATGGAAACGTAGGATCTGAAGTGGTTTGAGCCAGCTCCCAATATTAAGGGGAATCTGGCCACTTCTAGTTTTCCTGTTGCCAATGGCAACGTGTGGACCACACCCATTCCTATAAACCTATTTTCCCTCACAATTTCTAAACTATCTCAGTTGGACTCACCAAACCCAGTGTTTCAGGTGAACTTTTCATGCAGATTTTGAATCTACAGTCAAAATCATGCTAGCTCAAACACTGAGATAATTGCAAAAAAACAGATTTTTCGCAGCCCCTCAATCGGACCCCAAATAATCGGTGTGCCTGTGGAGCAAAATTGTCCTGATCTACGTTTACAGGTTCCAGAAGACCTCAGCGTGGACATATAAAAACCAAGAGGGTGTTTTGTGTCATCTTTCAGTAATATAGACTTTTGTGACCTACCCTCACCCTGCAGAGAACCACTCTTTTGTGTGCAAGGATGCAGTTCAGGGGTTCCATTGAGAAACCACCCAAGCCACTCTGCATCCATTCGCAATTTATCATTGATCTGAAGATTCAGCTACCCTTGAATGTACAAGTGCCTGTATCACGAGTGATGACCGAGATCACAATACGGTGACGATTCATTGATGTTGTTATTGTTACGTGGTCCTCCCGGTAACTACCTGGTCTTGGTGACCCCCGGACCGTGGGAGGACCCCGCCAGAAAGATATCTGATTTATACGCGTTCGTAATGCAATCAATAGGAAAGACACCAACAATTCAGGTCAATAAGCAACCCCACACCAAGGATCCGGATCAATTAATAATATATTCTCAATCCATCAACAACAATCAACAATCAATCAGCAATATTACTAAGATGGCCATCTCATATATTTCCCCCCCTTTCCCCACTCACGACCCCTCAATGGTCACTGTCCCTCACAATGTCTCTGGGCCCCTCCAGACCAAGGTGAAGGTCGACTTCTCCGCACACGGGCGGTTGAACGGACCCGTGGCTGACGTGCTCCAAACGTGCACGTCACGTACCGGGAACAGCTGCTGCAGCGCACACCTCCTTGCAAAGCAAAGCGGGCAAAGCAAAGCGCGGCTCGCAAAGCGCGCGAGGCCCAAGGTGCGACCCGTACACGCCCTCGGAGGCGTCGAGGCGAACAGTGCCAGACGCTTGGTTCCTTCCAGGAAGCCATGGCAACCTGACACGTAACAGGCAATCACCCCGCGCAGGTAACTCCTCTCGCCAGACGCGCGTTTCAAACTCAGCGTTCTCAACGCTAATCAATATCGACACCGCTCGCGTCGGAGCTGGGCGAGGAAGAAAAAGATAGCCGCTTCTCCAGGACCTCGTGTCTTGTTTTCTTCTTCCGGTTTACTATCCCGTTTCCGGTCTCCTGTTCTCCGGAGCCTCTCTAACCATTTAACCACAACAACCTTTAATAGAATAAACATTAATAAGCAATGACATGAATAGAAATTCACCTAAATCCGGGATCCGTAACATTATCAAGTTTATAACTGAAACTACCCGAGTCAATCACATCCATTATTTCAGTGATGAGCTAGTCCACATAAAAAATTCGAAAAATTTTTTGCAACCTGTGTTTCCACCAGTCAGACTTTGGTATCTTCGCTGCCAGTCATGGTAAAAGTCCAATCAAACATCTGGTTGCACGTACTAGTTTACAGGCAACTGAACAGGGCATCTGGTTGCACGTACTAGTTTACAGGCAACTGAACAGGGGCAGATTCTGACACCACTTCAGCTCTATTATTAGGCTAATGAACATGTCTCTGGTATGAAGGTCATCTTTGTTCCTAAAGAGGATGTTGCTGCCCATGGTTCAAAGATTGAATCGAGACCGAAAAATGCCAAGACAATAGTGCCAGGCCCCCGGAGCCATCCTAGGTTTATACCAGTATCCAATGATGAAGTCTGAATGTTTCGGCTCTCGAGCGACACAGTCAGCACAGCCGTAGAGGTTGGTTTAGCTGAACCCACTGTGGATGATGAATTTCCAAGTGAACTAGAGCTGAAGCCAGGGGAGTATGTGGCTGTAGTGTATGATGATGAATGGTAGGTTGGCTGCATTTCAGAAAGATCTGATGAACACAGAGACATAATGGTCAATTTCATGCACAGGAGTGGACCGACCAATTATCTTTCATTGCCAGCTCGAAGGGATGAATGTACTGTGCAGTGTTCATGTGGTCGCTTCACTCCACCTTCAGAGATTGCCCATCTTCAGGTTTTTTTCGTTCACCCAATCACATCTCTGCCAGTTCAAACATGAAATGGTATGGTTTTCGTGTTGATCTGTCATCGCGAGTTCTGCGCCTGCATTTTTGCATGTGGCTCGAGGAATGCAATACAAAAGGAAGTGAATGTCTAGCGTTCCTAGGGTCTGAAGTCCAAACCGAATGAGTCTATGCAGGCCGGACGGAATGTCTTTGCGGGCCGGATCCAGCCCTTGCGTCATAGGTTGCCTACCCCTGCCTTAGGGGAATCCAAATCTTGGAAGCATCTGGTAAAAGCAGGCCAACTCAATAGTTTGGGACATTTTCGTATTTGTGTTGGAAAAATGACGAGTAATAAATGAGCCCCTAATAAGTAATGTGGTCTACAATACACAACACACAACATGCATTTTAAGGCCATTTTCCCTGCTAGAGCGGGGGTTAGCCCTAGAGCGGGGGTTAGCCTACAGCGGGTGTCTACAATACTCAATGCAATTATTATCCCCTCCCTTCTGAAAAAAAACGGGGGATATTGTAATCAGCTCTGTCTGTCTGTCTCTGTCTGCCAATCTGTCACGCTATCTCTTCCAAAACGGTTGTGAAAAAAAATCAACAAGTTAGTAGTTATGATCACCACATGGTAAAAAGGTGCAAGAGGAGTATTATTTTTGGCCCTGTCCCTGGGGTCCTGGGGCGAGGCCAAAAGATTAATTACAGGCGTATTTGGCCGTTTTTTAAAAATGAAACTTTGTATATGCAATCTAATTTATGGGACACATTAAATATGTAACGATTTTTTGTATTTGACCGACCCCTAATTCATGCCCCCAGAGGGTTGGGACTTAGGGTCACAGGGTCAAAAATGGAAAACATCTAACTCAAAATTTGATATCGAGTCATTTGTAGTGGAACTTTTTTGCCATCTTTCAACTTTGCTTTCGGTGCTTTCCCCTCTGGGCCGTTGCTCCTCCTCACACCTAGCTCGGCTTCACGCTGTTGAAACCAAAGCTTTTAGAATCATTGGTATCTCCCACAATGAAGCTCATTCTGAGGGCCTTTCACTCGCTCACCGCAGGCAGGTTTTTGGTCTTTCTGTCTTCTACCGACTCTTCTTCGGCCTAGCTCCACCTGCTCTGTCTGTGCTCTGTCCTCCAAATATTCCTTGAGGACACATAAGATCTGCCAGCAACCCTCTTCTGATGAAACTGCCAAAATCAAGACTCTCTGCTCACCTTCACTCCTTCATTCCTCTTTTCTCCCGCCTTTGGAACAAACTCCCTCACTCTTCAATCTCATTCTTCCCTCCAGGTCTTTAAAACAGTTGTTCACCACTATCTCTTATCTTCCCCCATCCAAAACCTTCATCTTTTATACCCCCATTAATACACCCCAAATTCACTTTTTTCAAATTCCGTTTTCTTTCCTGTAAGTCCTAGTAGTGCCTGTCCATTTGTTTTATACCTTGTACCCCGCATCAGCCCTCTCCTTTCCACAGATCTCCCGATGTCCTTGTTCTCTACTGTTGTTGTGCTTCCCTTTCTCCCCCCCTCTTGTCTCCTGCTCCCTTTGTTGTATGTTTTATGTGTTTCTGTTTCCATGTGTTGGCTCTTACACAAGCCTCGATTTTGTATAAAAAAAATTAAGTGGGAGGCGTGGGTTTTTTGCGATGGCGTGCCATCGACTTCATTCTTGTTTCGATTTTAAAAAGGGATCCAAGGTTCAGGTTTCCATTTAAAATCCCATTCAACTTCGATCGAACAAACTTCAGCATCGGCTTGAAACATTTTGTTCATAACTGCCATCAACGCAAAGGTGTACTGACATTGAAATTAACTTTGGTGCACTCAAGTAAAATTTGGCCATGGATATGGAATTGCCTGTTTACTTTGAGGTGTACCTCGGATGAAGGAAAGAAGGTGAGGAAGATCGAGTGAGGGGTAATGAGGGTGTAATGAGAGATGGTAATTGTGGGGTACTTGGCAGAGCTGTCAAAACAAAGTCGTAAATATGTCGTGGAAAGTCGTAAATCGTTCACATGCGATTATCGAAGGCGACATTTGTGAGGGACTACATTCTGAATATGGTACCTTTTTTTCGAAAATAAATGGAGAAAAATGTATCGTAGCATCCAAGTAGTGGGTAAATAAATAATGTTGACAAATGTTAGGTTAGCAATGATCAATCGATTTTCATATGGGTATTTGTCTTATTTTTTATTTTACTGTTGTGGAGTAAGATCTTCATCAGATGGATTGATGTGCTGGAGTAGCGCTCCGATGTGCTGCAGCACCACTACACCCCAGTATGTACAGTAGATTTGGTCATAGCCAATGGGGGTCTCGATATCCACCCACTCCATGGTTACTCTGAACACAATAGTCAGATGCACGTTGCAGAAAGGTTAGTGATGAGTTTGCTCTCATTCAAGTTCCTGGATTACACGAGACAAATAAAAAGTAAACACAGCATTTTTGTGATGCAAAACAATTGGACTATTTACCATGTATTAATTGAAGAAGGTGTACAAGGGGGTTAAATCTTCTGCCAAGATAATATGCTTTTGTTTTGCTCCTTTGGACAAGAACTCCTTTGTTTTTAGACTTTGTAGACATTTGAATTTTGGCATTTCTAAAATGTAACGTTAAAAAAACTGAGTCCTTTCAAGATCGATGATGGATGACCATTTTGAGCTGTCGAGGCAATTTCTTTAGTTAGGGTTACAATCGTGGATGGGACTCCATCCGACACATGGAAGTCAGGGCAGGAATTTGGCCATGGTGCCGGCGATAGCTTACCTACTTTTCATGATGGGTACCGTGGGATCTTTAACCTCCACCATTTAATGCCGGCACATGGAATGCCCGTTTAACGTCTATCCGAGGGACGGCACACGGAATGCCCGTTTAACGTCTATCCGAGGGACGGCACACACATTGATGAGCAACCCTGCCTGTGAAACACTGGGATGCCAGTTTATAGCTGGGTCAGGATTCAAACCCAGGCGAGACAGCTTAGAGGTGAGTGTGCGTACCTCTGGGCTGTCCTGCCAGGCCAGCGCTTTCAAGCCCCGGAAGTAAATAGCTCAATGGGTCTTGTTTGCTTGCAGTTGTTTACACTTTCTTGTAAAAGCAGTGCACTTAATAAACTGCATTTTCCCCACATTGTATGGCCATCCTTTGGTCATTAGGTTCAACAATTTTGCAAGTTTTTGATGAAATATTGAGGGATCAAGATTGGTAATTTTTTAATCGATGAATTTTGTGTTTTGTTTCAAAGTAGAACAGAGGAATAAGTTGTAAATTGATAGGCTTTATTTTGTCTGTTGTAGTGCTTCCAGGTGTGTCTGGGATGAGCGACATTGATTATCCATTGCTTGGCACTGGGCAGGTCTCTCTCCCTCGATTGTTGGAGATCGGGCCCGTCCGCCGTGTGCCTCTCCCCCCAGAGCTCGTAGAGCAATTTGGACGTATCCTTACCTGAAACATCACTCGTGCGTGGTCTGTATGAAAAGCTTACCAGCCTGATTTATTGGGCTTTAAAATATTGTACATATTTCCCTCACTTTTATTATTTATTATTTATCTATTTCTTTTTATTTATCTATTTTATTTATCTCCTCACATTATTATTTATCTATTTTTTTTTTAAGCCTGGTGTTGGCTAAGCGGTTAGGGTGCCGGCTTGGGATCCTAGGATCCTGGGTTTGAATCCCGGTCGATCGCTGAATTAACACCAGGGGGGTTGACTCAGCCTGTCATCCTTCCGAGGTCGGCAAATTGAGTATCAGTTCACTGGTAATTCCCTGTGTGCCGCAAGAGGCGACTAACAGGGTTGGCGGCAGGAAGGGCATCCGGCCATAAAACATTGCTTAAAAAGAGGACCATGGTGCCCAAAAAGGCCAACCCCTGCTCTGCGGGGGGAAATGGCCTCTAAAGGTGGTTCATTTATTTATTTATTTTTACTCGTGAATACTCCATCCTCGCGGATGGTATAATTCACCCGGAAATGCCTTTGTTTTAGTATAGCTTGCACAAGTCCCTCCCTCCCCCGTTAGAGCAGTGATATTCCATATACGTTTATGCTGAGAAAATTTCTGTCCTCCCTCCACCCTCACCCCCTGGACTAAGATTTTTTTCCTCTATTACTGAAAACTTTTCCTGCACCCACCCTCGCCCCACCTCCAGCCTCCTCCCACCTCCACCCTTCCCCAAGTACAACCACTAGTTTTTAAACGTGCATAGAAGTCAACCAAACGTGTATACTCCACGCACAAACACACACATCTCAAATGGATACAACTGTATGATTATAGGAGGGTTGATATGAAAGTAATGAGTCGTATTTTTCAGTTCGCAACCAAAGCGTCGACTATGCGAGATCACAATGAAAGGTTTGTATCTCCCACCCATTTATAATTTAACAGCACTGTGATCGGTCACGTGACAGTCAGACAATGCTTTCAAAATGGATGCCCCACTAGATATGTGTCGGAAGCAGAAAGCAGTTATCGTATTACTGCAGAAGTGGTTCCTCCAGCGGATACACATAGGTGTTTAAAGAATATTTATGCTGTACGGCGACTCTACCATTGATGTGAGCACCATTAAATGCTGAGCAAAATGTTTGAAGAGCGGGAAAACAGATATTGATGACGAGCCTCAAAGTGTACAACCGCAATGACAAAGGAAAACCAGACTCGGATTGATTCGCTCATTGAAGTGGATTGCAGTTGACCGAGACTATATGGGAAAAACTTTATATTTGCCCCGTGTGTATACATATTCCCTGTAATTGTTGTCCCCTGCCCCTCCGCCAAAGTCTGAGAATGAGGACATTAAAATGAGCTCTGACCGACCGATCATGTGTCCACGTACTTTTTGCGTACGTGATATTTCGAAAACTGTTGAAGTTAGCTTTCATATTGCAGATGTATCTATTTCTCATGACATTATCTCAACCTGATTAGATCACGGCTGCGATTGGCTGAATTCTGTTGCCATGGCAACCATCTCAGTAACTAGATTTGTGTACGCAGTAATTCAAAAAGATGTTCAATATTTAACTTTCATATTACATAGATCTATTCCTCATACCGCCCCAAAGGCAGGGAACGTAGAGTACAAGCTCATTGTTTTCATTACCTCCAATACAAAGGTGGACGGAGGGTTATGTATTCACCCCTGTTTAATCTGCCTGTTTGTGAACATGATGTCTCGAGTTATGGGCTGACTCGGACAAACCTTGGTGGACAGGTTAGGTTTGTGATAATGACCAATTGATTGAATTTTGGTGAAGATCCGGATGTGTATACTGGAATTTAAAAAAAAAAAAATTTTTTTTGAGCGACAGGGCAAAAAACGATGTGTGTGTATATAAGTTCAAAACACACCAGGTCACAAGTGTGCCGCACTGACCGGGTCCTCGGTCGAGGTCCTCAACATCATCCCGTTTCGGCCCTTCAACCTCGATACGGTCCGCTAAGGTGGGCCAGCAGGGGCAAATACACATCCACATGCAGCAACTACACCTGGATGCGTACATATCCCCACCCCCAGCCAGTGCGAACACAGACTACAACAACAACACCTCCACATCCAGAATCCACAGCACCAAACAAACATGGTGGAACACTCAAACACCCACCTTTATACCCTTCACCACTCACCAACAAAACACACCACATCATTCACACACACACACACACACACACACACACACACACACACACACACACACACACACACACACACATACACACACATACACCAACCAACCACCTACCCTTACAACATACACGACTCAACATACAAAAACACACTCTCATGCCAAAATTCATTCATGCAAAAACACACACCCCCACCCACTCACTCACTCACATACACAAAATAAGAAATAATAATAGTAACAAAAAATAATAAATAAAAAACCACACACAACCAACCTACACCGTTCGACGTGCCTCCATAAACTTCCTCCATATCCAAAATGAGCCTTTCAAGGCAACCTGGGCCACCTTGTCACACATCCTCCTTCTTTCTGTCCCACACACTCCCAGCCTAGCAAGAAATGCAGAAAAGGAATTGCCAACATACCCTCTACACCCCACCTCAAATGGCTGACACGAAACTCGCCAAACCCTTCTCCCGGCACTCTGCCTCCAGCTCACCGTACTTTCCTCTCTTCCTCTCGTGCACCTCCTCCATGTTCTCTTCCCAAGGTACAGACAATTCCCCTAAGATGACCTGTCTTGTTGCACCTGACCGAATGACAATGTCAGGCCGCAACCTTGTCACAGAGATCTCCTCTGGGAATACCAATTGTGGCTTTAGGTCTGCCACCACCTGCCAATCACAAGCATCTGACAGCCCTCTTGCTTTCCACCTCCTCCTCTTTCCACCTCTTGTCACTTGGCCCTCTTTGACAAACCTTACCTCTCCCCATCAGTCTCCTTCTCCACTCTTCTCTCTCTCGACCTCAGCACCTCTTGTTGCACCATCTGCACCACCACCGCCAGCACCTGATAATGTCGCCACCTGTATTGTCCTGCTGCCAATGCTACTGAACATGCACTCAGTGCATGCTGCACCATTCCCACACCTCCAGACAAATAACATCTCTCCTCCTGCAACAACCCCCACAATCTCAAGCCTACTGGTGATGGAAGCACATCATACATTGCCCGCAACAGGAAATTCAACAATATTGGCTCCATCCTCCAAAGCTCTTGCCACTTCAAGATCCTCACCCGCACACCTTCCCACTTAGTCCAAGCACCTTGCTGTGCCTGACCGACTGCTTTCACATATCTCCCCTCCTCTTCCTTTCTTCTCACCTCCCTCTCAACCATCATCCTCCTCTCTTTCACACATGCCTTTGCCCATCGCTCATGCTTCATCCACCCCAAGCCATGCTTCCCGTGCTGTACCATCCCCATGACCTCCTCCTGTTGCAACCGCTCCTCCATCTCGTCCACCTCTGCTCTTGCATTCCACTTCCGACTTCCCTTCTTCTCTGGGAGAGCATTCTTTACCACTGCATCACTTGAATCCCACAACATCATGAACTCCCGCACCCTCACCACCTTAAACTCCTCGGTTAATGATGTCAAGGGAAACTGGAGTTTTCCATCCTGACCATAAAAGGCAATGTTCGTCAAACAGCGTGGCACTCCCAACCACCTCTTCACAAACCCGCTCACCACAACCTCCATCCTCTCTACATACCCAATCGCAATATCATACATCATCAATGGCCACAATACTCGTGGCATCAAAAAAAAAATTTTTTTATGTATTGTTGCGGATCTCGAGCCCGTCGACGTACAGAGGGGGGTTAAACCCTTTTCCCCCTCGGGCCTTCGAGTCCACGAGGCCGCTACCCACTTTACACTCGTGGTGCAGATTGCGGAGCAATTCCAGCCGCCACCCCCGTAGCGAGCGTGCGGAAGGGTATCTGGTCGAATCCCCAAGTACCTTCTATACACACGCCGCCACGAGAACGGGGACTGGACCTCGCACGAGTCACGCTAGTCTGATACGCCCGAGTGGTTTGCGTGTCACGTGACTCGTGCCGTTGATTATTATTTAACCCGATTGAGCGGTTTTATTTCGTACAATGCGAGCCAATGGTGGGAAAAGACGTGAACGGCCAAATGGAAGCAAAAGAACACAGGTTTATTATTACAATTTGTACAAATGATCAGGGCAAAGAGACACAGAGGAGAAACTTAATCGGTCTTAACTTAATAACCCGGACAAGGGCCCACTCACTCACGCGGGGAAAAGGATGAAGAAGGACGCGCTCAAAGCACAGCCGTTGGTGCTGTTCGCCCCGGTCAGCTCGTTGGGCATGTCCCCTCGAGATGTTCGCGGCACGTGCAGGGAGCCCCAGGCAGGGAGATCGTTGGAGTCTCGGGTCCTGGGAGAGATCGTCCTCGGAAGTGCTTATAACAGGGGCAGAACGCAGACTACAGGGAGAGTTCGTGCTTTCGATCACAGAGCGCAGAGAGAGCTGATCACAGAGAGCCTCGATCACACACACAGTCGCTTCAGAATCCCGGGACAGAGAGCTGGGGGCAGAGAGCGCTTGATACAGGGGCAGAGAGAGCTTCAACCACAGAGCGAGCGTTATCACAGAGAGAACCACCGAGAGAGTTTTGGGGGACTGGGGCAGGGTTTTATAGCCCCTCCCAGAGTCCCACCCAAATGTTCGAAGCACCTCCCCCTGGCCGTCGTTGTTAGCCACTCCCCTTTAGCTCCCATTGGCTGCTTGCCGCTTACCGGCCACTCCCCTTCGGCTCCTCCCTCGGGCCTCCCAGACTTGTTCCAGGCGTAGCACATGGCATTCCAGCCCAATGAACAATGAAGCCTACACTTACTTGCCTGCTCCAACGCATACTAACACAGGAAAGGAGACTATGCTTACATTTAATAAGAAATAACTGAGCTAAAGCGAGGCTACATGTTGTGGTGCAACTAACTAAGAGGGGGGCTTGCCTTTATTCTCAAAACTGCAGCAATATATATGTTGGCACCCTTGCACTTTTTTAAAATAATGCACCATTTCTTCCAAAAAATTGTTGAAATTAAAAAATCTTTTGGTATCCACATATGTACAGTGCATTCAGAAAGTATTCAGACCCCTTCACTTTTTTCACATTTTGTTGTGTTGCAGCCTGACGCTGAAATCGTTTAAATTCATTTTTTCCCCTCATCAATCTACACTCAATACCCCATAATGACAATGAGAAAACAGGATTTTCGAAAGTTTTGCAAATTTATTAAAAAGAAAAAACTGAAATATCACATTGACATAAGTATTCAGACCCTTAACTCAGTACTTAGTTGAAGCACCTTTGGCAGCGATTACAGTCTCAAGTCTTCTTGGCTATGACGCGACAAGCTTTGCACACCTGGATTTGGGGATTGTCTGCCATTCTTCTTTGCAGATCCTCTCAAGCTCTGTCAGGTTGGATGGGGACTGTCGGTGGACAGTCATTTTCAGGTCTCTCCAGAGATGTTTGATTGGGTTTAAGTCAGGGCTCTGGCTGGGCCACTCATGGACCTTCAGAGAGTTGTCCCTAAGCAACGCATTGTCCCTAAGCATTAGATTCCCTCAACCCTGACCAGTCCCCCAGTCCCTGCTGCTGAAAAACACCCCCACAGCATGATGCTGCCACCACCATGCTTCACTGTTGGGATGGTATTGTGCAGGTGATGAGCGGTGCCTGGTTTCCTCCAGACATGACGCTTAGAATTGAGGCCAAACAGTTCAATCTTGGTTTGATCAGACGTCAGAATCTTGTTTCTCACAGTCTGAGAGTCCTTTAGGTGCTTTTTTGCAAACTCCAAGCAGGCTTTCATGTGCCTTTCACTGAGGAGAGGCTTCCGTCTGGCCACTCTGCCATAAAGCCCAGATCGGTGGAGTGTTGCAGTGATGGTTGTCCTTCTGGAAGTTTCTCCCATCTCCACACAGGATCTCTGGAGCTCAGCCAGAGTGACCATCGAGTTCTTGGTCACCTCTCTTACCAAGGCCCTTCTCCCCCGATTGCTCAGTTTGGCCGGGCGGCCAGCTTTAGGAAGAGTCCTGGTTATTCCAAACTTCTTCCATTTAAGAATTATGGAGGCCACTGTGCTCTTGGGAACCTTCAATGCAGCAGAATTTTTTTGTAGCCTTCCCCAGATCTGTGCCTCGACACAATCCTGTCTCTGAGCTCTGCAGGCAGTTCCTTCGACCTCATGGCTTGGTTTTTGCTCTGATATGCATTGTCAGCTGTGAGACCTTATATAGACAGGTGTGTGCCTTTCCAAATCATTTCCAATCAATTGAATTTACCACAGGTGGACTCCAATCAAGGTGTAGAAACATCTCAAAGATGAAGAAGAGAAATGGGAGGCACCTGAGCTAAATTTCAAGTGTCATCGCAAAGGGTATGAATACTTATGTCAATGTGATATTTCAGTTTTTTCTTTTTAATAAATTTGCAAAACTTTCTAAAACCCTGTTTTCTCTTTGTCATTATGGGGTATTGAGTGTAGATTGATGAGGGAAAAAATGAATTTAAACGATTTCAGCATAAGGCTGCAACATAACAAAATGTGAAAAATGTGAAGGGGGTCTGAATACTTTCTGAATGCACTGTGTATCTTGTTGCTTCATCCATTCCCACATATGTGGGTCATTTATTGAGGAAAGCCTACCAGCTACTGATCTTGCCTACCAGTGTGACGAGGCAATGGGTATGGGTGGATTTGGTGCCTTAACACCTTCAGAGAGCTTGCACGGAGGGAGGGGGGATCGTGAACAAGAGAAATTTCTAGATCAGAGGCGACATTCGTGTCGTGCTCAGTTACAATAGTCATTTGTCTGAAAGTGAGTTGCTTTGCCTCTGGCTGTTCACCTTTCTTTTGTATAGCTGGGCATGGGAAGTTGTTTGATCAAAGGAAGGAAAAGAATTTGAGACGTGAACATTGTGTGAAAGGTGTTTGACCTCCTGTTCAAAACAGGGATAATGGTTCTGTCCATTATTTTATTCCATAATCTGGTTACGACTGATCCTTGTTCAAAAGGCAGTGTATCTTAAAACAGTTATGAATATAACCCTACCTGACCAGACTTCAGCGGATCCAGATCTTAGGAACATTCCTTAATAAATGAATCATTGTTCTCAGCCATTTTATTCGAGCGTGTGCTTGGCATGTGTTGACAAACTCCATAACAAACTGTGGAATTTTTCCCTTGCACAGAGAAATTTTATTGAGAACTTAATTTATGATGATCGAAGTTTGTTTCCACGTTAAAGAAATTCCTTAAAAGTGTATGATCGCGCATTGAAGATAAAATTGGTGGCCTTCGCTGTGTCTGTGATGATTGTTTAAAAGCCGAGCACCATCATGTTTCTTTTTCACTGCATGATGCTTTCTGACTCTTCTCCTTTACCATGGACACACACAGACATGCAATGCAATTGTATGTTGGGAATATTTCCTGATATTTCCAGAGCATGGCTAACCATTGATACTGACATCTACATTTGGAACTACAATGATGGGTGAGCTGATTTTTTGTTACTGATTGGTTATCTTGTGTTGTATGGTAAGCAAAACCTTTCATCTGAAGTGGGGTTTAAAATTATATATTTTGAGCCACATTATGTTGTAACCCTAATTCATAATGAATGATCAAAGCAACATTTTCTCCAAATTAACTTGAAACCAGCAAGCTTTATCAATACAAATATGTGCTTTGGTAGCCTCATTGGAATACTAATCTCTGACGTCAATTGTCCGTCCGCACCAGTGTACAAATTAAACTGTGGATGTTATCAATTCAATTAAAAGTGTATGATTATGATACGTGCTATGGAAAGAGGTGAGGTTGATGTTTCTAGGTGTTGACCTTTTGTCAGAGTAAAACAAGTTTGTGTTTAGGGGTTGGGGGTAGTGGTGGAGGGGTGCTGAGACTTTCATCTTACATGGCTAACACTGGTGGGTGGGGGGAGGGGGGGGGGTTGTTTGGCCTTTCCTCTGACGGAGCTAACACTGGAGATTTCGGCCAAACGCATTACACCATGACGGTTAACATGCTCAGCAGCATTTCGTTGTTAAAATCGATTGTCAAAGTTGACTTAATGGCCACCTCCTCATCTCTCACTGTTTTTTTTTTTGTAGAGGTGACCTAACATACTTTGATGGGCTCAGTGAAACAATCTTGTCCGTGGGACTTGTGAAACCCAAACCAGGTACGTGGTGCCAGTAAAGCAATCACATTTTGCACTTGTTGTGCTGTTATGGGTTATGACTGAAATGGAACCTTCATGGATGTTATTGGTTGTTCCATCGATAGGCAACAGTTGCAAAACCTGATGACTAACAAAAGAATCACAGTTCTTAGTATTTCAGACGCTTAAATTCTCACCTTGTATCAAAGCACAAAAAAACCACTTTCTTCTTTGTTTTAGAAGTTTTGTATTTACTCCAAAAATGTGTTTGTATGTATTAAAGTTCAAATTCATTTCTGGCTTAGTTGCAATTTATGAAACACAGAACCACCTGCTGCTAAATGCATTGACAGCTGCTTCACCACTCCCTATAGTGTCAGTTGGTCTAAAGATTTTGGATGCCTTTGTGGCAAGTCTGGGGTGAGGATGTGTGCGCAATAAACCTTCTCTCGGCTGTTGTCTGCATATTGCATGCTAGTCAGTTGTTTTGAGGATTACTAACATTGAACCCACCACTTCGCTGACGGTGGTTGAACAACACAACTTGTATATGTTCAGTGCAGTAATACCATTTATTGACAGTCAATCTTTGCAATTTATTTATTTATTCCTGAAACAATTTGTTTACTTGCAACAACTGAGCATTAATTATAGTTATACGTGCACATATTCACCAAAAAATAATATTATGAATTCGTTTTATGTTTCAAGGATCAGATGTAAAGTATTTTTTTTTCTTTTCTTTTTTTTCTTTTTTTTTCCAAGTTGCAAAATGCAATTCTCATTGAGTCATCAGTAATACATATAGCCTAGCACTAGATGTAACGCTGTAATGATGATCCAGATGTAATGCTGTTTTATTATTCTGCCATCTTACTAAGTCCGTCATCCGACGCCTAGTCGGCTTTGGATGAGGGATGATCTGCACAGCTGGCATTCATCCCATCGCCTACGTACGTCAGATAGATGGGTTATGGTGTTCAACTGCCTTCAGCGAAGCGACATGACGGGTTGAGTGTTGGACACCGGGATGACGTGCACATCCGTAGAGAGCTAGCCTAGTGCTCGACATAATGCCCTAATGATGTCCTAGACGTAACGCCATAATGAAGCAGCGTGATGGATGCAGGGAGGGAGAAATCTGGATACTTTATTATACAGACTACCTTGGAATTCAGCAGTACTAGCAAAGAACCTGTCCATATGGGCGGTTTAATTGCCCCGCTTTTTTGATTTACGACTTGTAAAGAAGGCTACCACAAGGTGGTGCTATACAATACACATTTACATGGAGAGGATTGCGGTCCTCCCTCCATGACTACTTTTTAACCCCCGATAACCAACCACCCTGTGCTCCCTTGAGTAAAATCACCAGTTTGCCATTCATTCGGTCTAGCGGTTCAGTTGTATTGTTTCCACTTCCGAGAGTATAATTTTTTTGCCGCTGAAAATTTTCCCATACTACACCTCAAATATAACCACCCGTTTTCAATTGATCCCATCCAGCGGTTTAGGAGTGAGTGCATACAAGTCAAATAAACGCACAAAAACAGTGTGATCGTATTATATGATAATTCCCCCATTTCTTATGATGCCTATGGTTTTCGTGCAGATAATTTTAATCTAACTTGTAATGAATTCCCCCTCACATTGGGAGCGGCGTGAAACGATACACATTTACATAGAACATTTGCATGCTCGCCCACTTTGAACCCCAGCGGTTTTCATCTCATTCTGTCCAGCGGTTTATTAATACATGTAAGTCAAACGAGCAAACCCACAAACAAACACTTTCTCCAACTACAGTATATATTAGATGATTACATCTTTAAAATTTGAACTGTTTTATTTATTTATTTATTTATACAAATGTTGTGCTTTACTACTTCTCCCACTTCCCCCTCTCCCCAACTCCCACCCCTTTACAGTATATATGACTCAAAAGAGTTTGTACATATACTGCATGTCATGGAAGAATATTAGGAGAGATACCATTTCTGTTTCCTGTTGTGGCGAGCAGGTGTTTTTCAAGCACATATAACACACCTGCTGGTGCTCACAACACCTGTTGATATTGTCATTCTTGGAGTCACCTTTTCTGCTCTGCATACAGGTAGTTTGAAAACCTGCCACTTGTTTGTTGATTTGCTGATAAACTTTATTTCTTCCCAAAAACTTCATTTTCTACCCAACATTCATGCTTGCTGCCCATATAGGTATACCAAAGTCGAGGCTCATTGATGAGCAGAACAACGGGGCAGACAGGAAGGGACGTGCAAACACACGACGTCCGAATGATTTGCTAAAGTTGCACACTGACAAAAAATGTGATTGGGTTAGCGGGATTAGAAAAGTTCATCAGAGACCACTAGTGACAAAATGAGATGGTGATAGGCTGGTATCGTAAATGATTGGAGGGAAGATCCTAACAATAATGGAGTTCAGTTGCTTATTCCAAAGACATGGATGAATTGGGATAGATGGAGGTGAGCAAGAGAGCTCAGGAAAAGAGGAGTTGATTGCTCAATAATATATTTATTACTTTAGTTGATAACACCGCTGATTGAATGAAAACCATTGCAGCCCAGAGTGGTTTTTTTTTCGTTTTTGATCTGGTAACAAAAAGTATTTTTTGCATGTCCTTGAGAAGTTTGTGATGGCCATGCGGGGGCTGTTTTGCAGATGAAAGGTCATTGGCAAATATTTCCGGTAAAAATGCGGTTGAAGAAAACTTGTAGCTAAAAATAACACATTTGCAATCCATCCATTTGTTGTTTGATTCTGGCATTTTGTTCAATGTGAATTTGTGTTGTTGTCGTTGTGGAAGAAGAAGAAGAATAAAACTATTTTCCATGTTTTTCAACTATGCTGTGTCCGGCCCCTAGAGGTATCTCGCTTACCATTATTTTTGACAAGCTAACTCCCTAGTTAGTGCTGCGGGGCTTTGGACATGTTTAGTAACATGCAAAAGGGGTTTGAGCTACACCATCGCACTAATGGATGGTTAAGAATTTCTAACATCGTTTGATCCAATCTTTAGTATAGGGGGTTGGAAAATGTTTCCTTGTTAATTTTAATCTTTACCATTGCCATCTGAATTGAAGGATGTCCGAATTGCTTTATTATATTGCAAGTTACTTTATTATATGAATTCTTATATAACAAGTGCTATACTGGTGATGCATACTCTCATACGAAAGATACTCACCCTATTTTCTCAGCAGCTTGGTCAAGCGGCACAAGCACCACAAAAACTCTCTGACCGGTCCATGATCAATTCTTGTTACCGTGATAGCTTGTGAACCACTGCAGGCATTTTTTTTTTAACCAAACTTGGTATAACTATGGACTGTAACGCAAAGATCAACTGATTCAATTTTAGATTTAAACGTTCAAAGGTCATGCGTGTGCGTGCCCTTTGAAAATCACTTCGCAGACCATAGCTCGAGTTGGAAGTATCTGATTATGTCTCTTTTATACTTTCTGTCTCTCTCCCTCTCCCTCTCCCTCTCCCTCTCCCTCTCCCTCTCCCTCTCTACCTCTACCTCTCTCACACACATGCATTATATATTGTTGCGGATCTATCGCCGGCCTTCTCCCCTTACCAAGGGGCGATTAGTCCCCTTGTCTTTGACTGACCTGGCGCGACCCGGAACCTATGATGTCCCTTCCGGACAGCGCAAAATAGGGTATTAGGACCAAATTCGCTATTACCTAAATACTCGCGCTGCCCTGAAGCGAGGAGATAAGCCCCGCACGAACCACGTGTGTTGATACGCCGAGTGGTTGCGTACACGCGATCCGCGCCGTTATCACTTATTAGACCCCGATTCAAGCGGTTCTTATTCGTACCACGCTTAGTCAATGGAGAAATCACGGGTACGATCGAATCAGAAAGGAAGAACAGGTTTATTTACACTATACAATGGTTCAAGAAAAAGGGGACACAGAGCAGCCTTATACAGTCTTACTTAATACCCAGGACAAACGGGCCTGTCACACACACACACACTCACACGGGGCTTGCTGATGAGCAGGTTGATGTTCACCAGCGCGTCCAGGGATGGCTTCCGTGCAGCTCTCTCTCCGGTCCCCGGCACGTCCTTTGGAGATGGAAGGCAGGAGCTCTCCGCGTGCTGTCTGAACGAAGCGGGTTATCACGGGGCGAAATGGTAGGGAGCGGACTTTGACGCGGCTGGCGGTTATTCACTTGCGGCTATGGCTGCGCTTACTCACGTGGGTGGAAAGGGCAATATGCGTTACCGGCGCGCCTTGCTGCACCCGCGTACTTTGTACAGTTCAACACCTCTTCTTCTCTCTCTCTGCGCAAGTCCTCCAACAACGCACGTATCCTCCGCAAGTTCTCAAACAAGTGATCCCGCGCTAGTCCTCGCATCAAGTCCTCTCCCAACAAGTCCTCGATCTCTCTCTCTCTCTCTCTGCGAGTCCTCGCGTGCGAGTCCTCTCCCAACAAGTCCTTGTGTGCGCGTCCTCTATCTCTCTCTCCTCTGCGAGTCCTGGTGTGCGAGTCCTGTCGAGGGCTTTGCGCAGCGACTTATATAGGCACGCCCCGCGAACCTTCTCAAACTTACCAGACGCGCCTCACCACGCCCTCTCACGCCATGCCGCTAGAGCCCTGATTGGCTGGTGGCTCTTACCGTCATCGCCTCTGCCGCTCCGATCTCAACGCCGCCCCCACCCTGACCCCACGCTCCTTCTTCTTCTCAGGCCTACCTCGTGTTACTCGACTAGTGGGCAGCCAATGCTTAACAAACTGGATCGAGGCTAGGGTGGCTGGGAAATCGGTGGCAAGTAAAGCCTATTTTCCTGTCTTTACACAACGCAGGCACTAAGAGGGGAAATGGCCTATTCTTACACATACTAAGACATAACTATACTACAAATGGGCCTTTATGTTATTCGTGTGACTATCTAAGGGGGGCAATCCTTTAACCTTTAATGACTTCAATGTGCCAATCTCAAAACTGTAGCAATATATATATATATATATATATATATATATATATATATTGTTGCGGATATGAGGACTGTATTTTTTTTTGATTGTGTGTATTATTATTATTGTTATTATTATTCTGCGCCTCCTGCCTCCGGAGCTGTGTAAAGGTCAAAGGGCGTCCCATAATTAGTCCATAAAGCATCCACACCACAGCCAATCATAGAATACCCCTGTTCAATAGTTATATCTTATTATGTGTTTTAGGGTAAGGCTGTGTCTCCCATTAATTGAAATACTCCATTGCACCAGTGAAAGATATAGATTCCCTTCATTCCCACTCCCAAAACTTCCATTCCCCCTTTTCGTCAATTGCCAACTGCATTTTGGGCGGTTTTCTCTTCATCCACCATTGGCCACGAGGCAGGGTTGGGGAAGAAAGGCGGGTCCCCACCTCGTCATAAAGGGGAGGAGTGAGTCAGCCCCACTCAACAAACCACGAACAAGGGGTTGGACTTGGAGAGGGTGTGGAGAGAAACATCGAGGAGGTTCGCGAAGGTTGAGGGATGGGGCCTATATAACCCACGGCAGGGCGTTTCCCAAGAGAGATGAGCTTTTACAGAGAGACGAGAGGGAGTCCAAGGAGTTGAGTCCGAGAGAAGTCCAGAGTTGAGCTGCAGATTGAGCCACCGAAACTGCACCTGCTGCAGCTCGAGCCACCGCAACTGCATTTGCTGCAGCTGGAGCCACCGAAACTGCAGCCACAGCAGCGTGAGGCCTGGACGGCAGTTTGGAGCAGGGCCGCGAAGGAGCGGCGGCTGCCCACGAGTCGATCGGCTGCAGGACCAGTCGGACCTCCCTATCCCGCCAGCCATCCATCTCCAGCCAAGTCCTATCATCATTCCCCGCATGAGTCTGTCCTTGTTTGTTCTGTCCCTGGGTTAATTAAGACTGTAGGTAAGCTAGCGTTGCACTGTGTATCTAATATCTTCTGTAAATAAACGTGACTGCTTTCTTCCTGCTTATATGTGTAAATAATAAATCCAATTACTCTTCTGTACGTCTTCTTCCTCTTTGTATTCGGTCGCTTTAGAGTTTTCCCGATTGAATAGCGGTGGCGCGATCCGGCCAAAGTTTGGGGCAAATCGGGTATTAGTCGGGGAATAACTGTTCGGTCGCGGTTACACCACCGCTCGGTCAAAATAACATCTTTAACCGCGTCCGTAACAATTGGTGTCTGGGAGTGAGATACGGACCCGAAGCGCGCTTAACGCGCTCAAAATTACAAGCAGTTGGAAATTGTTGTGTTGTTTTACAAAAACCCGAATTTTGAAATCGCGCCATGGCTGGTCAAGGCGATCAGATGCCGGTGGGTGAGCTAGAGGAGGGGTTAGGAGTAACCCAGGATCAGAGGGACGAAGTAGAGGAGAACATGGGCAATGTGGTTGAGGGAGTATCAGATGCACAAAATGGCGCGCTCGCGCACGTGGTTGAAGGGTCCCAAAATAGCGGCGCCACGGAGGGCGAGCCCGCGGTGGCGGCTGGGGACGCTGGGCAAACCGGGTTTGACCTCAGATTATTCTTGACCCAACTGATGGCAAAAATGGATGCTCAGGGTGAGCGATTGGAGGGCCAAATGGGGGTAATGGGGAACCGGATGGATGCTCAGGGTGAGCAATTGTGGGTAATGAGGGACGAAGCGAGGGGTACCGGTGAGGGATTAGAAAAAAAATTTGAGGGGTTAGACAATGGGATAAAAGAGGTGAAAAATGGGTTAATGGGGTTAGAAAATAGGATGGAAGACAAATTGCGGGAAATAGGGGAGCAATCCGCCCGGGAAATCGAACAGATGGGGAACCAGATAGAGGAGGTGAAAATCGGGTTAGAAAGTAAATTGGATGCTCAGAGGGATGAATTGGGACAGATGAGGGGAGCATCTACAAAAGAGAGGGAGGAGATGAAAGAGGAGATACGATGAGGTGTAAGTGAGGAGGTCTCGGGGGTACGCGAGGAGGTAAAGCGAGGTGAAAAGCTTATAGAGAAAGAGGTGAGGAATAATACGGCTAGGTTACAGGGGGGAATAGAGGGTTTGACGAAGGGAGTAGAACAGCTGACAGAGGAACAAACGGAGTTAGTGGAGCAGGTTCAAAGGAACACTGCAGTACTAGGAGGGTTAAAAGCTACACAAAAAGACATTAAGAACGAATTAATAGCAACACAAAAGGAATGTCAGATGGTACATGAGGGGTTGACGAAGAAGTTGGAGGAGGTGACAGAAGTAATGGAGACGAAGGACCGAGAGGTGAGGACGCACATAGAAATGGTTAAAGTGGCGTTAGAGGAAGAGATAGAGGGGGCGCACCGAGAGATGAAGGAAGTAAAGGAAAAATTAGAGGAAGTGGAAGAAGAGGTGAGTGAAATTAAGAAGAGACGGACAGAAACTAAGAGAGAAATACAGGAGGAGGTGATGGAATTAGTACAAGGTCGGTGCTCAACTCATAATGTGATGCTCACTAACCAAATAAAGAGTTTGCAGGTGGCGAAAGAGGTGCGGAGACGAGGTGCCAAGGTGAGTGGCGATATACGCGGAAATGTATATGATGTGAGGGGAGCTTCAGTCGGCTTGGGGGTTGTTGTGGACCCGGGTGTTCGTGAGAGGCCGTTGGTGAAGTGTGCGACAGGTCTGGTGTGCGAAAAAAGAGGTGTGCGAGAATGTTCGACCATGGGGTGTGTGAGGAAAAAGTGCGCGCCAAGGAGTGAGTGTGCTGTCAAGAATGAGTCGGTCGAAGCGCGTGTGCGAGGGAGCACATGGAAGTGCGGTGTGGTGAGTGTTGCGGAGGAAGTAACGAAAGAGTGTGCGCAAGAGGATGCGTGAGAAAGGTGTGTAACGGACAGGTGCATGAGGAAAGAGTGCGCTGTCAAGAGTAAGGGAGAATGCACGCCTGTGGTGAGTGTTACAGAGGAAGTAACGGGAGAGTGTGCGCAAGAGTGTGCGCGAGAAAGGTGTGTAACGGACAGGTGCATGAGGAAAGAGTGCGCTGTCGAGAGTAAGGGTGAGTGCGCTGTCAAGAGTGGTGGTGAAAGTAGTGAGAGTGACACGGAGCGTGAGTTGGTTGTGACAGGTGAGCGAGGATGTACACCTGGAATGGAAGGATGCACACCTGGAAGGGTAGAGCGTGTGGGAATGCACACTGGAATTGGTCGTGAGGCACGTGGTTGGGTGTGCGAGTGAGAGCACACCTGTGATTGTCACAGAGGAGGTGACCGAGGAGGGGGCGCGAAGAGGTGTGTTGGTGAGGTGTGCGAACGGCGAATGTGTGCCAAAGTGTTCAGTGGTCAGGTGTGTGACCAAGTCTGTGAGTGGAATGAGTGTACCTGGGTGTGTTAGAGAAGGTGCAATGACCAAGAGCAGGGAAACAGCTGGATGTATGAGCAAGGAAGGGGTAGCGTATGCGTGTAAGCATGCAGGTGAGGCATCGACGGTAACCGGGTTAGCGGTTAGAGCGACTTATAGCCGAATCGGGCCCTCGGTGCGTGCCGGGCTTCGCGTGCCGTGAGAACCAGCGGGGATCCGAAGCACGGCGGGTTCGAAAGGACCGCCGTACATGATCCACGCTGGGCCGCGCTGGGAACGGCCGCGTCCGTGCTCCGCTAGGCGGAACGGGCAGCCCGATAGGAAGGGTCGTCATGGCGACCCCTTTTTGTTAAGGCGTTCCGGCAGGTCGAGATCGGGCAATTGGATGGCTCCGCGCCGAGGTGGTGCGTGGGATCTCGTCCCGGGTAAACCTTCTTCCCTGCACCGAATGTCGGACGCTTCCAGCCGCCGGCACCAAACAACCCGCATTCATTGCTCGGCTGTACGAAGCCGAGCTTTAGAAGTGAATTGGCGCACCGAGAGGCATTAGTAAGTAGACTGTAATGACGAGGATAGTGTTTTGGCCCCGAAATTAGAAAAACAAAATTTGATGATTGGCAAAGGATTGGCAGAGTGATGATTGGTAATGGTAGTGATTGGCAGATGATTGGCAAAATTTTTGATTGGCTGAAATTTGGTGAGCAAAATTGATAGTGGGACCTCCCCGATGTGGTGGGATGGGCAATCCACCATCCCTCACGGGGGGGGGCAAAGGAGCACTAGATTATGGGGTTTATGGCAGTGAAAACTAGCCCGGGTGGGTTAGGATATTGTGTGTAGGGCCCTAGAAGATGACATTAGGCAACGTTAAGATTAGTTAGTGACAAGGATACCTGTAGTGGGGACGCAGGTAGATTAGTGTGGATTATAATGACGAGGGAGCGCAATAGTTTAAAGGGGCGACTGGGAAGCGCAAGTTTCAGAGGGGAGTAGGTAGTTCAGATGATGCCGTGTGAGTGTTGGAGGTGTATTGAGAAGTGTATTGTGAAAAGTGTGTGAGGAACAGGTGTGATTGCACAGGTGTGCAACTGGACAGGTGGATGGAGCAGTGTTTGAGTGATGGTGATGGTGAGGTGTGTTGTGTTGACCAACTGGTCCAGGAAGAGGAGGAGGGTGCAGGTGGCACCAGGGGTGAGTGCACAGGTGTGCAACAACAGGTATGAGGAACAGGTGTATGATAAATGGTTGTGTGGAAGACATGGAGTGAGGAATATCTGGAGTATTGGAATGGATGGTCGTGGAGTGAGTATGGTGGAAGTTGTGGAGTGGAGTGGATGGTGCGAAGGTGTGAATGGGGGAAGGATGGACCCCCATCACGAATACCCGGGGCGGGTAGTGTAAGTGTTAGGTAGAGGGTATAGGTAAATTGTGGTTGGATATTGGCATCTGTGGTGCGGGTGAGAGAATGGCATTTGGATGGGTGCATTAGTGTTGTAGAAATGGCTGGGCGTGTAGCCTGTTAGTGTGTGCAGTTGGTTTGGGCACTCCACCACTGTAAGGATGTCGGCCAGGTGAGGCCGCAGGTGGGCTCTGGGAGCCGGTAGTTGTGGATGGGGCCCGAGGATCCGGAGGACGGACCCGGGTAGCCCAGTGCCAGAGGGCACCAAGGGGTGACAGAGCCAGGAGGGGCCTTCCCCAGTTAGTTAGGTTAGGGTGAGGAGCTAGGTAAGCTCGGGTGGCAACTGCAGTGGTGGAGGTGTGCAGGTGGGTAGACCTGCTGGGAGAGCTACACGTCGCAGCCCAGAAATTGTGCAAGGGCACCGGGAGATGAATCGGGGGAGTGAGACCCCAAATTGAGAAGCACCACAGTTTGGTCAATGGGAATTGGTTTTTAGAACCCATAGTGTAAGTGGCCAATGGATTGGCAGGGAAAGACCCCGGGTAGTGTAAAGTGTGTTAATGTCATTTAGAGGATAGTTAGGATTGGAGTCTCCTCGCACCATCTGCATCCACTCACCTGAGGTGACAGGTACTCCGCACCATGCCATGTTTTGATTATTTTTTATGATGCAAATGTTTGGATTGTGAGACGCATCATGACGTGGGTGTGACATTGTGCTTGTGTTCCATCTCTTCCTCCTTATGAGGATTGATGATGAATTGATGATGGCAAATTTTGGATAGTGGGGGAGTGAAGACGAATTTGGTATAAGGGAAATAAGGGGAAGACGCGACGGTAGCGACGGATTGGTAATGTGTAGATTTTGTACATATGGGGTAAGGGCAAGGGTAGTGTAGGTGACAGGGGGGTGACGTACGGTAGGGACGAGCTTTCTCACTTCGCCCTCCATACGCATTTCGCCTTGCATTGCCTTATTGATGTGTACCCTTGTGACCTTACCCCTCGCTCATTTGTCTCTTTTGTCTCCCACATGACCTGTGCGCCATTGGGCGCCGAGGGGAGCGTGCGTGGGTCGGCCATTGTGCGCCCGAAATTCCCAGAACCAGCTGTCTGCATCGATGCACCACATGATGGACCACATGCCTGTGGCCGAGCACCACGTCTGGACCCCATGGGTTGGGGCATGGCCCCTCTGCTGGAACCGGCCATGAAGGCCCGAAATCTTGCTGGCGGACCTTGGCCACAGGGCACCGATGCCCCACAGGTGAACCACACGTAGTCGGCCCTGTGGGCCATAAATAAAGAAAATAAAAAAGGACACATTGGGTGCATTTTTCAGTTCAAATAGGCCGCCAGTAAGAAAAGCAAAAGAAAAAGACAACATCTGGAAGAACAAATAATAATAGCCAGCAGAGGGAGCCGAAGAGCAAGAGACCACCTGCAGGGTTAGGGGTTGTTGATTTATTTTTATTATTGAACATGCATTGAACACTGATGAACTGTGGTGACTGCACCGATTGGTGCTTGAGGGTGTGTTGGTGCGTTTTTGGGTGCTTTCATGGTGCATTGATGCAGAGCAGACTGTCTCCCCCCAGAAAGAACAATTACAGGTCCTGGGTTAGTTTTGTAAATAAAAGCAGAGTCATTGTAAATAATGCTCCCCACCGTCAGTGTGTAGTCTGAAGACCATTCCACAATTCGGTTAACTGTGGGCGTAAGTCTGTTAGGCAGGGTGCAATGGAGCAGCGGGTCACATTTATTTATGTTTTAAAAACTGTCGCACTCAGGGTCAGGTTAAAAGTAGAGGGAACTACACCTACGTGTCACACTAAATAAAAAGTTGTAGGCCCGGGCCGTGCCTAAGAGGAGGAGGGTGCAGTGTTGCGGATATGAGGACTGTATTTTTTTTTGATTGTGTGTATTATTATTATTGTTATTATTATTCTGCACCTCCTGCCTCCGGAGCTGTGTAAAGGTCAAAGGGCGTCCCATAATTAGTCCATAAAGCATCCACACCACAGCCAATCATAGAATACCCCTGTTCAATAGTTATATCTTATTATGTGTTTTAGGGTAAGGCTGTGTCTCCCATTAATTGAAATACTCCATTGCACCAGTGAAAGAGATAGATTCCCTTCATTCCCACTCCCAAAACTTCCATTCCCCCTTTTCGTCAATTGCCAACTGCATTTTGGGCGGTTTTCTCTTCATCCACCATTGGCCACGAGGCAGGGTTGGGGAAGAAAGGCGGGTCCCCACCTCGTCATAAAGGGGAGGAGTGAGTCAGCCCCACTCAACCAACCACGAACAAGGGGTTGGACTTGGAGAGGGTGTGGAGAGAAACATCGAGGAGGTTCGCGAAGGTTTAGGGGTGGGGCCTATATAACCCACGGCAGGGCGTTTCCCAAGAGAGATGAGCTTTTACAGAGAGACGAGAGGGAGTCCAAGGAGTTGAGTCCGAGAGAAGTCCAGAGTTGAGCTGCAGATCGAGCCACCGAAACTGCACCTACTGCAGCTCGAGCCACCGCAACTGCATTTGCTGCAGCTGGAGCCACCGAAACTGCAGCCACAGCAGCGTGAGGCCTGGACGGCAGTTTGGAGCAGGGCCGCGAAGGAGCGGCGGCTGCCCACGAGTCGATCGGCTGCAGGACCAGTCGGACCTCCCTATCCCGCCAGCCATCCATCTCCAGCCAAGTCCTATCATCATTCCCCGCGTGAGTCTGTCCTTGTTTGTTCTGTCCCTGGGTTAATTAAGACTGTAGGTAAGCTAGCGTTGCACTGTGTATCTAATATCTTCTGTAAATAAACGTGACTGCTTTCTTCCTGCTTATATGTGTAAATAATAAATCCAATTACACTTCTGTACGTCTTCTTCCTCTTTGTATTCGGTCGCTTTAGAGTTTTCCCGATTGAATAGCGGTGGCGCGATCCGGCCAAAGTTTGGGGCAAATCGGGTATTAGTCGGGGAATAACTGTTCGGTCGCGGTTACACCACCGCTCGGTCAAAATAACATCTTTAACCGCGTCCGCAACAATATATATATATATATATATATATATATATATATATATATATATATATATATATATATATATATATATATATATTGTTGCGGATCTACCGCTGGCCTTCTCCCCTTACCAAGGGGGGATTAGTCCCCTTGTCTTTGACTGACCTGGCGTGACCCGGGACCTATTACGTCCCTTCCTGACAGTGCTAAATCGGGTTTCAGGACCAAATTCGCTGTTACTTAAGTACTAGCGCTGCCCTGGAAGCGAGGAAATAAGCCCTGCACGAACCACGTGTGTTGGTGATAGGCCGAGCGGTTGCGTACATGTGATCCGCGCCGTTATGGATGGTGGAACCCGATTCAAGCCGTTCTTATTTGTACCATGCTTAGTCAATGAAGAAATCAGAGGTACGATCGAATCAGAAGGAAGAACAGAATTTATTTACACTATGCAATGGTAGAGAAAAGGGGACACAGAGCAGCCTTATACAGTCTTACTTAATACCCAGGACAAACGGGCCCGTCTCACACACACTCACACGGGGATTGCTGATGGGTAGGTTGATGTTCACCAGCGCGTCCAGGGATGGCTCCAGTGCAGCTCTCTCTGGCCCCCGGCACGTCCCTTGGAGATGGAAGTAGGTGAAAGTAGGAGCTCGCCGCGTGTCGTCGGAACGGAGCGGGTTATCACGGGGCGAATGGTAGGGAGCGAACTTTGGCGCGGCTGGCGGTTATTCACTTGCGGCTATGGCCGCGCTTACTCGCGTGGCTGAAAAGCGCTATATGCGTTTCCGGCGCGTCTGGCTGCGCCCGCGTACTTGTACGGTTCAACGCCTATTCTTCTCTCTCTCTGTGCAAGTCCTCAAACAAATCCTTTAAGAGCAGGTCCTTTTGCCACTGCCGTGTGCACGCGAGTCCTCTTATCAAGCTCCCTCTCTGCACTTCCTTTGCAACGCGCTTATCCTCTGCCAGTCCTTTCGAGCAAGTCCTTCCCAACAAGTCCAAGTCTTTTGTAAGTCCTTTCGAGGGCGGGTTATATAGGCACGCCCCGCGAACCTTCTGGAACTCACCAGACGCGCTTCACCACGCCCTCTGACGCCATGCCGCTCGAGCTCTGATTGGCTGGTGGCTCTTACCGTCATCACCTCTGCCGCTCCCGACCTCAACGCCGCCCCCACCTTTTTAGGCCTACCTCGTGTTACTCGACTAGTGGGTAGCCAAATGGGGCGCGGGATGGATTATGCCCATAGAGGTAGAATTGGAGGTGGGAGCAAAATGAATGGGGCCTACTCTCTTGTCTTTACACAACGCAGGTACTAAGAGGGGAAATGGCCTATTCTTACACATACTAAGACGTAACTATACTACAAATGGGCCTATATGTTGCTCGTATTACTAACTATGGGGGGCAAACCTTTAACCTTTAATGCCTTCAATGTGCCAATCTCAAAACCGCAGCAATATACATACATACATACATACATACATACATACATACATACATACATACATACATCTTCTGCAAGGGATCATTAATTTTAATGTGACCTTTAAATGAGATCAAATGTAACAGTGAGTTGACGTCCAACGTGGGTGTAGGCATATTAATTGATGCATTCGTGTCAAATTCCACTTTCTAGTTCGGTATGATCTATTCTCCGTATGATCTATTTTTCAGTAAAACGAGATCCTTTTCAAAGTAATTTCAAGCAACATGGTCCAAGAAAAACATTAACCTTGGTTTGGCCAACAATTTATTCACTTAACCTGCACAATGTCATTTCTTTACACTTGAGCATCATCTTTTGAAAAGCTGTAAAAGTTATTTTCCAGATAAGACATTCCGACAACCCACAGTACGCCAATGAGGCATTCCGATGAAGAAAGCAATAAAAATATGCAGTTTGTGCAAACTTTTACGACTGCAAACTGCTTTTGTTATTGCACTGGTAAGCATCACCTCAGGAATGGCAACTAAAACAGCACAAGTCTCAGTATTGGCAAACATTTGAAAAAAAAAGACTTTTATGGTAATGTTGTGACTAAAATTAGTTTTGAAATGTTGTGGCTAAAATGACTTTTAAAATGTTTTGCTATAAGTGGTTTTCTTTGTTGGTTTAGCTGTTTTGAATTCACCACCGAAACTACTTCTAAAATCAGTCAAAATGTATATTTCCATGACGTTTGAATTTTATTTTTTGCATTTACACATGTATAATGTTGTTGCGGGCAAGCGCGCATACGTGCACGTGACGGGCTTCCTCCTTGCGTGCGTGCGTTCCAGGCTTGCTTGCTTGCATATGTGCGTGCCGGGCTTGCCTGCACTCTACTTGTGTGCACTTGTGTACATTAATTTTCCTTATGTTTTGCTTTCTGATATGTAAATAACCAGCATCTTCTTGTATTCTCCTACCTGCATTTCGGTGCAAAAGGGGCTTCTGCTCCAGGATCTTGTGTCACAGAGGCCCTGAGCCTTCTCCCAGAGCCACTGTTCTGCCTTCCTACGGACAACACGTTCTTCCAAGTGGTGGAAGGCACAGGCACAGGTCGCTTGTTTCTTGCTGGGCAGGATGGTTGTTTGTACGAGGTTGCTTATCAGGTAAGCAAACCACTTTGGAAATAACGCCGATGCTGAAATTTTTATTCTCACATGTATGTATTGCTTAACACCCCTACTTGCTGTTGTGATCAAGCAAAGGTTGCGATGTTTGCAACCTCTGAAAGCATAATTGAAGGAGCCAATTTTGTAATTACAAATTGAATTTGTGGTAGGTCGAGGCAGCGTATTCATTGTGCTCTTTGGTACTTTAATACAAGATGTAGCCTCCATATTTGAAATAGATATGTGCTGATTTGAACCTTTCGTGTTCACATTCTTATAATTGATGTAAAACTACTCTTGCATCTCATCATGTGATTTCCTGTCAAATAGTAAAATTTACACTTCTCCAAGATGACCTTTCATCTCTGAAAAAAGGAATTTGTACCCTGACATATGCTGATGTTTTTTTGGCTGGAATGGCAGGCGGAGGCCGGCTGGTTTGGTCAGTGCTGCCGTAAAATTAACCATTCGCGGAGTTCCCTTTCTCTCTTCATTCCTGCTGTGCTGCAGTTCAGCTTCTCAGAGGAAGGTGAGTGAAAGTGGAAAAAAAAATGAAAGTAATTTAGGATCATTGTTCATCTTGACCCTAACCAAGCAGGGAGCCAAAACGATTTGATATTTTCTTTTGAACATTATCCCTGTTCATTCAAGTTTACAGGATCGACATCCAGCATAAGTAGGTATCTCAGTCGCTCTGTCTGTATTTTATATGTCATTTCCTTTTGGTGCATGTGCAAGCATGCACACTTGGTTTCATTTGTCATTTGATTTTCTCTGCTTTCTCTTTTCTTTTCTCTTGTCTCCCCTCTCTGTCTTCTTTATCTGTCCTCTCTTGGTCTGCTCCAGGATCTTATGTCACAGAGGTCCTGAACCTTCTCCCAGAGCCATCCCTTTCTCTCTCACACTCTGTCTCTCACTATAACCCCATCTTATCTCCCTTTATCGGGCTCTCTCTTTATAGGTCATTTCTCTCTCTATGTAATTTCCCTTTCTCTCACTATAATCGAGATTTCAATATTGGAGTCACCTTTATTCTGCATACAGGTAGTTTGAAAGGCATGATGTCAGGAGGCACAATCCAATAGGAGAGGGATGAGGAAGGATCTCTTGAAGTGAGCGAAGGAGACACACATTGCTTGGAGTTTATGAGCAGGCTGCCTGCTCGCCCTCGTTTTGGGCCTTGGTTCATTGGTGCAAGAACGTATCGGGTCGATGAATAACAAGCATGCTGCTTAGCCCAGACCAAGAAAAACACAAAATCTAAATCGATACAACAAGACGAAGTAAATAAGAATAAGAAGCCATGAACGGATTCGCAATAAGACTTGCAACCCAGATAACAGCCGTCAACAGTTAGACAGCACCAATATGTTCCGGTCTAGTATTCTTTTGCTTTTTAATACACTTGCCTCTCGCTAATGGGAAAACCACATGCACTTGAGAAGAAACTCGAGTATGCCACAGGCAGAGAGTTTGGCAAGCAAAGCAGGATGCCAGACTTGGTTGAATGCCCGATATATGTACAGGTGGATGATTTTGACCTCTGAGATTTAGGCCTCAAACCAATGCTGTTAGAAGAGTCGCAGCATACTCAGAATTGAGTGACTGGGACTTGATCCAAATTTATGATTAAAGATCACACTTTTTGAAAAGATGAAAGAGCACATTCGCAGCCATGATGAATTCCATTGCTTTGATTATACAGTACGTCTTTTGTACGGACTTCCAAATCATGGAAAACACATTATCCAGAAAAAAATGATGTCTGAAAAATAAATAATGGCAGATTTTCCCAAGGTACCTTAGCATACATACATCCTTGAAGGTTCCTTGTGCCCCCTCTAGATATGTATGCAAACAAGAATGACTGCACTGTAGTCACAGCCTGCGACAAAATCTGTTAACGGGCCGATTGGGAAACGCGCATTTAATGCTTATTTAAAAAGTAACTCGACACCTCTCACCCAGGGCAGCCTTCACCACGGTTATATTGGAACAAGCTGATGCGTCACACGGTCAAGGATTGGTTAACTCCAATATGGTGCCGTTCAAAAATTACGTAACACTTTTTTGGGGGGAGCTGCGTACCATGCGTGCTGACAGGCTTGATTAAACCTTACTAATAATTTTCATTTGATGTTGATTAGATTTTTGGGGGTACCTCATCATGAGTAACACTCAACCCAAACAAATCCAATGTAAATTTGACCCAACAAACCCGGTCAGTGTATAATCGGCAGAGGCCTACAGGCCTGATGTCTTAGTCCCACCAGAAAAACAATATGGCGGCCATTTTCTTTTGTCTGGGTGCCATTTTTTTTTTTTTTTTTTTTTTGGGGGGGGCCATGGCCATGGTGGGTGGGGGTCAAGCGACAAATGTGGGTGGGTCTGACAGCTGTCCGACAAATGGGTGCACATTTCAAAAATCGATCCCCAACAAGAACCATAACAACAACAACCATGTGGAGCTCTTGTAGACCTGCGACATGTCGCAGGTAAAAAGCTGGAGATGATTGGAAGTTTTGGTTTGTTGAAAGGTTTATCATCGAATATAGCCAATACGAACTGAGTCGGGTCGGGTTTCGTGGCCAACCTGGTACAATATTGCCAATTTCTCTCTAAAAAGCCAAACATGTTTGCTGAATACCTTGTTTATTCATTCAAAATTGCTCTTAAACATGTTAACACGGGGTTTTCGACAGTGTGTCAGTGAAAACTCCTATCAATGAACTAAGTGGAGTCAGAAATACAATACCGTACTAAAATACGAAACGCGAGTCTTCTCGTTCAGGTTTTCCCATCCGTTCTCACACATACAATTTGTATTCAGTGACTGAATAGGGTGACTCCAAATACACAGAAAATGAAGGGGGTCGATGGTATCAACCCCCAAAGTGGTAAATTATCAGCATGGACATCTTTCTCACATGTGTGACACCTTGTTTTGTTATATAATGTTCACAACAATAAATATAAAAACAAATTTAACTGCATTTTACTACTTCATTCCACATCGAACAGATGGTGCCTGCCATTTGCTGCATTGGAGCAATTTGGGGGGGGGGAGGGTGGGTACAGGTAATTTGATGTTGATGTTGTAATTGATTGTGTAGTGCTATATTCAGTGCATTGAGAAAGTATTCAGACCCCTTCACTTTTTCACATTTTGTTATGTTGCAGCCTTATGCTGAAATCGTTTAAATTCATTTTTTCCCTCATCAATCTACACTCAATACCCCCACAATGAGAGAGAAAACAGGATTTTAGAAAGTTTTGCAAATTTATTAAAAAGAAAAAACTGAAATATTACATTGACATAAGTATTCAGACCCTTAACTCAGTACTTAGTTGAAGCACCTTTGGCAGCGATTACAGCCTCAAGTCTTCTTGGGTATGACGCGAAAAGCTTTGCACACCTGGATTTGGGGATTTTCTGCCAATCTTCTCTGCAGATCCTCTCAAGCTCTGTCAGGTTGGATGGGTACCGTCGGTGGACAGCCATTTTCAGGTCTCTCCAGAGATGTTTGATTGGGTTCAAGTCGGGGCTCTGGCTGGACCACTCAAGGACCTTCACAGAGTTGTCCCTAAGCCACTCCTGCATTGTCTTGGCTGTGTGCTTTGGGTCATTGTGCTGTTGGAAGGTGAACCTTCAGCCCAGTCTGAGGTCCTGAGCACTCTGTTTCAGGTTTTCATTAAGGATATCTCTGTACTTTGCTCTGTTCATTGTTTCCTCAACCCTGACCAGTCCCCCAGTCCCTGCTGCTGAAAAACACCCCCACAGCATGATGCTGCCACCACCATGCCATGCTTCACCGTTGGGATGGTATTGGGCAGGTGATGAGTGGTGCCTGGTTTCCTCCAGACATAATGCTTAGAAATGAGGCCAAACAGTTCAATCTTGATTTCATCAGACCACAGAATCTTGTTTCTCACAGTCTGAGAGTCCATTCGGTGCTTCTTTGCAAACTCCAAGCAGGCTTTCATGTGTCTTTCACCGAGGAGAGGCTTCCGTCTGGCCACTCTGCCATAAAGCCCAGATCGGTGGAGTGTTGCAGTGATGGTTGTCCTTCTGGAAGTTTATGCCATCTCCACACAGGATCTCTGGAGCTCAGCGAGAGTGACCATCGGGTTCTTGGTCACTTCTCTTACCAAGGCCCTTCGCCCCCGATTGCTCAGTTTGGCCGGGTGGCCAGTTCTAGGAAGAGTCCTTGTTGTTCCAAACTTATTCCATTTAAGAATCATGGAGGCCACTGTGCCCTTGGAAACATTCAATGCAGCAGAGATTTTTTTGTCGGCTTCCCCAGATCAGTGCCTTGACTGCAGGCAGTTCCTTTGACCTCGTGGCTTGGTTTTTGCTCTGATATGCATTGTCATCTGTGAGACCTTATATAGACAGGTGTGTGCCTTTCCAAATCATGTCCAATTAATTGAATTTACCACAGGTGGACTCCAATAAAGGTGTAGAAACATCTCAAAGATGATCAAGAGAAATGGGAGGCACCTGAGATAAATTTCAAGTGTCATAGCAAAGGGTATGAATACTTATGTCAATGTGATATATCAGTTTTTTCTTTTTAATAAATTTGCAAAACGTTCTGAAATCCTGTTTTCTCTCTGTCATTATGGGGTATTGAGTGTAGATTGATAAGGGAAAAAAAAGAATTTAAACGATTTCAGCATAAGGCTGCAACATAACAAAATGTGAAAAAATTGAAGGGGTCTGAATACTTTCTGAATGCACTGTATATATCAGCCTGGTGTTGGCTTAGTGGTTAAGGTGCCGCCTTGGGATCCTAGGATCCTGGGTTCGACTCCCGGTCGATCGCTGAATTAATGCCATTGCCATGGGTGTTGACTCAGCCTGTCATCCTTATATATATACATACACATATTTATACACACATATATATACACACATATATATACACACATATATATATATACACATATATATATACACACATATATATACAGTTATATACACATATTTATACACACATATATATATATACACACATATATATACACATATATATACACACATATATATATACACATATATATATATACACATATATATACACACATATATATATATACACATATATATACACACATATATATATATATACACATATATATACAGTTATACACACATATATATATACACACATATACATACACATATTTATACACACATATATATACACACATATATATATACACATATATATACAGTTATACACACATATATATATACACATATATATATATACACATATATATATATACACACATATATATATACACACATATATATATATACATATACAGTATATATATACTAGCTGCGCTCACTTCACCACGTGTCGTTACTGAGGAACGGGCTTATTTTAGCTGAGGATAATGACTGTAATGACTACCTGAGTTGATTTACACCAAACATAATACAAACACAAATTGAATATTTTGTGTTTGCACAAATTTATTTGTCATGTTTGTAATATTCCATTTTTATGAGCAATTTCGGTTGAAGATTTATGGTGAAGAATATATATCATTCAAAAAGGAACCCCTCAGCACATGCATACAGGAGGGGTAGGTGCGGACTGGAAGTTTGGGACGATTACACCTCACCACCACGTAATTCAAAACACCTCACCACTAAGTAATTCAAAACACCTCATCACCAACTAATTCAAAACACCTCACCACCACATAATTCAAAACACCTCACCCCACGTAATTCAAAACACCTCAACCCCACGTAATTCAAAACGCCTCACCCCCATGTAATTTAAAACACCTCACCACCAAGTCATTTAAAACACCTCACCCCCATGTAATTTAAAACACCTCACCCCATGTAATTTTAAACACCTCACCCACATGTAATTTAAAACACCTCACCGCCCATGTAATTTAAAACACCTCACCCCCATGTAACTTAAAATACCTCACCCTCACATAATTTAAAACACCTCACCTTACCTAATTTAAAACACCTCACCACCAAGTAATTTAAAACACCTCACCACCAAGTAATTCAAAACACCTCACTACCAAGTAATTCAAAACACCTCACCACCAAGTAATTCAAAACACCTCACCACCAAGTAATTCAAAGCACCTCACCACCACGTAATTTAAAGCACCTCACCACCACATAATTAAAAACACCTCACCACCACGTCATTTAAAAATACCTCACAACCATGGAAACAAAAGTTTCAGGGAGTAGTTCAGTGACAACACAGACACTGCCCAGATATGTAGATATATAGATAAATGACTGTACCTGAGTTGCTGTTTTGTCGTGTTTTACAGTTTACACCAATCATAATTCAAACAATCATAATGCACAAATGTATTTGTAATATACGTGATATTATATTTTATAAACAATTGAAGTTGAAAAAAAAAAAATTCCCCAAAAAATTAAAAATTTGGAAAAGATTTCCAAAAAATTACCCTTAGGACATACCGACGGGAGAGATAGGTGCATACCAGAAGTTTGGTACGATTTCACAAAAGTTTGAGGGAGTAGTTCAGTGACAACACAACACAAGACAACAGACACTGCACAGATATATATATATATAGTCTGTTTATAATAAACAGACAAAATCTATGGTTTTGAGATTTGCACATATTGGTCATTAAAGGTTAAAGGGTTTCCCCCCATAGTTAGTCCACGAGCAACACGTAGGCCACCTGTAGTATTAGTTAGTCACGTGAAAAAGTAAGTACACCCCATGTAAAGTTTTGACTTTTTCAACATATTTCAGCATACAGCTATTTGATCTTCATTTCAACAATATTGACAGATAAAGGTGATATAATATAACAAATATCATGAAACATTTACATTTTGTAGTCCATTGTATAATTTAAATAAACATAAATGCAAATTTCGCATGTGGTAAAAGTAAGTACACCCCCACATTTATCACTACTTCAAATACCTAAAATTAGAATCAGGTGCACCAGCTCAGGTGCAAATGATGAGAACATCGTTAGAGAGGATCTTGGAGGAACCTGCCTTATTTAAACCTCAGACATTTAGTTTGGTTTGCTCTTTGTTGTTGAAGTGTGCGGCGTCACCATGCGTAGATCAAAAGAGCTCTCTGAGGCCTTCAGAAAGAAGGTTATAGATGCCTACGAGTCTGGGAAGGGAATTAAAAAGATCTCCAAACAATTTGAAATCAATCACTCGACTGTCCGGAAGAGCATCTACAAATGGAGAAGATTCCAAACAACTGCCAACTTGTTCAGGCGAGGCCGCCCCAGCAAGTTCAGCCCGAGAGCAGACCGCAAGATGCTGAAAGAAGTCTCTAAGAACCCCAGAATGTCATCACGGGACCTACAGGTAGCTCTTGCCACTGTTGATGTCAAAGTGCACGAGTCTACCATTAGAAAGAGGCTGCACAAATTTGATCTACATGGGAGGTGTGCCAGGAGGAAACCTTTGCTGTCCAGAAAGAACATCAGGGCAAGACTAAAGTTTGCCAATGAACACGTAGGCAAAGACCAGCACTTCTGGAAGAATGTGCTCTGGACAGATGAGTCAAAGGTAGAGCTATTTGGCCACAGTACCAGAAGACGTGTTTGGCGAAAACCAAAGACAGCATTTGACCACAAGAACCTGATACCAACTGTAAAGCATGGTGGTGGAAATGTTGTGGTTTGGGGCAGCTTTGCTGCATCAGGGCCTGGGCAGCTCACCATCATAGAATCCACTATGAATTCTTCATTGTACCAGAGGGTGCTTGAGGATAATGTGAGGCCATCTGTCGGAGTGTTGAAGCTCAACCGAAGATGGACCTTGCAACATGACAATGACACTAAACATACCAGTAAATCCACCAAGGAATGACTGAAAAGAAAGAAATGGAGGGTTCTGGAATGGCCAAGTCAAAGCCCGGATCTAAATCCCATCGAGATGTTGTGGGGGGATTTGAAACGAGCTGTGCATGCAAGAAACCCCTCAAACATCGCACAGCTGAAATAATTATGCATGGAGGAGTGGGCAAAAATTTCTCCCAGTCAATGTCAGAGACTGGTAGACAGTTATAAGAAACGCCGACTTGAGGTTGTTTCTGCAAAAGGGGGCAATACCACCTATTCGAGCCAAGGGTGTACTTACTTTTTCCACATGCGAAATTTGCAATTATGTTTATTTAAATTATACAATGGACTAAAAAATGTAAATGCTTCATGATATTTGTTATATTATATCACCTTTATCTATCGATATTGTTGAAATGAAGATCAAATAGCTGTATGTTGAAATATGTTGAAAAAGTCAAAACTTTACATGGGGAGTACTTACTTTTTCACATGACTGTATGTCATAGTATGTGTAAGTATAGACCATTTCCCCTCGTAATATCTGCATTGTGTAAAGACATGAGTTTAGGTCCCGGTCATTTTTGCGTCCACCGTCCATTTCCACCTCAATGGGCATAATTGATCCCGCGCCCCATTTGGCTGCCCGCAGCATTTGTTATGATTTGGCTGCCCGCAGCATTTGTTACGCTTTGGCTGCCCGCAGCATTTTGCTGCCCTTTGCTCGCTCATTGGTCGAGTAACACGAGGTAGGCCTGAGAAGGAGGAGGAGCGCGAGGTAGGGGTGGGTGGCGGCGTCAAGGCGGAGCTTCAGAGGCGATGATGGTAAGAGCCACCAGCCAACCAGGGCCTAACGGCATGGCGTGAGGGGTCGTGGAGAGGCGCGTCTGTTAAGTGCTGGAGGGTTCGCGGGGCGTGCCTATATAAGTGATTGCACAAAGCCCTTGAAAAGACTGCACAGGACTTACCAGCAGAACTTTGAGGACTGATTTGCACGAGAGGACTTACAAGCAGGACTGATTTGCACGAGAGGACTCGTTGGAAAAGGGCGTGATAAGCGAAGGACTCGCAAGGGGAGAGCGCACGTGAGAGGTCTTGTTGATCAAGAGGACTTTGAAGAACTTGATTCACATCGCTCGCTTTGGAGGCATTGCACTATATCTCGAGTTTCACGTACACGCCAGAGGAAAGGCAGCCAGATGCGCCGGTGGCGAATAGCGCTTACTTCAGCCACGCGAGTGAGCGCGGCAATAGCCGCCAGTGATCACCGCTAACCGCCGACGTCCGCTCCCTACCAAATCGCTCCGTATTAACCCTTGTGCGCCAAACGACACGCGGAGAGCTCCTGCCTTCTCTACTTACCATCTGTACGGGACGAGCCGGAGACCGGAGGGAACTGCACGAGAGCCATCCTTGGACGCGGACCATCACCCTGCAGCTGCAAGCCCCGTGTGAGTGTGTGAGACGGGCCCGTTTGTCCTGGGGATTAAGTTAAGACTGTTTTAAGGCTGCACTGTGTCTTCTTCTTCTGGAATCATTGTAAATAGTGTAAATAAACCTGTTCTTCCTTTTTCCCATTCGACTGCTTTTGTGATTTATCCATTTGACTAAGCATGGCACGAATAAGATCGCTAGAACCGGGGTCACAATATAAACGGCACGGATCGCGTGTACGCACCGCTCGGCGTCTCAGCACGCATGATTCGTGCGGGGCTTATTTCCTCGTTTCAGGGCAGCGCGAGTAATTAGGTAATAGTGATTCTAGTCCTAAGACCCTATTTCGTGCTGTCCGGGAAGGACGTCATAGGTCCCAGGTCCCGTCGGCCAGTCAAAGACAAGGGGACTAATCCCCCCTTGGTAAGGGGAGAAGGCCGGCGGCGAGATCCACAACAATATATATATATATATATATACGTATATATATATATATATATATATATATATATATATATATATATATATATATATATATATATATATATATATATATATATATATATATATATATATATATATATATATATATATATATATATATATATGTATATATATATATATATATATATATATATATATATATATATATATATATATATATATATATATATATATATATATATATATATTGTTATAGATCGCGGTTAAGATGTTATAGACCGAGCGGTGGTGTAAGACCGCGACCTAACAAAACTCACCCGATTCCACCCGAACTTTGGCCGTATCGCACCGTAGCTGCCCAATGGGGAAAAGACAAAGGCGACGAATGCAAAGAGGAAAAAGAAGGCAAAGAAAGGTTTGGAAATACGACTGAATTTATTGGCTATTTACACACAAGCAAAAAGGAAGCAATCAAGGTTTATTTACAACACATAAGACGCAGGTGACACAGGGAAAATACTAGCTTATACAGACTTAATTAACCCAGGACAGAACAAACAAAAGACGGACTCACGCGGGGAATTGCAGGAGGTGGATGGCTGGAGGTGAACGCTTGGTGGAGCCAACGCGGAGCTTGGTGGAGCTGAACGCTTGGTGGAGCCAACGCGGAGCTTGGTGGAGCTGAACGCTTGGTGGAGCCAACGCGGAGCTTGGTGGAGCTGAACGCTTGGTGGAGCCAACGCGGAGCTTGGGGGATTGGTGTGACGGGTTCTCTCTCCTTCCTTAGTCCCACCCAGTCCAACAACTTCCTCTCGTGCTTCAGGACTCTTTCTCTTTCTTTCTTGGTCCCTCACTCTTTACCACCGACTCCTCACCGCAACCAACGCAACCACTTGACCACCACCTCTACTGACTGACTCTTCACCACTCTGCACTTGACGACCGACTCCCAACCAACTCAGACCAACTCAAAGTCCAACTCCAGGCCTTTCTGTCTTCTGCTCTCCTCTGTAAAAACGCATCTCTCTTGGCCACACCCCTGCCTTGGGTTATATAGGCCCCCGCCCCTCAACCTTTGCGAACCTCCCCGGCCGCTCTTCCTCCGCCCTCTGTAGCCAAACCCCTGGCTCATGGTTGGTCGAGCGGGGCTGGTTCACTCCTCCCCTCTCTGACGAGGTGGGGAAACGCCTTCCTTCCCCCAACCCTGCCTCGTGGTCAATGGCGGCAATTGGATCGGAGGTAATATGGGCAATCGAGGGCTCAGCGGTGACGAGAGGGGATGTAATATGGGATGGAGATTTTGGGGATGGGAAGGAAAGGGGATCTATTCTCTTTCACTGGTGCAATGGAGTATTTCAATTAATGGAAGACACAGCCTTACGCTAATACACATAATAAGGATATAACTGTCAAAAGAAAGGATATATCGTGTCCTGCATGTATGTTTTATGGACTAACTACGGAAACGCCCTTTGACCTTTATACAACCACAAACGGAGGGAGGAGGGGTGATATTTTACAACAACCTTTTACAACAACATTTTACCACAACAACAAAATAAAAAAAACATTCTCATATCCACAACACTGCACCCTCCTCCCCTTAGGCACGTCCCGGGCCTATTACTTTTACCTTAGTGTGGCATGTAGGTGTAGTTCCCTCTACTTTTAGCCTGACCCTGAGTGCGACAGTTTTAAAACATAAATAAATGTGTCCCGCTGCTCCATTGCACCCTGCCTAACAGACTTACGCCCACAGTTAACCGAATTGCGGAATGGTCTTCAAACTACACACTGACGGTGGGAAGCATTATTTACAATTGACGCTATTTTTATTTACAAAACTAACCCAGGACCTGTAATTGTTCTTTCTGGGGGGAGGACAGTCTGCTCTGCATCAATGCACCATGAAAGCACCTATAACGCACCAACACACCCTCAAGCACCAATCAGTGCAGTCACCACTGTTCATCAATAAAATAAATCCAACAAACCCAAACCCTGCAGGTGATCTCTTGCTCTTCGGCTCCCTCTGCTGGTTATTATTTGTTCTTCCAGATGTTGTCATTCTTTTGCTTTGCTTACTGGCGGCCTATTTTCAATAAAGTGTGCCCAATGTGTCCTTTTTTTATTTGATTTTATTTATGGCCCACAGGGCCGACTAGTGTGGTTCACCTGTGGGGCATCGGTGCCCTGTGGCCAAGGTCCGCCAGCAAGATTTCGGGCCCTCATGGCCGGTTCCAGCAGAGGGGCCTTGCCCCAACCCATGGGGTCCATAAGTGGTGCTCGGCCACTGACATGTGGTCCATAACGTGGTGCATCGATGCAGACAGCTGGTTCTGGGAATTTCGGGCGCACAATGGCCGACCCACGCACGCTCCCCTCGGCGCCCAACGGCGCTCAGGTCCTCATGTGGGAGACAAAAAGGGGGGACAAGACAGATGAGCGAGGGGTAAGGTCTCAAGGGTACACGTCAAAAAGGCAATGCAAGGCAAAATGCGTACGGAGGGCGAAGTGAGAAAGCTCGTCCCTACCGTACGTCACCCCCCTGTCACCTAGCCTACCCTTGCCCTTACGCCATATGTACAAAATCTACACATTACCAATTCGTCACTACTGTCACGTCTTCCCCATATTTCCCCTATACCAAATTCGTCACCACAATCCCTCTACTTCAAAAATTTGCCATCATCAATTCATCATCAATCCTCATAAGGAGGAAGAGATGGAATTACGCACAATGTCACACCCACGTCATGATGCGTCTCACATTCCAAACATTTGCACAGTAAAAATAATTAAACATGGCATGGTGTGGAGTACCTGTCACCTCAGGTGAGTGGATGCAGATGGTGCGAGGAGATCCTTCATCCTAACTATCCTCTAAATGATTTTAACACACTTTACACTACCCGGGTTCTTTCTCCGGCCAAACCATTGGCCCTCTTACACTATGGGTTCTAAAAACCAATTCCCATTGGCCAAACTGTGGTGCTTCTCAATTTGGGGTCTCACTCCCCCGATTCATCTCCCGGTGCTCTAGCACAATTTCTGGGCTGCGACGTGTACCTCTCCCAGTGGGTCTACCCACCTGCACACCTCCACCACTGCAGTTGCCACCCGAGCTTACCTAGCTCCTCACCCTAACCTATCTAACTGGGGCAGGCCCCTCCTGGCTCTGTCACCCCACTCGGTGCCCTCTGGCACTGGGCTACCCGGGTCCGTCCTCCGGATCCTCGGGCCCCATCCACAACAACTACTACCGGCTCCCAGAGCCCACCTGCGGCCTCACCTGGCCGACATCCTCACAGTGGTGGAGCGCCCAACCAACTACACACACTAACAGGCTACACGCCCAGCCATTTCCACAACACCAACGCACCCATCCACATACCATTCTGTCACCCGCACCACAGATGCCAATATCCAACTACAATTTACCTGTACCCTCTACCTAACACTTACACTACCCGCCCCGGGTATCCGTGATGGGGGTCCACTCTTCCCCCATTCACACCTTTGCACCATCCACTCCACTCCACAATTTCCACCATTCTCACTCCACTACCATCCATTCCACTACTCCATACCATTTATTCCATACAACCACATACACCTGTTGTTGCACACCTGTGCAATCCTACCTGGTGCCACCTGCACCCTCCTCCTCTTCCTGGACCAGTTGGTCAACACAACACACAATCACCACTACTCCCTCATACACTGCTCCACACACCTGTTCAGTTGCACACCTGTGCAATCACACCTGTCCAATTCTCACCTGTTCAATCCTCACACACACGGCATCATCTCAGCTAACTACTCCCTTCTGAAACTTGCGCTTCCCAGTCGTCCCTTTAAACTATTGCGCTCCCACGTCATTATCATCCACACTAATCTACCTGCGTCCCCACTACAGGTATCAGTCACTAACTAACCTTAACGTTACCTAATGTCAATCTCTTCTAGATCCCTACAATATAACCTAACCCACCCGGGCTAGTTTTCACTGCCATACACCCCATAAACTATAGCTCCTTTGCCCCACGTCTGTGAGGGATGGTGGATTTGCCATCCCACCACATCGGGGGTCTCTCACTATCAATTTTGTACACCTAAATTCCAACCAATCAAAAATTTTCCATTTACTGCCAATTCTACCCACTATTATAAATTTCGTATCAAATCACTACCATCATCGTCCGTCTACTTATTACATCCTCTCGGTGCGCCATGACATCATTAAACTCGGTTTCGCAAAGCCGAGCAATGAATTCGGGTGGTTTGGTCGCCTGCAGGTTGAATCCGTCCGGCTTTCGGTTCAAGGGAGGTGGTTTGGTTGGACCGAGATTCCACGCACCATCTCAGCGCGGCACCTTGCGGTCCCGGGCCCGATGGCTCCATCTCCCCCGGTCGGAACCCCGTCCCCACGAGGGGGCACCGTTCCGCTTCCTCCCACTCGCCCTCGAACCGGACCGGTCGCCTCGCCCGACAAAGCCCGGACTCGACCGTGCGGGGCGGGGCCAAGCCCGAATCGGCAACGACGCTTCGAAGAGAAACGACGCAGCTTCGATCGACGCCGGGCCTCGCACCCAACCAAGCACCCCTCGCACCGAGTGCTCGCATCGGCTATCCGTCGCTCTAACCACTAAACCGGTTACCATCGACGCTTCACTTGCATGCTTACAAGCATACGCTACCCCTTTCACCCTCACAAAACCTGGCGTTCCAACGCCGTCCGTACATTCCACCAACGCTCTCTCTGTTACACACCACACCTCTTGCGCACACTTCGGTCCACACCTCTCCTCCGTTACGTCCTCCGTAACACTCACCATGGGCGTGCACTCCGTATTGCTCTCACTCCCTGTGTCACACCCCGTACACACCGACGTGCTTTCTCGCTCGCACTCGGTTTCACTCCCACACTTTATAACACACCCACTCGCCGACGCACACTTTTTCCTCCCACGCGTGCCATTTCCACTCACTCGGGACCCTTCACCAACGCCCGGGTGCTTCCTCGATCCCAAGCGCGCGAAAATTCTTTTGTCGCTAAACATCCTCTTACAAAATCTACCCGCACAATATACAGCACGACTCACCTGGGGGATCCTTTTCTCCACGCGAACCTGCAAACTTCCATTCGGGTTAAGCACAGCATCGTGATGTGAGCAGGGACTTTGTACATAATCCATTTCTCCCTGCAATTCCCGGGTTACCTCCGTCATCTCTTCAATTTTAATTCCCGCTACTGCTTTTTCTTTATTCACCTCGGTGACCGTTGGCTTTAATAAAACACCCTCCTCTACCTCAGCGGTCGCCGGCTTTTCCCAACACCGTGTCGCGATTTCTACCCCCGTCATTGTACCCGTGCTTTTCTCCGCTTCGCTCAACCAGCGCTTTTCGACTCGCGTTACCTCGTCGTGCACCCCTGGGACCCTTTCGCCCAACTTGCGGTCTCTGTCCCTCTGCTCCCTTTCCTCCCTATCGGCCCTCATTCCGTTTATTGTTGCTTCAATTTTATTACTCAATCTCTCCCCCTCTATTCTCAGCATCTCGGTGAATTGCGCCATGAAGTCCCCCACATCAAAGCCCGCTGGTAGTGGTACGGTCACGGGCGCGGCAAAATTTGGTGCCGCTACACCCACATGCGTGAGGACGCCATTTTGTGCACCTGATACACCCTCAACCACACCTTCTTTACTCTCCTCCACCATTTTTTTTCCTAAGTCCTGGGTCGATTCTACCCCGTCTATCTCTCCCACCGGCATCCCGTCGCCTTGAACAGCCATGGCGCGATTTCCACAAAATTCAGGTTTTGTAAAACAAAACAAATTTCGGCCGCTCCAAATTTTAACCAAATTTTTTTTTTCCTCTATTCGTTTTTTTTTAAAAATTTGGTCGGGCCTCGAATCCCACTCCCAGACACCAATTGTTATAGATCGCGGTTAAGATGTTATAGACCGAGCGGTGGTGTAAGACCGCGACCTAACAAAACTCACCCGATTCCACCCGAACTTTGGCCGTATCGCACCGTAGCTGCCCAATGGGGAAAAGACAAAGGCGACGAATGCAAAGAGGAAAAAGAAGGCAAAGAAAGGTTTGGAAATACGACTGAATTTATTGGCTATTTACACACAAGCAAAAAGAAAGCAATCAAGGTTTATTTACAACACATAAGACGCAGGTGACACAGGGAAAATACTAGCTTATACAGACTTAATTAACCCAGGACAGAACAAACAAAAGACGGACTCACGCGGGGAATTGCAGGAGGTGGATGGCTGGAGGTGAACGCTTGGTGGAGCCAACGCGGAGCTTGGTGGAGCTGAACGCTTGGTGGAGCCAACGCGGAGCTTGGTGGAGCTGAACGCTTGGTGGAGCCAACGCGGAGCTTGGTGGAGCTGAACGCTTGGTGGAGCCAACGCGGAGCTTGGTGGAGCCAACGCGGAGCTTGGGGGATTGGTGTGACGGGTTCTCTCTCCTTCCTTAGTCCCACCCAGTCCAACAACTTCCTCTCGTGCTTCAGGACTCTTTCTCTTTCTTTCTTGGTCCCTCACTCTTTACCACCGACTCCTCACCGCAACCAACGCAACCACTTGACCACCACCTCTACTGACTGACTCTTCACCACTCTGCACTTGACGACCGACTCCCAACCAACTCAGACCAACTCAAAGTCCAACTCCAGGCCTTTCTGTCTTCTGCTCTCCTCTGTAAAAACGCATCTCTCTTGGCCACACCCCTGCCTTGGGTTATATAGGCCCCCGCCCCTCAACCTTTGCGAACCTCCCCGGCCGCTCTTCCTCCGCCCTCTGTAGCCAAACCCCTGGCTCATGGTTGGTCGAGCGGGGCTGGTTCACTCCTCCCCTCTCTGACGAGGTGGGGAAACGCCTTCCTTCCCCCAACCCTGCCTCGTGGTCAATGGCGGCAATTGGATCGGAGGTAATATGGGCAATCGAGGGCTCAGCGGTGACGAGAGGGGATGTAATATGGGATGGAGATTTTGGGGATGGGAAGGAAAGGGGATCTATTCTCTTTCACTGGTGCAATGGAGTATTTCAATTAATGGAAGACACAGCCTTACGCTAATACACATAATAAGGATATAACTGTCAAAAGAAAGGATATATCGTGTCCTGCATGTATGTTTTATGGACTAACTACGGAAACGCCCTTTGACCTTTATACAACCACAAACGGAGGGAGGAGGGGTGATATTTTACAACAACCTTTTACAACAACATTTTACCACAACAACAAAATAAAAAAAACATTCTCATATCCACAACAATATATATATTTATACACACACACACACACACACAGACTTGGCATTTAATATGGAATATTTAAAATGGAAGCAATGTTTCTTCCAGAATAACCCTGTACTTGAACTGGTTCAGGTTTCCATTCAGAACAACCAGGTCAGTTTTGCCCCCTGCATGAAAAGCAGCCCAAACGGTGACCCCACCACCTCCAGCTTGGACTCTTGGCACTATACAATCTTCGTTGTGAGCTTCATGCACTTGTCTGCGCACTCGGACGCGGCCATCTTGACGATAGACCAGAAATCTAGACTCGTCACTGGAGGTCACGTGATTCCAGTGTCCTGGCTGCCATTGACGGTGCTCTCTGGCCCACTGCAATCGGCGCTGGCTGTGTTGTCTGATCAGGCGTGGCTTTCTCAGGGGACGCGTGGCACGATAGCCTGCTTGAACCAGTCGTTGGTTGACTAGCCTTCTGGATACAGGCACATTTGTCAGTTGCTGCCACTCAGCCCTAAGCCGATTAGCTGACTTGGTACGGCCATTGCAGACTAACCGGTGCAGCTGGCGATCATCTCTCCTTGTGGTTCTGCATGGATGTCCTGGCCTCGGTATTGGAGTAGGGACACCCTTCTGAGCATTTCGTTTCAGGATCTTTGACACCTGACCTTGAGTGACGCCATACTGCCGAGCAATAGCACGCTGTTTCATGCCAGAATTTCGTAAAGCCAAGCCACCACTCCATGCCAAACAGCATTGTCAAGTTGATGGACCATCTCCAGAGGAAGCGGCAATAACTTTTGTAGACGTGCAGCAGTTGTTTTCCACTAATACAGAACGCAACAACCCTTACATACCCGATTGTGAAGCCAATCGTCAAATGTACCTGTCCTTACATTTTGTCACGCCACCTGTGATATAATCCTGTTATTGACTTCTTGCTGCGAAAGACAATCAGTGACATGGTTCTTTCAACAAAGACATCACCAAAGGGTAAAAGAAACTCACCAGATTGATATACTGAGTTCAGAAAGTAAACCCAAGTCAAGAAAAAAATATATATTCCATATAAAATGCCAAGTCTGTGTATATATATATATATATATATATATATATATATATATATATATATATATATATATATATATATATATATATAAATATATATATATAATATATATATATATATATATATATATATATATATATACACTCAACCCTCGGCTATTTTTTTTTTTTTTTTTTTTTTTTTTTTTGTATACTGAATCGAGGCTCGTGAAAGAGCTAACATTTACTTCACAAACAAATCGACCAGACAAACAAAATACACAAAAAGAGGGAGCGGAAGACAAGATGGGGAGAAAAGGGGAAGCACACAAACACAACATCCGACAGCAGGGAGATGTGTGGAAGGGAGAGGGCCCGGGGGGAGGAGGCATGGGAAGGGAGGGGGGGGGGAGGGAGAAGTATAAAGCACAAGGACACCAAGGACTTCCAGGACAGAAGTTGGTATTTCAAAAAGGGGAATTGGGGTGAAATTAGCGGGGGTAGAAAAGATCAAGGTTTTGGATGGGGGAAGATAAGAGATGGTGGTGAACAGCTGTTTTAAAGACTTGGAGGGTGGAGTGGGATTGAAGAGAGTGAGGGAGTTTGTTCCAGAGGCGGGAGAAAAGAGGAATGAAGGAGTGAAGGTGAGCAGAGAGTCTTGATTTTGGCAGTTTAACCAAAAGAGGGTTGCAGGCAGATCTTGTGCGACCTGTAGGAATATTTGCGGGACAGAGCCCAGAGAGAGCTGGGGGGGCAAGGCCAGAGAGGAGTCGGTAGAAGACGGAAAGACCACCAACCTGCCTGCGGTGAGTGAGTGAGAGGCCCTTGGAGTTAGCTTCATCGCGGGAGATTCCAATGATTCTGAATGCTTTGGTTTCAACAGCGCGAAGGCGAGCTAGGTGTGAGGCAGGAGCACCAGCCCAGAGGGGAGAGCCGTATTCCATTGAGCTGCGGCTGAGTTATCGCGAACTCAGCTATCGCGTTTCTCTGCTATCGCGGCTACCTAAAAAACTGCGCAACACACGACTATCGCACCCCAAATACGCGCTATAGCGCACCGGAAATGGTGGAAAGGGTGCTACGTCATCACCGAGCGTGGGGAAAGAGAAATCAAGGGAAATCAAGAAGAGGAAGAACTTAACTTTCGCTCAGAAATTCGAAATTGTGCAGTTGATAGACAATGGTGAAACAAAGCGAAGTGTTGGAAAGAAATTTGGGATAAATGAGTCAACAGTGCGAGGTATTTATCAAAACCGTGATTATCGTAGAAACGTGGATAAGATTTAACAATCAACAATGAAGCAAGGTGCTCCTTTATTAATACGGCACTGGCAGGTTACGAGGAGCAGTATCATGCCCACGTCAACTCCCTCCGCCAACGCCAGATCACCGAACTCTTACGGCCAGATTCGGCGTCAGAACAAGTCTAATCGGGGACATTAGGGTAACCGCGGGGAGGGAGGCACAAACTGCCGTTCGAGACCTCAATCTATGATGTAAATGCTTGATAATAAGAGTTTGCCGTCAACAACCAACACACCAAGCCAGTTCCAATTTAAAAACATGCTGCAAAGTCTCTCTCTTTCTTACACACACACACACTCTTACACTCTTACACACTTACACACACATATACACACACACACACACACACACACACACTATAGCTAACGTGAAAGTTTGGCGCCAAAGACTTGGCCTGCGGGTGGGTGTGGGGGGGGGGGGCGCGAATGCCCCCCGCCCCCCCATGATGCCGACCCTGCTTATGGCGTCGCAACGAGGCACAGCCCTCTGTCTTTGACGAGCCCTCTGACGTTGAGCGCTTCTCTGGTGCTTCAGCTGATGCAATCCTGGACGAGTTAGAGGCACGTAGGGGTGGTCAATAAGACTCCACCCAAGCCTCGGAACCTACCCAACCACCTAAGCCCCTCATCGTCCCCCAAAAAGGTAAATAAAATGGTAAAAAAGTACTTTTTTACCATTTTATTTTTATTTACATATTGTCATTCTTGTTTTAATGTTTCTTAATATGTTAATGTTTCTTTATATGGTAGAAACACTTGGTAAAAAAGTGGCAAAAATAGGTTAAATATGTGGTCAACTTGGGGGTCCCGGCACCAATTAGAATTATTACCATACGTTCTTCAGTTCGGCTATCGCGATTTCGGCTAATGCGCACTGATGGCGGCACCAATTAGGCGCGATAGCCGAGGGTTGTGTGTATAATTATGTATGTATGTATGTATGTCTATATGTATGTATATATATATATATATATATATATATGTATATATATATATATATATATATATATATATATATATATATATATATATATATATATATATATATATATACACACAAAGAATTAAGTTAAGCACCCCCCCGTTTTTTACAACCTCGCACATTACAAGTTTGTTGTCGTCAAAACAGTGTAATATACCCATGATATTGCTATATTTTCTGGAGAAGTGATATTATGGTCACATAAAAACATAACAATCATGCCGTTTTCAATATTTTATTCTGAATAATTTAAGGTGAAATTTTTTGGGAATTTTAGGCATATTTTCACCTCAATTTAAGTATGGAGCTATAGGTCCATCACGGACAGTGTGGATGACGTTTATGTTTTCTAACGTACAGTCATTGTTCTGAGAAGACCTCTAGCGATCTTTGCGTCAATAACGTGTGTAGGACCCACGTGATCGGATGGAGCAAGGTGCTGTGACAACCATCCCCTGGCCTGCGTACAGTCCTGACCTGAACCCCCTCGAGCACGTTTGGGACATGTTGGGACGACAAATTGCGAAGATGGTCCCTCCAATAGCCAATCTGGATGAATTGGAACGTGCATTACATCGGGAATGGAACAACCTGCCACAGCAACGCATACGACGGCTTACAGGGTCTATGAGACGTAGGGTTGAGTCAGTGATCCGATCACGTGGGTCCTACACACGTTATTGACGCAAAGATCGCTAGAGGTCTTCTCAGAACAATGACTGTACGTTAGAAAACATAAACGTCATCCACACTGTCCGTGATGGACCTATAGCTCCATACTTAAATTGAGGTGAAAATATGCCTAAAATTCCAAAAAATTCACCTTAAATTATTCAGAATAAAATATTGAAAACGGCATGATTGTTATGTTTTTATGTGACCATAATATCACTTCTCCAGAAAATATAGCAATATCATGGGTATATTACACTGTTTTGACGACAACAAACTTGTAATGTGCGAGGTTGTAAAAAAAACGGGGGGGTGCTTAACTTAATTCTTTGTGTATATATATATATATATATTGTCGCGATCCCGGCTGTGAAATGGTTCCCAGCACGGAATACGGGACGTTAATGTCCGGGCTTCAAGTAGTCCACGGAGTGGACAGAGAGAACTCAATAAACACAATTGTGTTTTAATCGGCCTTCTAGGGGTAAGGCACGATGCTTTATTGGCTCGATCACAAAAACCATAAATCGGTAACAGAATGGAATACACTGCACAAAGCCTGCAGGAACTGTCGGCCCCAGAAGCTCCAAACAGGACGCAGCAAGATCACTCGCGTTCCAATCGACGATCTCCGGGACTCGGAGGGTAACAGAGTGGAATACACCGCACCAAGCCTGCAGGAACTGTCGGCCCCAGAAGCTCCAAACAGGACGCAGGCAAGATCACTCGCGGTTCCAATCGACGATCTCCGGGACTCGGAGGGTAACAGAGTGGAATACACCGCACAAGGCCTGCAGGAACGGTCGGCCAGCAGCTCCAACACGACGCAGGCAATATCTGACTCACGGTCCCAATCCACGAGATCCGGGAATCACTCGTTCTCTTCCGGAGTTACTCACTCGTAAAATACAGAACGGTAAACGATCAGCCCAACGCGGCTGTCGTGAAGATTCAGGGAAATCCCTTTATCTATTTCCCACTCGGGGCCTTCGAGTCGCGTCCGTTGCATAAGATGGTGACCGCGCTCTCTGGACTCTCCACCAATCACGTGCCGAATCGCCTCCCGATCGCGTGAGGCTCCAAGGAGGCCACGTCACGCGGTGGGGCGGGGCACCAAATCTGGTGAGAACAGGTGGTTTCACCGGTGGTTTCTCACAGTCCTCCCCCCTAAGTAAAAACCCCGTCGAATAGACGGCGTTTTTAAAACCAGTATTTGTAGTAGGTGCAAATCACATGGCAGATGATGGCGGTAATCGCTAACAAGGCAATTAACGCAATTAACAATTATTAACACTTATTAACAACAATAACGCACCAACGCAACAATACAACGCAACGCAATAGCGCAACAATAACGCAATTATTAACGCACAGGCAATTAACAGGCATTAACAGGTTAACAATGAACCAGTTTGGTTTTTTTTTTTTTCACACACAAATTTTAACACCATACACCACATTAATATCTACCCTACAAGAGTTACACTTCACACAAAGCACAATAGAGAGGCAAGGGGGCCAAACTCAAGTTGGGGGAAGCGTTGACAGGAAGGAAACGGGCCGAGACCTAGAGCGGCGGGTACTCCTCCGGTGTCGAGAACAACAGTCATATGCGTAATGACCCCTTTCACCGCACTGGTAACATCGATCGTTCGGGTCGAAAGGCCTGCGGACCAAAGGGCGTCTGAAACGAGGCCGCCGCGACATGCCATTCGACATCTCGACGCACACACGCGATCCGCAAATTAACCTTCCATCAAGGGCTCTGACCGAATCTTCAGCATCTCGTGGCTCTTCAAACTCAACAACTGCAAATCCAGGTGGGTTTCGAGCAACCCATACGTTGCGGAGTGGTCCGTAATGTTCGAAGACCCTCCCTAGCTCGGCTTTCGCTGCTCCATGGCCCAGGTTTCCCACATATACCTTAGCATTAGCGTTCCTGCTGAATCGCGACATGGCGGGAGCGGTCCCTGAGGAGCACGGCACCTGAGGGTGGCTTGACGGGAGGCTCGGGTGGACTTCAGCTGACGCAACGTCACCGTCGGGAACTGGAGTCGAGGCGCTAGGCTCCTCGGGCCAGAGTGAAGATATGTCTGACTCCGCCACTCTCTCCGCCTGTTTACTCTGGGATCTAGTGACCCCCCCACAGGTCAGAGTCAATGACTCCTCCCTGGCCATGGCATCATTGCCAATCAGCAAGGAGACCCCGGGTATCGGGTAGTAGGGTACCACCACACAGGTCACTGGACCCTTAAAAATGTCACTCCGGACCTCGAGGAGGGCAAGGGGATACCGGCCAAGAACCCGGTCAATGCCCCGAAGGAGGGTATACTCGCCGTATAACGCATCTGAGAGGCCGGAACTACCCCCGCCCGGAGAACACACCGTGTCGCCCCAGTATCCCGAAGGTATTGGGCCTCAAACTTCAGCATCGAATCAGGGCCACCCACTAAGGCTGTCCCTGAATAATCCTGGTACAGTGGATGAATGGAATTAGCCTCGGTGGCAGTGACCTCGGTCACCGATGCCACCGTCGTGTGCGAGGGCCCGGCGGATGAGCTCCACTGATCTCCCTCCGACTTAACAGGAGGGTTGCCTCGGTAGGCCGGACTAGCGGGATTAGAGAAGCAGCGGTTTTCACCGTGCCCCACGCGTTTGCAGAAATCGCACCAGGGCCCTGCCTGGTCTGCGGGCTCGCGACCGCCACCAGTGGAGGGCATCGGAGAACCCCTCCCCTCGATCCAGCCGCCGGGCAGACGGGGGGCGGTCTTGATCGCAGACTCCTCCGTCTTACGACGCGACTGCGTGACTTGCAGCATTTTGCACGCCAAAAACATGTTTATCAATAAGGTTGACGCAGTCTGCCAAGGAAACAGTGTCTTGTCGACAAGAAACAATGCTAAGTCAGGCGGAAGCTGTTGATCGATACGGTAACGCACCAGGAGTTCCGCAACCGCTTGAGGTAACTCAACCTTGCTCCCCTTGAACCATCTCTGCAGCTGTTCCAACAAGGCCCGCGAATGTTCCTCATAGGTTTGACTGGACTCACGAGTCCAGCTGAAAAAATTTCTCCTATAAATACATGCGGACACCGCATAGGCGTTCAAAATCTCGGCCTTCAATGCCCTGTATTTGTTTGCGTCCTCGGTTGCCATCCTCGCATATACCTCCCTCGCCCTCTCAGATAGATGGCTCACAAGATGGCCGACCCACAAGCTCTCATCAATGCCACCGGCAGCCAACAACTTCTCCGCCATCTCCAGATACGCTTCTGGCTTCGTGTCTCCCGTCCAGTCCGGCAAACGAACATGAACAGTTTCCGGGACTCTTGCAGCAGACCCCTCTGCCCACGGTCGTTCAGTCAACATTCGCAACTCATGCTCTCTGACGCGTTCAGCTTCTGCTGCTGCCGCACGCTCTCTCTCTCTCTCACGCTCTCTCTCTGCTGCTGTCTCTGCTGCCGCATGCGCTCTCTCTGCTGCGCAGCACGCTCTCTCTCTGCTGCTGCCGCACGCTCTCTCTCTCTCTCTCACGCTCTCTCTCTGCTGCCGCACGCTCTGCCTCTGCCCTGTCATTCTCCCTGTTATACATGTCAAGTTGTTGAACCGGAGTCAGCCCGGTCCAGAAGGGCGAACGCATGCATTTAGTCATGATGGAATCGCTTCCTAACATCTCGGGTTGAGTGACCGGGTCAAGGCTGCTTGCGTCGCTCACATCGCCACCCACGTGACTGTCAACATGATCAGGTTGAACTCTCACTTCTCTGGTCGACATAGCTTGGCTACGAGTTATCATAAGACAAGGCACAAAACACAACGCTCTGTTGGGGAAAATACGACACGAACTACACAATATCACCCGCACATCAAATTGCCAATGAGAAAAATACCACGTACAAATACTCACGTTTTTTTTTTTTTTTTTGTCGGTTGTTTGGAGGGATCCGAGGCTCACTTATTCTGCAGTGAAGCACCACCCAAGACAGCGTCCTACGGCGAGAAAGTTCCTCCAAGACGGCGTCCGCTGGTGAGAAGATGCAGAGAAGATGCAGATGCCGAATTCCCGTCTCAATTCGAATGTCTCTCACTTGAAAGATCCTAGGACGAGCAACCCATTTGTCGCGATCCCGGCTGTGAAATGTTCCCAGCACGGAATACGGACGTTAATGTCCGGGCTTCAAGTAGTCCACGGAGTGGACAGAGAGAACTCAATAAACACAATTGTGTTTTAATCGGCCTTCTAGGGGTAAGGCACGATGCTTTATTGGCTCGATCACAAAAACCATAAATGGTAACAGAATGGAATACACTGCACAAAGCCTGCAGGAACTGTCGGCCCCAGAAGCTCCAACAGGACGCAGGCAAGATCACTCGCGGTTCCAATCGACGATCTCCGGGACTCGGAGGGTAACAGAGTGGAATACACCGCACCAAGCCTGCAGGAACTGTCGGCCCCAGAAGCTCCAAACAGGACGCAGGCAAGATCACTCGCGGTTCCAATCGACGATCTCCGGGACTCGGAGGGTAACAGAGTGGAATACACCGCACAAGGCCTGCAGGAACGGTCGGCCAGCAGCTCCAACACGACGCAGGCAATATCTGACTCACGGTCCCAATCCACGAGATCCGGGAATCACTCGTTCTCTTCCGAGTTACTCACTCGTAAAATACAGAACGGTAAACGATCAGCCCAACGCGGCTGTCGTGAAGATTCAGGGAAATCCCTTTATCTATTTCCCACTCGGGGCCTTCGAGTCGCGTCCGTTGCATAAGATGGCGACCGCGCTCTCTGGACTCTCCACCATCACGTGCCGAATCGCCTCCCGATCGCGTGAGGCTCCCAAGGAGGCCACGTCACGCGGTGGGCGGGGCACCAAATCTGGGTGAGAACAGGTGGTTTCACCGGTGGTTTCTCACAATATATATATATATATATATATATATATATATATATATATATATATATATATATATATATATATATATATATATATATATACACACACACACACACACACACACACACACACACACACACACACACACACACACACACACACACACACACATACTAGCAGAAGTACCCGGCATTGCCGGGAGGAGGAGGGGAGGGGTAGGAGGAGGGGAGGGGTAGGAGGAGGGGAGGGGGAAGAGGAGGGGAACAGGGGGGAAGGGGGGGAGGGGAAGGGGGGAGGGGAGGGTGTGGAGGTGCCCGGGGGAAGAAGGGCCCCTCTCCCTCCCCTCCTCCTTCCCCTCCCCCCTTCACTTCCCCCTTCCCCCCTTCCCCCTTCCCCCCTCCCCCATCCTCCTCCCGCCCCTCCCCCCTCCCCCTCCCCTTCTCCCCCACCTCCCCCCCCCTCCCCCCTCCCCCCTCCCCTTCTCCCCACCTCCCCCCCTCCCCCCTCCCCCTCCCCCCCGTTCCCCTCCCCTCCTCTTCCCCCTCCCCTCCTCCTCCCCTCCTCCTCCCCCTTAACACCAGGGGGTTGACTCAGCCTGTCATCCTACCGAGGTCGGCAAATTGAGTACCAGTTCACGGAACGCGCCGCCGGTAATCTATCTATAATTCCAGTAATCTCTGTGTGTGTGTGTGTGTGTGTGTGTGTGTGTGTGTGTGTCTGTGTGTCTGTGTGTTTGTTTGTCTGTGACCGCTGTTTCTCGACAACCACGGGTCCGATATACTTGAAACTTGCCAGGTATATTGCTGGGGACCTGAGGATGTGCCTTTTCAAGGTTTCATATTAATCGGACAAGTAGTTACCGAGCTATGGCGATTAGCCGTTCGCCGTTCGCTTTGGCTTTGCGAATGGACCAAACCATTTCATGTAAATAGAGGGGGGGGTTCTGTGGTCGTTGCGAATGGACCAAACCATTTCATGTAAATAGAGGGGGGGGATTGTCACCGTACTCGCAAGCCGTTCGCTTTGGCTTTGCGAATGGACCAAACCATTTCATGTAAATAGAGGGGGGGGGATATAATTTTAGATATATATATAGTACGGGCATGCCCTAGTATATTATAATGTATGGTAATCTATGCAGCACGACATGGTCATCACGGAAAACAAGGCACCTTTGCCGGCGCAAAACGGCTCTCCCAGGGTCAATCTCGGTATCGTTGTGAGCGCACGGTTCAGCCCTTCAATACAAAGTTTATTTTGTAAAAATCGAACCACGCGTTAAAAAGATATGACTGGTTTTGTTCGCCGGCACGTCGGCGCTCGAATCGGCTCGCGATAAAATCCAACACGTCCTTTGTCGGGGTCGTCTGAACCAACCACGGGGCCTAGAAGGCTGGGACCGGTCTCAAAAGTTAGGTCTCGATCATATATCGTAATGCTGGAAGCTGCACGTCTCTGTGATAATCTTGTGGACCATGACAAGAGATCGTGCGAGTCGCTCGCAACGGCTTCAAGCACTTCCGCATTCGACCATTTCATGAACGCCATACGCCCGCCCATCAAAGCGCGTACGTATTAAAAGAACATACAGTGGCCCATGTTTCGATTCCCTCCCTCTTCTGCTAGCGCTTCTGCGCTAATGCGCTAATTTTAAAACCCGAAGTTTTTTTAAATTTAAGGTGTGCTGTAGTTGCTCTGAGACGTACTGATTCCGAATATGCCTTTGGTTTTTCTCTGCGATGAGTAGTTCTCGAGTTATAAGAGGACAAACAAACAAACAAACAAACATACTTTACTGCTTTATATATACTAGGGCGTGCCCGCACGTACGTGCTTGCCCGTACGTGCTTGCCCGTACGTGCGTGCAAAAAAACATGCGTGCAAACAACAACAACAAAAAACAACTTTGAAACCACGTGGCAGTAACGACCACAGAACCCCCCCCTCTATTTACATGAAATGGTTTGGTCCATTCGCAAAGCCAGTAACGACCACAGAACCCCCCCCCCTCTATTTACATGAAATGGTTTGGTCCATTCGCAAAGCCAAAGCGAACGGCTTGCGAGTACGGTGACCATACCTTGGGAACCACTTGTCCGATTAATTTCAAACCTTGAAAAGGCACATCCTCGGGTCCCCAGCAATATACCTGGCAAGTTTCAAGTATATCGGACCGGTAGTTGTCGAGAAACAGCGGTCACAGACAAACACACACACACACAGACACACAGAGATTACTGGAATTATAGATAGATGGAATTATAGATAGATAGATATACTGTATATATATATATATATATATATATATATATATATATATATATATATATATACAGTGGAACCTTGACTTACGAGTTTAATCCGTTCCGTGACCGAGCTCGTAACTCAAATTGCTCGTATCTCAAATCAAATTTCCCCATTGAAATGCATTGAAATGCTATTAATCCGTTCCAGCCCGCCAAAAACCACACCAATTTTTTTTTTAATATACAGTATATATAAAAATATCTCGCGCTTTATATTTCACCTGTATGCAGCATACAAGTTGGCAGGATGGCCTGGACTGGAGGTACGCACACTTGACTCTAAAGTCTAAACTGTCCAGCCTGGGTTTGAATCCCGACCCAGCTATAACCTGTCATGGGTGAATCACAGGCAGGGTGATTCATCAATGGGTGTACCGCTAAACTGGGCGCCCCGTTTGCGTCCCATTAGTTGTTGGATGTTAAGGATCTCACCGTGTTTTCCACAAAGAGAAGGCGAGCTATCGCCGGCACTCTGAACAAGTTGACGGCAGAGATACTGTACTTGCACGGCATGATAACCACGTGTCGCACGATCTCTTGTCATGGTCCACAAGATTATCACAGAGAGGTGCAGCTTCCAGCGTTTCGAGATCTGATCCAGGCCTATCCAACGAGACCGGTCCCAGCGTTCTAGGCCCGGTGGTTGTCTCAGACGGACCCGACAACGGCAGTGTTCGTTTTAACTCGATTCGATTCGAGCGCCGACGTGCCGGCGAACAAAACCGGGCATATCTTTTGAACGCGTGGCTCGATTTTTACAAAATAAACTTTTTCTTGAAGGTCTGAACCGTGCGCTCAAAACGATACCGAGTTTGACCCTGAGAGAGCCGTTTTGCGCCGGCAAAGGCGCCTTGTGTGACGTGAGGACCACGTCGTGCTGCATAGATTATCATAAATTATCATATCATTATCGGCGGCGTTATATATCATTAGCGCTATACGACAGAGATACTGTACGTGCACGGCAAGATAACCACGTGACCGGAGCCCACCTGGCGGCATAAACTCAAAATAACCGAAATGCGAAAACTAAAATGCAGCGCTATACTACGACAGAGATACTGTACGTGCACGGCAAGATAACCACGTGACCGGGTGGCGAAAGCTCGTAACTCGGATCTCGGCTCGCATCTCAAAGCAATAAACTGCCAGAGTGACGGCTCGTATCTCGAAAAACTCGTAAGTTGGGGCACTCGTAAGTCGAGGTTCCACTGTATATATATATATATATATATATATATATATATATATATATATATATATATATATATATATATATATATATATATATATATATATGTGTGATAGAGTAGTTTGATGTATATAGGATGTAAGATACAGTTTTTCTCTCCTGTGTACAGTACATAAAACGTTTACCAGTTCAAATTTGCACAAGGTTCACGGGCACCCTGTATTGCTCTTCATCGTGTGAGAAAAGCAAACGGATAGTCAATCCTTTGAAGTTGTCCGATTCAGAATAGCACTATATAACATCAGAGACTTTCTGTTTTGTGTTAATTTTGCCACAAGATTACCGTTCCTTTAGTCTAGCGTTAATTTTGCTGTGTTTATCCGTCCTAAGTTGTTATTGCTGTGGTAAGCCCTATGATCTTTGTTTCTGCAGATCCACTTATGCAGATTGCTGTGGATCACTCGCGGCACATTTTGTACACACGTTCAGAGAAGGGTACCATTCAGGTGTGGCAAGTTATATCTTCATTTGTTCTTTAAGCTCCTTTTATTTTTATTTTGCATAATAATTCTTTATATAATTGTTGATCTTGCTATTTCTTTTCTGGGTTTTTTTTCTTCTTCTCAGTACTTGTGTTTGACCAAAATACAAAAAATATTTTCCATTCATCTCCAAGTAAGCAGGCACAAGAATGAGAGAAATTTGTGTCTGTTCATGAAACTGGAGATTTATGGAATTTTTTCCCTGCATTCCATTGTTTTTATGGGAATTTCAGTGGCCTATAATAATACTTTTTTCTGCAGTTTTTCTGTATGGCAAGTGATTTTTAACTACTTTGCATTTTTGAATATTGGATTGTTTAATGTTTTGCTATACATACGATAAACATTCTTTTTCACTGCAACAGAAGGCACAGCCGTTTTCATTTTCTCTCGAGACACTTCAATCCTTTTGGCTGTCATGCCACACCATGGGGCAAATATGAACAGATATGCCAGATTTCTGACAAATTGGCCCTACTTTTACTATTTTCTTCTCCTCCACTCTCCTCTTCCAAACTTGGAATTTTTCCTTACCCCCCCCCCCCCTCTTTCCCCCCATCCCCCACCACAACTGAAAGCCAGGGCTCGATATCCCCACGCTTAAAAAAAACAAAAAACAAAGGATTATTGTAATCAGCTTTGTCTGTTTGTCACGCCATCTCCTCCTAAAATGGTTTGTGCAGAAATTCACCAAACTTGGTCATTGATTACCACATGGCAAGAAGGTGCAAGAGCAGTGTCACTTTTGGTCCTGCCCCCTGGGCTTGGGTCAAAAGGTCAAGTGCAGAAAATGTAATTACGGGCACATTTTTAAACATTGTAAAATTAAACTTTGTATATGCAGTCAACATTTGGAGACGTATGAATATGTGACGATTTTTTGGGATTTTACCCTCAGTTCATTCCCCAGGGGTGAGAACTTGGAATCAGAGGTCAAAATTTAGATTTTTTTTTTTTTACTCTAAATTTGATATTGGGTTCTTTTTTGGTGGAATTTTTTGCCATCTTTCAAGTTTGCATATAAGAAGAAGCGTATAATAAGATTCTTCTTTCATATAAGAAGCGTAGTTTTGCGATGGCGTGTCATCAACTTTGCTCTGGTTTGAGTTGGTTTCATGTAAATGCTCGAATGTTAATCAGATTTTGAGTAATTATTTTAAAAAGTTTTTTTTATATATATATTTTTATTTTCCATTGAAATATTAGTTTCACTTTATTTTTTTTAATGGATAAAATTGTCACTACGATATTAATATGAAATACAGTACTTAGAATGCGTATTAACCATTAACCACTGACGACCAATTCTTATTAACTCCTGATGATATAGTCGGTGTGCAATACAGTATTTGTTGTGTACGTGTATTTTGTATGGACACAAATAAGTATTCATGCTCTCGTTGACTCTGCCTTTAAAGTTAGAATGTTACTACTATTTTCTGCTCGCATATGGATCGCCAGGTGTCTGCTCACTGCTTGCCTGTAGTAGGTATGCATGCTGGAGGGTTTGTTTGCTCATTTTGATGTAGAAATCTCATATGAGCAATTTACAGGAATCAATATTTGGTGTGCGTTTTTTCCTTCTGTTGGTTTAGCTAGTTTTGTAAGACTAGCCAATAATACCGCCCCAAGCTGTGTGCTCATGTTGGGGGTTTTTTTTTTTTTTTTTAATTGTTAGATTCTTAATCTCTGTAACTGGATATTTCCAACCTTTTCTTGCCAGGCATCAACAAGATGGAAAATACTGAATCCTGACCTCATCATTGGGGGTTTATAATAAACAGACTTTCTCATCTTGCTTAACGCTTTCACTTAATCCCTCCCTCCATATTATTTTCCTTTCCACTTCACTCCTCGGATTCCTGGATTCCATGCACTGTCTTCTCCTCTTGTGATTGTCTTTTATTGTCTCCACACTTAAGGAAAAAAAAAAAAAAAAAAAAAACTGGGAAGGGGTGAGGAGGAGGGGGAGAGGGGGAATATCGTAATCTGGTCCGTCCGTCTGTCCATCTGTCTGTCATGCTATCTCCTAAATGCTTACGGTACACAAATTCACGAAACTCGGTAGTTGTGATCACCACATGACAAGCAGGTGTGAGAGCAGTATCATTTTTGGCCCTGCCTCCTGGGATGGCATCAAAAGGTGAAATACCAAACCATTTTTAAATTAAAATTTGTATATGCAATCAGCATTGGGGGATGCGTGACATATGTAACGACTTTTTGGATTTGATCCCAGAGTTGGGGACTTGAGGTCACAGAGGTCAAAACAGAAGATTTTCTTTTCAAACTCAAAATTTGATATTGGGTCATTCTTGGTGGAACTTTTCGGCATCTTCCAACTTTGCTTTAGGTGGGAAGCATAGCATCCATCGACTTCTCTCTAGTCACGCTTTTTTGTGTTGTGTCTTGTCTCAATGTTTTGTCTTTGCTTTGTTCATTCTTTAAACATTTATTGCACTCTTCATCCATCGTCAACTGGGATTTAGAATTTCTCACCGTGTTATTGTTCTCTGCTCACAGGGATTTTAGAATGTTTATTTTGTGTCCCTTGTTTACTTGATTATATTACAGGCAGGAAGCTTGCGGATTTGAGATGGCACGACATTGACTTCACTCTCGTTATTTTTGTTTTTAGACACTTTATGTAGTGAGGCTTGTGAATATATTTTCCTATGTTATTACAAAATGCTGCATCTTTAAAATGTGTCTTTATCGGGACTTTTCTCTCTATCTCATTGTGGAGGTGTTTGATCTCGGGTCAGATGGGCAGAACACGAGTCGTGTTGCGAGCCTTTCTCATGGAACGATTGCTTCTGCAGCAGTTAATATTGCTAGGTATGTACCACATGTGTCCTCCCTAAGCATTCGGTAATTAGTGTGCGATTGAAAACGTTTGCATTCGGTTTATTCTATGACTTGGATCTCTTAAGTGTTTTGGTGTTTTTATCTTGTTGCTTGATGCAGGACTGTTGAAAAGTTGAACTTCAGCCCTGTGGTGCACATAGCTCCTATTGAAAGCTCTGAATCGGCAGTCTGTCACCTCCTTGCAGTAACACACACAGGTCTGTGGATGATGAGCAGTTATGGGGAAAAGGAGGGTATGAAATGAGGAGAGTGCAAGACAGGTAGGTCAATATAAAGGTAGAAGGAACCATGCAGTTAGGTCGACAAGAGGTGCACTTGGGATGAGGCAAGAGGAGGAAGGATTTGAGGAGCCAAAGGGAAGAAGGTGGGGGTAATGTGTGTGGCTAATTCAAGTGTATTTTTATCGTGCAATATTGACTTTACAGTACTCAAGACTAGTAATCATGTTCTTAATGTTAAATTTGATGAAATTGATTGACCATGTTAATTTAACCCTGATTGTTATGACCTGACCATCCCATTAAGTGTTAATAGACAAAATAAGGAATTGGCACTGAACTTTGTTTTCATATATGCAAGCAAAGGATGGCACTGCTAATTTACGAGTAGAAATTCAAAATATAACCTAAGTACCAGGATCCGAAAACTAAATTGAGGAGAACCTGAGAGCTGAGATGTACCAACATTGTGCCATTGATAGAGAAACTGGAGTGATAATGCAGAACCTCACTGAAATTTTGAAAACTCAGCAAATATTACAATAAATGAACTACAAATGGAGGCTTCCAGAGTTCATTGACAATCTTTCAAAGAGCCTTTATAAAAGGATGTGAAAAGAGAATGTGCTCCAATGCTAAAACAACATAACATCACATCTTGATCCTCGTTTTGTCATCCGAGTAAAACAAAGGCGGATACTATGGGCTCGGGCAGTGCTCCGTTCCACCTGCTGCCACCCGCTAAAGTAGGTTACAGCCATCCTGAGAAGACAATGAATAATAATGGTAATATTTGACAACAGTTGGATGATGAAACTAGAAAGGCACTCAGTAGAGCTCATACCTCTGCCAGGCTGAACAGTTTACATTTTGTATCCCACTGATTGGCCGGATCCGGATATTCACCAAAATCCAATCAATTTGTCCTTGTCACACACCGAACCTGTCCACCAGGTTTTTTTTGTCTGAATTTGTCCCTAACTTTTTGAGATATCCTGCTCACAGACAAACAGACAGAGTGAAAACATAACCTCGGTCCATCTTCCTTGACGGAGGTAATTATATAACTGTCTCCTTTGCTTTGGAGGTGTTTATTGCAGAGCAAAAAACACGTCCATACCTAAAGGAAGCTGAAATTTGTTTCCTCAGTGATTAAATGTTTCTCTGTTATTCTTATATTTTTACGACGTAGGTTGTAGGGCAATGCCATCTGGAACGGCATTTGTCTGTATGTATATGTATGTATGTATGTCCTTTCCGTCAGCATTTTGCATGTTTATTCCCTTTAAGATTAGTTTTCTCTGTAACCGTTTTTTATGAATGACACTAAATATTCACCATAGGACCACCTCCTCCTGTATAATTTTTAAATAATAATTATGACATCATAGGTCACATGGTATGGGCACCATCTTGGAAAAAAAACAAAAACCTTTGCACCTCTATAATCTTCAAAACCACTCCATGGAAAAAATTGAAATTTGGCTCACTGCAAAGTAATCCTCGTGGAGAATAACGCATGTTAATGATGATGTTATAGGTGCCTTCATCATGTCATAAATCGACAAGTAGAACAGTTGATCCGATCAGTATGAAATTTATTGAGCGTGATCTCATGATAAATTGGTTGAGAAAAAAAAGAAAAGATGTTCGGCAGCCATATTTTTATGGAGTAGCCCGTAGGACAATGCCAATTGGAACAGCGTTTCTGTCTGTCTGTCCGGTGTATGTATGTATGTATGTCTCTAACAAATGTCCATCAATCAGACCTGAGGATCTGGTCACATGACAAAGGGACGGACAGCAGATGCTCCACTTAGCAGATCCAAGCCTGGGTACGCCATTGTTCGACTATCGGTCTTGTTTTGTTTGTCTGTTATTCTAAGAATGTCCTATATTAAGCAGTACACTTATTGTATTTACAAACGAAATGTATATTCACTAAAAATGTAGCCTCAACATTCCAAAACTTCAAATACTGCAGAGATTTTGTAAAAAGAAAAAGAAAAAAAAAAGGCAATGGTTCAGTCCGCTCATCTTCAGTGATTAAGGCCTAGGCCACAACAACCCAATTCTTCCAGTGCAACACATCTGGACGGTCGTGGGATAATCTTGCGTCTATGATGCACTAAACCAGGCCACACCAATCAATGCCAAAGGACTGGGCGTTGTGGGTTCCCCCATGAAAACCAAGAAGGTTTGCAATGTTTAGTCCCTCTGGTATGCGTCAAAATTACAGTAGCAGCTCACATCAAAAGTACATTGACAGGAGAAAAACAAAATGGCATGGGCTAATTCTCGCCAGAAGAAGTGTCTTGGAATTTTAATGGTTTTGCTTGTCTGGTGGAGGTGACAACCTCGGAGTAATAAAGGGTGAGCTGTGAATCTGTCAGTGGATTCTGCCGCATGGAGATCTTAGTTTTAAAAATACAGTTTTCATAAGCAGTTTTGGATGTGATGTACAAACTAGGTTTTCTTCCTATAACTGAATCAGCTCATCTTCACATTATTCAGTCTAGAAGTTTGACAATTGGTTCGTGAAGAAGGCATGAGGCAATGCTGCTTGAATTGAATTGGCTCAGCGGAAACACGTCCGTCCAGTCACATTGTCAGGGCTTCTGCACCAGTGGATGAATACCGACTACGACCGTACAAGATGAAACTAGTTCAATCGGTCTGATGGGGCCCGATGCGACGCGACATAACTTTACATGACTGGCTATCCACATAAACTGATATTCTATGACTGGACCATCCTGTTCTGTCATGTTGGAAGAAATTGGTTCTTGTGGCCTCGGCTTATAATGACCATTTGTGTTCAGACCATTATCAGAAAGAATGACTGGGTCTCATTGCCGATTGCAGGCCTTTGTCCAATTTTCTCCTCTCCACCACCCACCTTGGGATAACATTTACGATCTGAGTCAACATGGTTTATTTGAGTCCTTGATGAAGGCCACTTGGTGGCTGAACCCGGAGTCTTTCTCATCACCTTATTTTTTGACACAATGTTGAGGTTGTTGTGCTCTTGCGTTCTCTACGATATATTATTCACATTTTCTGGGGGATATGCATTCTTTCAATTACAAACCTATTTGATTCTACAAAATATTTGTTTTATACTTTGTACTGTTTATATAAAGAAGTCATTTGTGGATCTTTACCAACCAGCATATGGTCCAGCATAAATATTGTGTTGCAGCATTTACTATTCAAGATTGATAGAGAATTAAGATTATAGAGACGTAATAGATGGAATGTAAATTGTCTGAGCTGTTTGCATCAATGGTGGAGAGCAGTTCTTGAATTTGATCACTTTTGGTAGTGGTTATGGTCTCTTGTTGAATGCGGTGTTTTATTCACAGGTGTTCGTCTGTACTTTGGTACATGTTCTTTGCGCTACCCTGGCACACGACCAAACACACTCATCCTCCTGCATGTGCGAATGCCTCCTGGATTCTCTGCAGCAGTTACAGCTCCTCAGCGTCCTGCTCGTGTCCACAAAGCACTTTACAGCCGGGGTATGCTTCTTCCTCCCCTGCCCCCTACTCCCCACCTCCTTTCTCTCAAAATGATTATGTCCAAGTCTTAATCACCCGTCTCAGCATAAAGGTCCACAGAATCAGAAAATCATGTTCAGTTTAATGAATAGGTATGGCTTCACTTGACACGTAATTGACCTTTTCTTGAATAAATATCTTGGAAGGAAGATTTTAATGGTTTTTGCTGTACTTTTAAACTCAATTGGCCCTGACCCTCCAAAAAACGGCGTTTGTATTCCATCATATATTGTGTGATCAGCAATGTCATCCTGAGGATACTTTTGCTGTGGGACTTGTGTTGACGTGCGGCCTACATTCGCTCTGAACTCTGATATAAAGTACTCAGAATGCCAGCTAAATCAGTATGCATTCTTTCCCAAAAGATCCAGCTGTAAGGAAAATGTGGATAGCCAAGGTAAAACTGACCAGAGGAAAGTGGCGTGGCCCAACTGCTTCAAGCGTCATTTGCAGCACCCATTTTGAAGATAATTCGTATGACATCAGCCTGCATTACCAGTTTGGGATGAGTAAAGTGAAAATTCTAATCTAATGGACACGAAGAAAAAGGACATAACAGCTGTGGAAGAACGGGAGAAGTTGAGGGTAAGAAGTTTTTGGGTTTTTATCGCATTTTTATTTAGTATCGGCCATGATCACCACCACTTTAGTAATCAAACAATAACTTTCTATGTTATGTTCAGGCATGCGTACAGGTACAGCCATATCATACATAGAAGCTACACGTGTATTAGCATTAGCCTCTAAAGGTGGATATATATATATATATGCCAAGTGCCAAGCAGATGGATAATCTACAGAAACAAAGAAAACTATGAATTTTAAAAAAATCTCTGTGACCATGGAGCATAGTTTGACCGCAACACACAACCTCTCACATATTAATGTCTGTTATTTGGGGATCCCCAACCCTTCCTCCACCCCTCCAACCCCAAGACCTCACCTTCACCTCCAACCCCAAGACCTCACTTTCACCTCCAACCCCAAGACCTCACCTTCACCTCCAACCCCAAGACATCACCTTCACCTCCAACCCCAAGACCTCACCTTCACCCCAAACCCCAAGACCTCACCTTCACCTCCAACCCCAATACCTCACCTTCACCTCCAACCCCAAGACCTCACCTTCACCTCCAACCCCAAGACCTCACCTTCATCTCCAACCCCAAGACCTCACCTTCCCTTCCCAACCCCAAGACCTCACCTTCCCTTCCCAACCCCAAGACCTCACCTTCCCTTCCCAACCCTAAGGCATCAATCCCCTCCTGCACTCAAGCCTTCAAAAAACCCCCATGTCCACCTCCCAATGACCAACGAAAGTCCTCAAACCCCCTGTCTCCCCCTTCCAAAGTCGTCCCATCTTTACTCTCACCCTCCTCACGCTAATAAAAGCAAACGGGCATCTCACAGTCGAAACAGTGGAATATGCTGCCCTATCATGCAATGACGTCACAGAAACCTGTCCGGGGGGGGGGGGGGGGCGGGCTTCAAAAAAATTGCATTTAAACACATTTTTTGCTCAATTCTGATACCTTCTCCCACCCCTTGCCTGGTAACAGCTTCAACGGACATCCCCTAAAATTTTGCGTAGCACTTGATGAGGACAACCCATTCCCATATTTCATACCTTAATCCTGGGATACTATTTATCCCGTTGTTTTTTTCAGTTACTGCAAACTATATTTGAAAAGGTAAAGGTGCTACGGTCAATAAGACCAGGCAGCAGTCGGAATCTTTGTAATGACATCATTGGACTAATCGTTTGGATTTACGTAATCGTTTCTAAATATGTTCAATTGCTCTCGTTTGCAAATGTGATTAAACGGTTGAGGTTGGAGTACCAATTATGGCATTTAAATAAAGTGATTAGTGAGATGCAAAACGTAAACGGTTCAGGCTGGCAGAGGTATGAGGTATGTGCTCTATAGTTATCATTACTATAATTACAGAGAAGTGTTGCATCAAAATGACACGAAACTGCACATTTACCACGTTCTAGCTCTATGATTTACTTTGTTAGTTGTTATTGCCGAGTCTTTCTTCGACGTCATCCCGATTGTTGTGAACACCAGGTATTTCATGACCGATGCCATTCCCAATTTCCACCTCAGGTTCATACATGTACGGTCTGACAGCACCTTCTACATGATGATTTTGACAATCGTCGTAATCGGAGGATTTTTTATCACAAACATCTTCGTTAAATTCACTTTCTGCACTTCACAAATTCATTCACTTAGCGTGCTGAGACGACCTTTCCCTTGATTACGTCACGCAGATGGCATCATGATCGTTGTGGTTTTCTGAAATTTTTAGGGGTGATATCTGCTGGGTTTTTTTTTTTTTTTTTTTTAAATACTGTATCACCCCAAATAATCATTAGAATTACAAGCCATGTTCAGTTCTTTGTCTAAAAAAACAAAACAAAAAAACCCACCTTTAGAGGCCATTTTTCCCCGCAGATCAGGGGTTGGCCTTTATCGGGCACCGTGGTCCCATTTTTGAAGCAATGTTTTACGGCTGAATGCCTTTCCTGCCGCCAACCCTGTTAGTCCCCTCTTGCAACACAGGGAATTACCAGTTAGCTGGTACTCAATTTTCCGACCATGGAAGGATGACAGGCCTCAAACCCCCCTGGTCAGTCAACCCCCCTGGTGTTAATTCAGCAATCGACCGGGATTCAAACCCAGGATCCTCGGATCCCAAGCCGGCACCCTAACTGCTAAGCCAACACCAGGCCTAGCCAACACCAGGCCTAGCCAACACCAGGCCTAGCCAGCACCAGGCCAAGCCAGCACCAGGCCAAGCCAACACCAGGCCAAGCCAACACCAGGCCAAGCCAACACCAGGCCAAGCCAACACCAGGCCAAGCCAACACCAGGCCTAGCCAACACCAGGCCTAGCCAACACCAGGCCTAGCCAACACCAGGCCTAGCCAACACCAGGCTAGGTCTATTACTTAAAAATCAATATTAGCACATCCAAAAAAAAATCTGATTCTGTGGGTCTTTAAAATCATTGCTTGAATGGAATGTTTTGACTCAAACATATCCAATCCAATGCCCTAGATGCATAAATCTCTTCAAATCTTTTGTATTGTTATGATATGCCACCGCAGCCACTGGCCAGGCCGAAACCTTGTGCTTTCAGGTTCGTCTGCCTGTCCGTCCGTGTGCAGTAAGTGGCGGAATGTATGTTTTTTTCTTTGTTGTTTTTTTTTGCTGGAAAACACCCCCTAAACAAAGTTCTATGAAAGTTGTAAAACCTACTGCAAATGACGGACACGCAAAGGTGGGTTTGCAAAGGTGGGTTTGCAGTCAAAGAAACCTGCGCACACTGTTTCTGGTTGAAGAAACCTGGACAAAGCCAGTTCTTTGGCCTATTCATATTTTGATTATATATCTATATATAGTGATTTCTTTTTATGTTGAAGTCTCCAGTCACAGACTATGTCATCCTCTTTGAGGCCAAGCCTTAAATAAAAGAACTGCATAGATAGAAAAGTGAAGAAAGTGAGAATTGTCGAAGAGATTTTGAGGAAGTTTTTTAAAAATCTGCTTTTTGAAAAAGGGAAGGTCATAAGTGTTTGGAAAGACATGAGAAGGTCGTAAAGAGTTCCAGAGATTGGCAGTGAAAGGGAAGAAAACCCAATCATTCCCACTCCTCCCTCCAGGTCTTTAAAACAGCTGTTCACCACCATCTCTTATCTTCCCCCATCCAAAACCTTGATCTCTTCAACCCCCGTTAATTCACCCAAAATCCACTTTTTTTTTTTTGAATTACCGACTTATTTCTTTCCTGGAAGTTCTAGCAGTGTCCATGTGTTTTATACTCCCCCCACCCCCGTCTTCCCATGCGTCCTTCCCCCAAGCCCTCTCCCTCCCACAGATCTTCCATTGTCACTGTATTCTGCTGCTGTACTTGTGTGCTACCCTCTCTCTCCCCATCTTGTCTCCCGCTCCCTTTATTGTATGTTTTGTGTGTCCGTTTTTTTTTTTTTGTGATTAATGTTAGCTCTTACACGAGCCACGATCTTGGAAAAAAAAATATATTAACATCATAATGGCCACACAATCATCATGTGATGTAGTGGCTTGTCATGTATTTTGTGGTTTCACTAATGGCAGATGTACACAAGCAGGGGGGTGGCAGAGAGTGGACAGAGAACTGGGTGAGGAAAGTTGAGGACTTGTGGGGAGAGGGTTTGAAGACTTGGGGTTGAGGTCTTGGGGCTGGGAGGCGGGTGTTGAGCACTTAAATAAGAAAGACATTGAGGACATGAAGTCGCATTTTATGTTCAGCATTTCCATGGGTCCCTGCGATTATGCAGTCAAAGGAATGATTCCTAGTAAACTCCCTACATATTCCATGCTCTATTTAGGAATGAATTCCTCTACAACAATAATCTCGTAACTGCAATAAATCTGCTCGTAACTGCAATATATGAAAGAATTTGAATAAGTATCTTCAATATTATGAAAATTTTATGTTTGAAATTGTGCTATGAGCAAGCTTGACAATGGTATAAGTGCACTCAGAAATTTGTAAGCCTACTTTATATTGAAAATACAAGATTACTTGTCTGACAATAGTGAGTATCTCATTCGTGTAACATTCTGAACACCCGTCATACATTCGTGATTCATTTATCTGCAATCCCCTCTTTCTCACCTTGTCCGTATGTTATGGTGCTCAGTTTGAGCCACAAAGAGCCCTTGCGTAAAACCCTGGTTTGTCTGGGCATTAGTGCAAAAGTTTTATGGTTTTCCCCATAAAGTACACATAGCTGTTCAGTAAGGTATGCAGTAAAGGTGGCTGGGTAATCCAGCTGGTGTAGGAAATATACTTTCCCACTGGTCCAGTCATTACATATTTGATTCTGCTCTATTTTGCACCTTAATGTTTTTTGCTCATTTTTCCTGAATCCTGAATTGCTCATTTTTCATATCAAGTGGAAGTTTCCAGTCAACATGCAAGTTTCTGTAGAATTATATCTGATTTTGATGTTGCTAAAACCTTAGCTTTTTGTCATGTTCTGCTTGTGTGAAATTTGGAGTGGAAAATGAAGCGCAAACAAATTTATCGGTTAATTGCTTCTGGGCCTCCCCACTCAATTCTGCTTTATCTTGCCTCTCCATTCATTTCTCCACAGGCACATTATTGCTGGCAGCAGCAGCCAGTGAGGATAGCGATACTCTGTGGTGTGTAGCACAACACTCCTTCTCATTACATTTTCCACTCATGGAAGCTCAGGTGGGTTGCTTGCACTGTCACCACTGCACACGTAGTACAATTTGATAGGGACGTCCTTCCACTTTTTATATCATTAGTTTACACACATCAGGTTTCGGTTATACATTACAAGTAACAAACTATAAAGGCACTCGGTGGAGAGCACACCCCCACCAGGCTGAGGTTTATGGTTTGTATCCCACTGATGGGCCGGATCTGCATCCAGACCTGAACCAAAATCTAATCCGCTGCCCGTCTACTCACCCATTCCCGGACCCGTGACCACGTCACCCCCGTCCTTTACAAGCTTCACTGGCTCCCCATCCCCCAGAGAATCCAGTACAAAATCCTCCTCTTGACATACAAAGCCCTCCATAACCTGGCCCCATCCTACCTGGCTGACCTCCTCTCCAGACACACTCCCACCCGCAACCTCCGCTCTGCTGGTACCAACCTCTTGACCCCCCCCCCCCCCCCCCATCCGGACCAAATTCAGATCCTGGGGGGACAGGGCCTTTTCCATCGCTGCTCCCACCCTCTGGAACTCACTACCTCACACCATCAGAGACTCCTCCTCACTCACCACATTCAAAACATCACTCAAGACCCACCTGTTCAACACTGCATTCAACATTTAACCCACAGCATTTAACCCCTGACTAATGCTTCTCCTTCTCCCTCTTTTGTGCTTTGAATATTTCCCTATTGATTCTTGTCTTTTGAAATTGTTTTTATGTTTTGCTTTGCATTATGTTTTGCACTCTGTCAAAGCGTCTTTGGGCTTCCTGAAAAGCGCTATATAAAATAAATGAATTATTATTAATATTATTATAATCAGCTTGTTCTTGTCACCGAACCAACTCATCCACCAAGTTGTGTCATATTCCGTGCACAACATTTTGAAATATCATGCTATGTATCGTTTTTGGGCCCCTTTGGTACTCAATTTGCCGACCTCAGAAGGATGACCGGCTGAGTCAACCACCCTGGCGTTAATTCAGCGATCGACCGGGATTTGAACCCAGGATCCTAAGATCCCAATCCGGGCCCAAAAACGATACCACCTTTAGAGGCCAGAAAAATGGCCTCTAAAGGTGGTATCGTTTTTGGGCCCCATCTCTAAATGGTAGAGAATCACTTAGAAAATTAAAATTTCTCAGATCCAGATCTTCACCAAATTCTTATCAATTCGTTCTTGTTTACCCACCCAACCTGTCCACCAAATTTCGTCTGATCCGTCCATAACATTTTGAGATATCCTGCTCATAGACAGACAAACAGACAGCGGTGAAAACATAACTGTAGTGGAAGTAATAATCTTCTAATGCTCTTCTATCTTCTATCTTATCATGAAGTTGATGTTTTTTTAACCTTAAAGATGATCTTCTCAATACTTTAGTTCGTTTTTAACTATATTGTTAATAATATTGTTACGGCCCGCGGATAAGATGTTGTGTTTGCCGAGCGGATGGCCCCGCGGTCGTACAGTTACCCCGATTAACCCGATCCCCGAACGTTGGCCAAATCGCGCCACAGATATTCAATAGGGAAAAGACTAAGGCGACACGGATGTGAAGAAGAAGAAGACAAAAAGATTGGAAATACTAATATAATTTATTTGCTATTTACAGGCTCAAAAAAACCAAGGAGAAGGAAAGATAAGAAAATAATATACAGAAGATATTAGAGACACAGTGAAAATACTAGCTTATCTAACAGGCTTAACTTATTCCCAGGGACAAGACAAAAGACAGACTACGAACACACTTCCACGGGGGATGATGATAGGAATGGCAGGAGGTGGGTGGCTGGAGGGAGAGGGAGGTCCACGGATACCGCAGCACGATCGGCGCGTTTGGCAGCCGCCGTTCCTTTTTGGTCCTGCTCAAAACGTCCGTCCAGGCCCCAAGCTGCTGTGGCTGCAGTTTCGGTGGCTCAAGCTGCTGTTGATGCAGCCGCGGTGGCTCAAGCTGCTCTCTTCAGGGATCCCTTACTCAACTCTCTTTTCGGTGATCTCTTCGCCGCAACTCTGGTCATGGACCTCTCTACGCAACTCTTGTCTTGGCTTTCCTTACGCAACTCTTCGCGCGCTCTTGCGCGCGCGCTTTTATATCGCCGCGGGCAAAATCAAGCCGCCGGCCTCTCGGACACGCCCATCGGTGAGCTCCTTCGGCCCTGATTGGTGGGCACAGCCCTCTGGCTCCGCCCTTGATGACGACGGGCGGGCACGCCTTTCTTCCCCAACCTTGCCTCGTGGCCAATGGTGGTTGAAGAAAACCGCCCAAAATGCAGTTGGCCATTGAAATGAAATGAAAGGGGATCTATTCTTATTTCACTTGGTGCAATGGAGTATTTAAATTAATGGGAGACACAGCCTTACCCTAACACACATAATAAGGATATAAGCTACTGAACAAGGGTATTATAGTGTCCTTCAATGTATGCTTTATGGAATTAACTACCGGAACGCCCATTGACCTTTATACAACAGACTGGACGCAGGAAGGCGATATTTTACAACAATTTACTATACAATAAAAACACAATAAAAAAAACACAATCCTCATATCCACAACACTGCACCCTCCTCCTCTTAGGTACGTCCCGGGCCTATGAACTTTAACTTAGTGTGACACGTAGGTGTAGTTCCCTCTACTTTTAACTTGACCCTGAGTGCGACAGTTTTAAAACATAAATAAATATGTCCCGCTGCTCCATTGCACCCTACCTAACAGACTCACGCCCACAGCTAACCGAATTGCGGAATGGTCTTCAAACTATACATTGACGGTGGGGAGCATTATTCACAATTGACGCTACTTTATTTACAAAATGCAGCCCAGGACCTGTGATTGTTCTTTCTGGGGGGGGAGACAGTCTGCTCTGCATCAATGCACCATGAAAGCACCCAAAACGCACCAACACACCCTCAAGCACCAATCGGTGCACAGTCATCACTGTTCAATGAATAAAATAAATCGACAACCCCTAACCCTGCAGGTGGTCTCTTGCTCTTCGGCTCCCTCTGCTGGCTATTATTATTTTCCTGGTGTTGTCATCTTCCTTTGCTGGCGGCCTATTTGCACTATTTAAAATGCACCCAACGTGTCCATTTGATTTATTTATGGCCCACAGGGCCGACTAGTGTGGTTCACCTGTGGGGCATCGGTGCCCTGTGATCAAGGTCTGCCAGCAAGATTTCGGGCCTTCATGGCCGGTTCCAGCAGAGGGGCCATGCCCCAACCCATGGGGTCCATCAGTGGTGCTCAGCCACAGACATGTGGTCCATAATGTGGTGCATCGATGCAGACAGCTGTGGTTGCGAGAGGTTCGGGCGCACAATGGCCGACTCACGCACGCTCCCCTCGGCGCCCAGTGGCGCACAGGTCCTCATGTGGGAGACAAAAGGGGATAAAGACAGATGAGCGAGGGGTAAGGTCACAAGGGTACACATCAATAAGGCAATGCAAGGCGAAGTGCATACGGAGAGTGAAGTGAGAAAGCTCATCCCTACCGTACGTCACCCCCCCTGTCACCTACTCTATCCTTGCCCTTACCCCATATGTACAAAATCTACACATTTACAAATTCGTCACTACTGTCACGTCTTCCCCATATTTCTTCTATTCCAAATTCGTCTCCACAATCCCTCTATCCAAAATTTGCCATCACCAAATTCATCATCAATCCTCATAAGGAGGAAGAGATGGAACATCAAGCACAATGTCACACCCACGTCATGATGCGTCTCACATTCCAAACATTTGCATCATAAAAATAATAAAAACATGGCATGGTGTGGAGTTACATCACCTCAGGTGAGTGGATACAGATGGTGCGAGGAGATCTTAATCCTAACTACCTCCTAATTGACTTTAACACACTTTACACTACCCGGGGTCTTTCCCTGCCAATCCATTGGCCAACTTACACTATGGGTTCTAAAAACCAATTCCCATTGACCAAACTGTGGTGCTTCATCAATTTGGGGTCTCATTCCCCCGATTCATCTCCCTGTGCCCTTGCACAATTTCCAGGCTGGGGCGTGTAGCTCTCCCAGCAGGCCTACCCACCTGCACACCTCCACCACTGCAGTTGCCACCCGAGCTTACCTGCTCCTTGACCTAACCTATCTAACTGGGGAAGGCCCCTCCTGGCTCTGTCACCCCTTGGTGCCCTCTGGCACTGGGCTACCCTGGTCCGTCCTCCGGGTCCTCGGGCCCCATCCACAACAACTACCGGCTCCCAGAGCCCACCTGCGGCCTCACCTGGCCGACATCCTCACAGTGGTGGAGTGCCCAACCAACTACACACACTAACAGGCTACACGCCCAGCCATTTCCACAACACTAATGCACCCACCCAAACACCATTCTTCCACCACGCACCACAGATGCCAATATCCAACCACAATTTACCTATACCCTCTACCTAACACTTACACTACCCTCCCCGGGTATTCGTGATGGGGGTCCATCCTTCCCCCATTCACACCTTCGCACCATCCACTCCACTCCATAGTTTCCACCATACTCACTCCACGACCATCCATTCCAATACTCCATCTATTCCACACTCCATGTATTTCACACAACCATTCTCCATACACCTGTCGTTGCACACCTGTGCAATCATACCTGGTGCCACCTGCACCCTCCTTCCTTCCTGGACCATTTGGTCAGCACAACTCACATCACCCTCACTCACTCATACACTGCTCCATCCACCTGTCCAGTTGCACACCTGTGCAATCACACCTGTTCCTCACACACTTTTCACCATACACTTCTGAATACACTTCCAACACTCACGCGGCATCATCTAAACTACCTGTTGCCCTGCTAACTTAGTGCTCCCCGTCTTCCCTTTAAACTAAGCACATACCACGTCATTATCATCCACTCTAATCTACCTGCGTCTCCACTACAGGTATCATTGTCACTAACTAACCTTAACGTTACCTAAGGTCATCTTCTAGGTCCCTACACACGATATATCCTAACCCTCCCGGGCTAGCTTACACTGCCATAAACCCCATAACCTAGTGCTCCTTTGCCCCCGCTGTGAGAGATGGCAAAGTTGCCATCCCACCACATCGGGTATCTTCTATCAATTTGCTCACCAAATTTCAACCAATCAAAAATTTGCCAATCATCTGCCCATCATCTGCCAATCATCACTCTGCCAATCCTTTGCCAATCATCAAATTTTGCTTTGCAATTTCGGGTCCAAACCACTATCCTCGTCATCAGTCTTCTCACTAGTGCCTCTCGGTGCGCCAATTCACTTCCAAAGCTCGGCTTCGTACAGCCGAGCAATGAATGCGGGTTCTTTGGTGCCGGCGGTTGGATACGTCCGGCATTCGGTGCAGGGAAGGACGCTTACCCGGGCCGAGATCTCACGCACCATCTCGGCACAGAGCCGTCCAATGGCCCGATCTCGACCTGCCGGAACGCCTCAACAAAAAGGTGTCGCCATGACGACCCTTCCTATCGGGCTGCCCGCTCCGCCTAGTGGAGCACGGACGTGGCCGTCCCGAGCGAGGCCCAGCGTGGATCGCGTACGGCGGTTCTTTCGAAACCGCCGTGGTTCGGATCCCCGCTGGTCCTCGCGGCACGCGAAGCTGCTCAGCGTGCACCGAGGGCCCGATTCGGCTATAAGTCGCTCTAACCGCTAACCTGGTTACCGTCGATGCTTCACCTGCATGCTCACACGCATACGCTACCCCTTTCACCCTCACCGAGCTCGGTGCTCCAACGCCGCCCGTACACCCCGCGTACTTCGCTATTGCACTCGTTCTTTCGCTCACAGACTTGGTCACACACCTGACCACCGCACACCTTTGCACACACTCGTCATTCGCACACCTTACCAACACACCTCTTCGCGCCCCCTCCTCGGTCACCTCCTCTGTGACAATCACAGGTGTGCTCTCACTTGCACACCCAACCACGTGCCTGACGACCAACTCAAGTGTGCATTCCCACACACGCTCTACTATTCCAGGTGTGCATCCTTCCATTCCACGTGTACATCCTCGCTCACCTGTCACAACCAACTCACGCTCCGTGTCACTCTTACTACTCTCACCTCCACACTCGGTCGCGCACTCACCCTTACTCTCGACAGCGCACTCTTTCCTCATGCACCCGTCCGTTATACACCTTTCTCGCGCACACTCTTGCGCACACTCTCCCGTTACACCCTCTGTAACACTCACCACAGGCGTGCATTCTCCCTCACTCTTGACAGCGCACTCTTTCCCCATGCACCCATCCGTTACACACCTTTCTCGCGCATCCTCTTGCGCACACTCTCCCGTTACTTCCTCCGTAACACTCCTCACTACGCGCTTACATGTGCTCCCTCGCACACGCGCTACGACCGACTCACTCTCGACAGCACACTCACTCCTCGGCGCGCACTTTTTCCTCGCACACCCCAGAGTCGGACATTCTCGCACACCTCCTCCTTCGCACACCGTACCTGTCGCACACTTCACCAACGGCCTCTCACGAACACCCGGATCCAAGTCAACCCCCAAGCCGACTGAAGCTCCCCTCACATCATATACATTTCCTCGTATATCGCCACCCACCTTGGCATCTCGTCTCCGCACCTCCTTCGCCACCTGCAAACTCTTTATTTGGTTAGTGAGCACAACATCACGATTTGAGCACCGACCTTGTACATATTCCATCACCTCCTCCTGTATTTCTCTCTTATAGTCCAAGCCATTTAGCCCAAATATGGGGCCAGATAGGAAAAAACTGCAACACTACATATCAGTGCGAAATTGTATGCAGTAATATATACCAGATAACATATCAAAAGTCTAAAGCTCTAAAAATATGGGGTGTCTGTCAAAATCACTGGTACATGGACCCCCCTTTTCATCCTTTTGCGGTACGATTTGTTCACATTTTGCGATACATTCCGAGCACATGGTATATAATTATACTTTTAATATCAGGAATTACAGCATGTTACAGCCCCAGTACGGCCCGTACGGAACAAAAAAATAAGCACGTAAACAAAATTCCCAATAGCTAAATACTGATCACTGATATGCAAATACATGAATCACTTGTCATGACTGTTTCAGAATTATGGCACATTTTGTTGATTAATATCACAAACTCATAATAAAATCACATATAGAGAAACTAATAATACTGACTCATAAAATACTGTCGGAAGTCAAGGATTCGCTTAAAAGTAAAAAAAATGTCCACAATTAACTAATTCAGCTGCATGTACAGTCTATAACAACAGTCCACTACCTAATCATCATTTTCCTCGTCATCGTCGTCACTGAAACTGTCCAGGACGGAGTTGGTGCAGCCAGATCCACGGCACTGACCACAAGCAGGAGAACCTCCAAGTTGTTCTTGCGGCATGTACACCGTGCGGAACCACAATCGGTCGAACAGTTGCACCGGATAACATTCAACAAATCCTGAGGTGCTGGAGGGAGGTCGGTCATAACAGGAACAAGATTGCCGTCGCTCATTCTCCAGCCCCAATCCACTGGTTGTAGGCTGTTGTTTCCTTTCCACTGCTGTATTTGCAGATACACCCGTCTGCTGTGATATCTCACTGCAGCAGATGTGGGCGGTAAGGTCTGTGGGAGTATCTTCGAAGTCTTGACTGCGACCTGTTCACAAAACCGCTTGTACCTGAGGGAATCCAAACTTTCATCAGGTTTACCCTTGTAGAGACACACGAGTGCTATCTCTCCTGCAGCCTCGACCACATCTGGTGATGCATCCTCAGCCAAGAACTGTTGGGATTGAGTTTGGAAGAGTGTGCTCATCATGAATTTCTTCAGTGACGCTCCTTTGCCAAGGCCGTACAGTCGAGACGTCGTGTCACATCCCAATACTGCGTGTATGAATAGGATGCTTTCACACACAGCTGCACCTAGCTGACGTTTCATGGACTTAACATTCCAGATGTGGTTTGGTTTTGTAGTGGATTTTGCCTGACTATACATAAACAAGTCGTGTGCTTCTAGGTTTGCGTAGAAGCAGAGTAGGACGATCAGATCTGTGTCTTCTCCTATAAGGGCTGTGTTCCTCATGTTCGCCGAACTGACTGCGGTCTGGACGATTAGCAGGTCAGCATCTTCCTGGGAATGATGGGTCTGGCATCCAGAAAGCCGGAGGTATCTGCTCAACATGTTGATGAAGTTCTGTTTGTTGTTGAGGTTTCCCAGGAAGATGTCTTTCTTCATGGTCAACTTCATGTCATCAGTGAAAGTCACTTCTGGTCCACCTCTACCTGCTGCTCGCCTCTGGTGGGTCATGTGCTTGGTTGATTTACCAAGATATCCATCAAATATTACGATGGCCTTTCCGTACTTTCTTGTAACATAGTCACAGTGGAGCATGCAGATCTCTCGATATGTTGGTGAACCACGTGGCCATGGTATACGGTGCAGCAGACTTCCACCATCCAAGACATACTGGATTTCGCTGATTGACTCTATGGTACCTGGTTCAAGTTTAGACCAGATAGCATCTCCGAGTACGGACTTCTGGGCTTCATGTAGCATCAGCTTTTCATCAAACAGCGCAGGTGGATGAGGGCATAACTCAAAGCGAAACATCTCTTCCTTATCTTCAGCAGATTTTGAGATGATGATGAGCCGCTGGAATAGCAGTTCTGGGTCTATCTGTACCTGGTCTTTACCAACTCGCACAGATGATCTGGCCTTCAGAAATGTGGTGGCTTGGTCTTTGCGCTTGAACGTGTAGTGGACAACTGACTGATTTGTCATGGAGTGCATGATCTTGTCTCCAATGAGCTTGGCATTGTCGACATCAACCTTACTGCCAGCGTTGACACCAGTCATTATGTTCCTGAGGGATGGATGACACTTGAAAGGATTTCTGTCAACTAGAGCGACCTGTAGTGTACTTGTATCTTGCATGTCGCGATGCTGCCTGGTTTTGCCCATCTCTTTGTTCTGTTCACCTGTGCTGTACTTCACTCCAGTGAGCTCTTGCATCGATCTGTTCGTCTCCGAACAAGCCGGCATGGACAAAAGCCACGTTAACCGTTGTTGCTCTGTCATTCCTCTTCCTCTTGTTAACCCCCCGCTGGTCTTCATACTTCTCATGAGTACTTGCTCAATCATCAGGTCTGAGGAAATTCCAGCCCAAGCTCTACTACTTCTTCGGGCGACATGGAAGCCCTGAGTAAACTTACGGTGCACATCTGGATAGTCCTGTTCTAAGCTGTGCATTATTTGCAGGTAAATCCTGGCAGACTTAGCATAGAGTGAATGACCTGAGGCTGCTACATATGGTAACATATCAGATACAGCTTCGAGGTGCAGGGACCAGTTTCCCATACTCTCGGCTTTGATGAATTTTCTTAAGATCTTCACCATATCCATATACTGTAACCACAGTTTCGCTGTTCGGTCTTTGGTCAATGATTCTGTCTGTGTTTGAAAGACTTTGCTGATCTTGTCAAGGATTGGATCACTTGCTACATCGTTGGAAGATCATGTGCCTTTCATCAACGCATCATACAGGGTCCTTGCTTTACTTACATCTGGATGAATCACATCATCATCGGCCAAGCCACTCATTGCATTTTCATCCCGAACTGGCAAGTCTTCTGCAGTTCTGTATTGTGTTCCTCCAAGAGGATCAGACAGGAGGAGTGCATTCAGGACAGCATCCAGGAGGATGTGTGCCCGTACAGCCCTGGAAATTGCTTTTCCTGTTAGGATGTGATCCACTGCATTTGGTGCGTATATGAGTTCTAGCAGCTCCTTCAACCCAGAACCACCCATGAGGTGCCCTATGCTGCCAAGGAAGCTCATTTCCATATGAAAGGCACCTAGCCTTACCACAATACGTCGCATGGGGCTTCCATCTGGCTCCGAGAGAATGATCGACAATGCCTTCCACCATAGTGGCTGATCAAAGGTGATGATGGTAGGTACATCATGTTGTTTAGCATGTTGCGCAATGTAGTTGAGAGTGGAGTAGATGCATGTAGTGTCGCTCGAGCTCAAATCAATCATTGGGAGAAACAGGACAGACGATTTTGAATGCTGGACACCACGATGTAAGAGTTGCATCATCCCGGACCATGCAGGTCTTGGTATCTTGAACAGCAGTGACGTCTTCCACAGTACATCAAGGTTGACCTGGAACAGTCTGTATTGGGTCACTGCGCTGGTCACTAACAACATTAATAGTCCGACTTCCCTTTTCACGAAGTGTCACTACTGGATTATCGTTGTTGGTGGATTCATTGCAGAACACACACGAATTGGCCGCCATTCTTCAGGGTTGGATTACCTGCAAATATAGAAAAGTTGAATATACTATTACTGTATGTTATTGCCAATAGACCTAAACATACTAAATACATGTCATTGATGGGATTAAAAACTAAGATATATATGGTTCACAAACAAATAATGATGTACCGTCGCTTGCTGTGGAGTGAGCAGTCTTTGTAAAACGGGGTGTGGTTAAATAAGACACTAAAACAGTAAAAACTTCACTTATATATACAATATTGTACAGTATGATATCCTTTATTTATTATATCGTGCTAGTGATTAGGTCCAGTGTATAAAATAAGCAATAGAAGTTCAGAGAGCGACAATAATCATAGCATGCGGCATATGTACGTCTTTTAACATGGGGCTAAATGGAGAAAACTTGATTGCATTATTTGAGAGTCACCCCATATTTTTAGACCTTTATACTTTTAGTATGTTAAAAAGGTACCTTGAGGGTAATCAATACTAATGAGATCGGTAGTGTTGCAGTTTTTTCCCCGTCAAATGCTAAATGGCTTGGACTATTAGTTTCTGTCCGTCTCTTCTTAATTTCACTCACCCCCTCTTCCACCTCCTTTAACTTTTGCTTCACCTCTTTTATTTCCCGGTGCATCTCCTCTATCTCGTCCTCTAATCCTACCTTGACCGTTTCTATGTGCGTCCTCACCTGCCGGTCCTTCGTCTCCATTTCCTCTGTCACCTCGTCCAACCTCATTGTCAGTCCCTCACGTACCATCTGACATTGCCTCTGTGTCGCTATCAAGTCATTTTTGATTTCTTTTTGTGTCGCTTTCAACCCTCCTAGTACCGCTGTATTCTTTTCTACTTGATCCACTAGTTCTTTTTGTCCCACCGTCAGCTGTTCCACCGCCTGCGTCAGGTCCTCTATTCCCCCCTGTAACCTAGCCGTATTATTCCTCACCTCTTTCTCCATACGCTTTTCACCTCGCTTTACCTCCTCGCGTACCCCCGAGACCTCCTCGCTTACACCTCGTCGTATCTCCTCCTTCATCTCCTCCCTCTCTTTTGTAGATGCCACCCTCATCTGTCCCAATTCATCCCTCTGAGCATCCAATTTGGTTTCTACCCCGATTTTCACCTCCTCTATCTGCTCTCCCATTTGTTTAATTTCTCGGGCGGATTGCTCCCCTATTTCCCGCAATTTGCCTTCCATTCTATCTTCTAACCCCATTAACCCCTTCTTTACCTCTTTTATCCCGTTGTCTAACCCCTCAAATTTATTGTCTAACTTCCCAAATTTCTTGTCTAATCCCTCACCGGTACCCCTCGCTTCGTACCTCATTGCCCCCATTTGGCCCTCTAATCGCTCACTATCAGCCCTCGCTCCGTCCCTCATTGCCCCCATTTGGCCCTCTAATCGCTCACTATTAGCCCTCGCTTCGTCCCTCATTTTGTCCATAAGGGCCCCGATTTGTAGCAACAAAAGGTTCAAATCCACCGGCGGCGCTGCTACGGTCGCGGGCGCCGTAGCCATGTGCGAGGCGCCATTTTGCGCGCCAGAAACCTCGTGCGCGAGAGCGCCATTTTGCGCGCCTGACACCTCCTCAACCACCTCCTCATTGCCCTCCTCCACATACATTTCCCCGAGGTCCTGGGTCGATTCTACCCCGTCTATCTCTCCCACCGACATCCCGTCGCCTTGACCAGCCATGGCGCGATTTCAAAATTCGGGTTTTGTAAAACAAAACAAATTTCAGTGACTTGTAATTTTGAGCGCGTTAAGCGCGCTTCGGGTCCGACCCCGCTCCCGACACCAATTGTTACGGCCCGCGGATAAGATGTTGTGTTTGCCGAGCGGATGGCCCCGCGGTCGTACAGTTACCCCGATTAACCCGATCCCCGAACGTTGGCCAGATCGCGCCACAGATATTCAATAGGGAAAAGACTAAGGCGACACGGATGTGAAGAAGAAGAAGACAAAAAGATTGGAAATACGAATATAATTTATTTGCTATTTACAGGCTCAAAAAAACCAAGGAGAAGGAAAGATAAGAAAATAATATACAGAAGATATTAGAGACACAGTGAAAATACTAGCTTATCTAACAGGCTTAACTTATTCCCAGGGACAAGACAAAAGACAGACTACGAACACACTTCCACGGGGGATGATGATAGGAATGGCAGGAGGTGGGTGGCTGGAGGGAGAGGGAGGTCCACGGATACCGCAGCACGATCGGCGCGTTTGGCAGCCGCCGTTCCTTTTCGGTCCTGCTCAAAACGTCCGTCCAGGCCCCAAGCTGCTGTGGCTGCAGTTTCGGTGGCTCAAGCTGCTGTTGATGCAGCCGCGGTGGCTCAAGCTGCTCTCTTCAGGGATCCCTTACTCAACTCTCTTTTCGGTGATCTCTTTGCCGCAACTCTGGTCATGGACCTCTCTACGCAACTCTTGTCATGGACCTCCTTACACAACTCTTCGCGCGCTCTTGCGCGCGCGCTTTTATATTGCCGCGGGCAAAATCAAGCCGCCGGCCTCCCGGACACGCCCATCGGTGAGCTCCTTCGGCCCTGATTGGTGGGCACAGCCCTCTGGCTCCGCCCTTGATGACGACGGGCGGGCATGCCTTTCTTCCCCAACCTTGCCTCGTGGCCAATGGTGGTTGAAGAAAACCGCCCAAAATGCAGTTGGCCATTGAAATGAAATGAAAGGGGATCTATTCTTATTTCACTTGGTGCAATGGAGTATTTAAATTAATGGGAGACACAGCCTTACCCTAACACACATAATAAGGATATAAGCTACTGAACAAGGGTATTATAGTGTCCTTCAATGTATGCTTTATGGAATTAACTACCGGAACGCCCTTTGACCTTTATACAACAGACTGGAGGCAGGAAGGCGATATTTTACAACAATTTACTATACAATAAAAACACAATAAAAAAAACACAATCCTCATATCCACAACAATATTATCTTTCGAACATAAACATGTATTTATGGGTTTGTTTTTGAGTTTGTCAGTTCTGCATAAAGCATTTAGTGTGTTTTGCATGAAAATAACAGTACTGATTTTCCATAAACATGGTTGTTGCACTACCACCGAACAGGTGTCAGTGAGCACAGACGTGCGGGCCTGGGCACTTGCTTGTATCGAGGATTGCCTGCCGGCACAACCGATGCAGTCTTTTACCTATGGATCCTTACCGCCTCCTATGGATCCACCGGCTGCAGTGTGGCAGCATATGGTCCCTCCACGTCGCTTCATGTTGCTCTCTGCACAGGTTTGAAACTACTGTTGTCTTCCGAGCAAACGATGCCAAACTCACAAGAGCAGCGATTTTTTTTTTTTTTTTTTTAGCAATTGCCAAGTATTTGTATCATAATCAAATGCAGGCTTTGAATTATCTTAACTTGTGTGTGCAGTGCCAAACTACTTGTGCTTAACGTTTTGTCATTCAATGAAATCCCAAGTATTTTGCATATTTGCATGTGATGGATAGTCCTTCAAAGCCAAAACATAAATGGTGTTTTCGGACCAATGAATGTTTTGCATTACTTTGTCATTTATTACTGAGTATATCATTGAGCGTGCAGCTCTGAACCTTTGGCTCTTTTGCTGCGCACATTCAGGCCCTTTTGTTTACCACTTATTTTTCACGTTCTCACCTCCATTGCATCCTGTTCGTAGGGAAGCATAATGTTTGAGGTTTTACGGCCCCTGGAGCAACTGCGCCATCTGCTGGTAACGGGTGGGGGTGCGGACACTGAAGACGTTCAAAAGTTCTTCCTTCTTCATCGGGTCAGGATCAGCACTTTATACACGACACATTGCGAGGGATGATTGGTTTTGAGGTCTAAAGTGGGTTCAGATTTTTATCGGAAGACCTCTCTGACTTTTTACTTTTTTGAAATGACATTCATCGTCATCGTGGTCCACATGTGGGACTCTGCCCATGGATAGTCCTTGACAACAGATTTATGTTCTTGCGATCGTTGTGTGTGATTGTTATTTGGGCTGCACGTTCTATACCTTACAATGAATTCATTTGCCCAATTGTTAGTTTCAACAGCTATTTTGGTTCAGAAGTATGGCGCCCAGTCTAGTCCAGTCCAATTGAGTTCAGCACGTGTTGGACAGCAATGATAGATGTAAAGCCTTACCCCACAGCCTTTGTATTTAGAGCCAGCGTACCAAGAGGGCAGCCTCAGTTGGGCACAGCACTTGGGTCAATCAGTGCCAGTGAAGCTCACCTACAACATTGTAGTTCCGTGCCAAGAGTGGTAGTGGCATTTGGAGTGCACAAGAGAGAGAGACACAGGTGCACTATAATCTTTCCATGATGGGCACGTCAATGACTGCTGAGGCTGCGAGTGTGCTCACCCTTCCTTCCTGGAGCACAGACTGCTAGCAGTCATCGGCACTCCACCAAGGATGTGCTTTATCTGTTTCTCTTCCTCCAGCATTTGAACATGTTATCTTACGATCCCACCTTTCCCCACTAAATCCCTTAATTTTGTACGGTTCTGTGCCTTCAGCAGGGAGATTGCATAAATAATTTGACAATTTGACAAGTTGTATTCACCCTCCGTCAAGGCTCTGGCTGTTTCCCCCACCATTTTGTCATTTGTTCTAACATTTATAAATAGAATTGTGCTTTGGTTATTTGTGCCCTTTTTGTTTAATTAGAGTTATAATTAATTATGGTCATTGATTTGCCTTCTGGTAGCATGTGGTTGCCATCTTTGTCTGTCATTTCTTTGAGAAGATTGTCAGGTTGAGTGATATTTGGAGATGGGCCGGATAATTACTTAACGTCGCAGTCTGCACCCTTGATTGTTGTTTCGGCATATTGCTGCTCAGTAATTTTCAGACGTATGGCCGGCCAGGGTGTGGAGGTGCTGTACATTATGTACTGTGCGCATTACAATATCTTACCAGGAAAGTTTTCCAATGCAATATTAACTGGAATGGCACTCTGCAAGGTGCATACCTCCACCACGCTGAACATTTTACGTTTCGTATCCCATTGATGGATCCGGATCTGCACCAAAATTTAATCAATTCATCCTTGTGACACACCCAACCTGTCCACCAAGTTTCGTCCAAATCTATCAATAACTATTTAATCTGCATCCAGCATCTCCCTTTGTGCGGGGATAGCCAGTATCGCCCTTCGTGCGGGGATAGCCAGCATCGCCCTTCGTGCGGGGATAGCCAGCATCGCCCTTCATGCAGAAATATAGCCAGCATCGCCGTTCGTGCGGAAATATAGCCAGCATCGCCGTTCGTGCAGGGATAGCCAGCAACGCCCTTCGTGCGGGGATAGCCAGCAACGTGCTTCGTGCGGGGATGGCCAGCATTGCCCTTCGTGTGGGGATAGCCAGCAACGCCCTTCGTGCGGGCATAGCCAACATCGCCCTTCGTGCGGGTATAGCCAGCATCGCCCTTCGTGCGGGGATAGCCAGCATCGCCCTTCGTGCGGAAATATAGCCAGCATCGCCCTTCGTGCGGGGATAGCCAGCATCGCCCTTCGTGCGGGGATAGCCAGCAACGCCCTTCGTGCGGGGATAGCCAGCATCGCCCTTCGTGCGGGGATAGCTAGCAACGCCCTTCGTGCTGGGATAGCCAGCATCGCCCTTCGTGCGGGGATAGTCAGCAACGCCCTTCGTGCGGGGATAGCCAGCAACGCCCTTCATGCGGGGATAGCCAGCATCGCCATTCGTGCGGGGATAGCCAGCAAGCCCTTCGTGCGGGGATAGCCAGCATCGCCCCTCGTGCGGGGATAGCCAGCAACACCCTTCGTGCTGGGATAGCCAGCATCGCCCTTGGTGCGGGGATAGTCGGCAACGCCCTTTGTGCGGGGATAGCCGGCAACGCCCTTCGTGCGGGGATAGCCAGCATCGCCCTTCGTGCGGGGATAGCCAGCAACGCCCTTCGTGCGGGCATAGCCAACATCGCCCTTCGTGCGGGTATAGCCAGCATCGCCCTTCGTGCGGGGATAGCCAGCATCGCCCTTCGTGCGGAAATATAGCCAGCATCGCCCTTCGTGCGGGGATAGCCAGCATCGCCCTTCGTGCGGGGATAGCCAGCAACGCCCTTCGTGCGGGGATAGCCAGCATCGCCCTTCGTGCGGGGATAGCTAGCAACGCCCTTCGTGCTGGGATAGTCAGCAACGCCCTTCGTGCGGGGATAGCCAGCAACGCCCTTCGTGCGGGGATAGCCAGCATCGCCCTTCGTGCGGGGATAGCCAGCATCGCCCTTCGTGCGTGGATAGCCAGCATCGCCCTTCGTGCGGGGATAGCCGCCAATGCCCTTCGTGCGGGGATAGCCAGCATCGCCCTTCGTGCGGGGATAGCCAGCAACGCCCTTCGTGCTGGGATAGCCAGCATCGCCCTTCGTGCGGGGGATAGTCAGCAATGCCCTTCGTGCGGGGATAGCCAGCATCGCCCTTCGTGCGGGGATAGTCAGCAACGCCCTTTGTGCGGGGATAGCCGGCAACGCCCTTCGTGCGGGGATAGCCAGCATCGCCCTTCGTGCGGGGATAGCCAGCATCGCCCTTCGTGCGGGGATATCCAGCAACGCCCTTCGTGCGGGGATAGCCAGCATCGCCCTTCGTGCGGGGATAGCCAGCATCGCCCTTCGTTGGGATAGCCAGCAACGTCCTTCGTGCAGGTATAGCCAGCATCGCCCTTCATGCAGGGATGGCCAGCATTGCCCTTCGTGCGGGGATAGCCAGCATCGTAAGTGGACGTTTGCTTGTTTCGCCACGTGTGCCCATGTACCCATACACAAACTTTCCTTCCTGCCTCCCCCTCCCTCCCCCCCCCCCCCCCCCCCTCTTGTCACAATCCTTTGTGGGAGTTCCCTGAATCCACCGTCATTGGTTTCATTGAAATCTATCAATCCATTCTCAAGTTATAGCATGACAAACAAACAGACAGACACAGATAATTTCATAATATAGATTTTTTTTCTGTCTGCAGGAAGATCAAGCATGTGCTACAAGCCTAGCTCTTGCATGCTCCCGTGCAGCACATGACACAGAGGTGTCTAGCTGGGCAGCACGTGCCTTCTTTAGGTGAGTCTCGGGCATCAGAATTAAGGTGGTCATTTGTATCTTCAAAACACCACTGATGGGACTATGGTGGATGTGAGGGTTTTATAAATTTGCTTAAAAGAAGCAATGTCAGGGAGTTGACTTGTGTTTGAAATTCTGGTAATATAAGAATAAAAAATTAATGGAATGCTATAATTAAAGGAAGTGAAGACACAAGGATGACATCAATGACCGATTGTGTCATCAGTCATTGATGTCATTCTTCATGATGATCAATGTTGAAACTACCGGGTGGAATCTGACAATTGTACGAGTGTTAAGCTGAAGAGAGAAATGTTAATGAACTGCAATTAAGCAGAAACATGACAACCTGTGTTGAACTTAGAAAAAAAATTTTATATACTTGTTAAAAATTTATACTTAACATTTGTACAATTTTAGAGCATCTTGCATCTCTTTCACACTTGTCTGCTTCCTTCAGCCCCACCTGCAAATGCTCATGCATATACATGTATGTACAACATGAAGCACCTTTGTCTAAATGACAGTTTTATCTCCACAATGTTGATGCCCATGTGTGAGGCACAAACCCTCCATCATAGGGTGTGGAGAAATAGCCAGCCAGGCATCTTGTCTTAATCTCCGAACTCGCTACCTATTGTATCCAAGGCCAACTCCACACTGACTTCCTCTACTCTCGTAGCCAATGTGTGGCTCTCAACGGAATCCTTTCATCTCCTCTCACTGTAATAGCTTGAGTGCCCCATGGTTGTGTTCTGGGCCACGTTATATTCCTGATCTTCATAAATGATCTCCTGACTCTCTAGAAAATCCTCTATCTGTTTGCTGATGACTCCACCCTGTGCAATGTCATGTTTCATCATTCAGACAGGCAGATTGCAGCCTCTTCCCCCTCTTCAGACCTTGAAATAAATCACCCCCATTTCCTCCCACCACCAATCTCCTTTCTTTTAATAATCCTATTGAGGAAGTTCTATCATTCATACTCCTTGGTGTCACTGTTGTTAGCCATGATCTTTCTTGGGCAAACCATATTTCAAAGATGGCCTCAAAAGCCAGCCGCTGACTGAGCATCCTCCATCGTCCTTTCGTCCATCATCCTCCCAACTGTGACAAGTCCTTCCTTGACACACCTGAACTTCTATCCCACCTACAAGGCCTTCATCCTTAGTTTGATGGAGTACTGCTGTCCTTTCTGGGTTGGCTACCCTACCTCACATCTTGCTCATCTTGATGCCGTGGAAACCAAGGCCTTCAAGATTATTGGAATCTCCCGCGATGAAGCCGAGTCTCTGGACCTATCACTTTCCCATGGCAGAAAGGTCGGTGAGTGGTCTTTGTCTTCTGCCGCCTCCTTTCTGGTCTTGCACCCTCTGCTCTTTCCTTGCTTTGTCCCCCACGGTTTTCTGCAGGGCACACACTATCTATCATCAACAGCCTTCTGGTGAAACTACCTAAATCCATGATCACAGCATGTTCACCTCCACTCATTCGTTCCTATTTTTTGCTGCCTGTGGAACCAACTTCCATATTCTCTCCTCCTGAGCGTTTCTTCTTTATCCACCTTATGCATTTTCTCCTGCCCCTCATTCCTCCCCACACCCATTGTTTGTGCAAGTCTGGCTCTATCTTGGCCTTCATCTCTGCTGTTGGTGTTTCCCCTCTCTCCCAACTGTTCCTTTTGTCCTTTTGTATCCTGATCCATTCAGTGTACTAATTCTAGCCTAAGTGCATTGGTGTGTGCTTGTGCAGATATGGTGGTGAATCTCACATCAATATGAAAGGAACTGGGCCTCTTGCTGTATCCTCTAGCCCAGGTGTGTATTATTATTTTGTCTTTACTGGAATGATATTTTGTGGGAGGGTGGGTGTTGCATGTTTTGGCAGTTTGACGTCCAGCCTTTCAACAACTGCTAATAAAAACTTCAAATCTAACACCATCATCACCATGGTAACTTGAGCCAAACTTGTCTAAAATGTTTTGTGGAACCAAACTTGGCTAAAACGTTTGAAAATAGTACACTCTGACCATAAAAAGGTAATTATTTGTTGGCATCATCTTCGGATGGAATAAAAATATCCCTTTTAGTAGATTTGCAGAGCTGTTACTCAATTACAATAGTTGGAGTTTTACTGTTGGACTTTTGTAGCAAAAATAATATGAGCATTTCCAATTTTGTTTTTAACTGGCGAGGTACCCGTGCTGCACACGGTTGGGAGGCCACATTCAAACAGATAATGTAGAAACGGTGAATGCTAAAACATGAACCAACAAATGCCACATTCCTGTGACACCTTCAATTGAACGTCAGGCATTGACAGCCGGTTCGTGAAGGACTTGTGCAAAAATCTTACTGCAGCTGAATGTACCTATACCCAGTCAATGGCAAAACTTCAAATAGGCGAATCTGCGAATGTCCCGGTGGAAACCCTCACATCACTTCCTTTAAACTCTATCTCTCTATGTTTTCATTCCAAACAGCATCATTCCAATCACAAATGAATGCTGTAGCATTAATATAACAAATTACAATGTTACAAACACTCGTGAGGTAACCACAGGTAAACGCAATTTTCACATACAACAACAACAACAGGCATTTTAAGTGCATTTCCCCTGCTAGAGCGGGGGTTAGCCTTGCGCTCCCCATGACAATCTTCTCCATTTTGCCCTATTTTCTGCATCTCCCCTTGTTAACCCCCTTGCCCGCATTTCTTCTTCGACCATCTTTAGCCAAGTCTTCCGCGTCCTCTACTTCCTTCTACATTCATTTCTATCACTCTTCTCAACCAGTCACTTTCATCCTTCCTCAACACATGACCAAACCATCTGAACCTGTTTCTCTTCACAGCATCCATCACAGGCTCTATTCCCATAATCTTTCACAATTCATCATTTGTCCTCGTCTCTCTCAACGATACTCCACACATCCACCGAACCATTCGCATTTCCACCCTTTCCAACCTTCGTTGCTGCTCTACGTTCATTACCCATGTCTCGCTCCCATAAATCATAACACTTCTCACACATGCAGCCTACACCTTTCCCTTCAGCTTCAATGACACTCACCTTCTCGTCAGCACGCCACTCATTTCCCGAAACTTCTTCCATGCACATCTTGCTCGAGCAACCGTTGCAGAGTCTGATCCACCTTCTCCATCCAGCACGTCTCCGAGGTAGCAAAATGTTTTCACATCTTCCAGCTTCACACCGTCTCCAAGATCCAACTCAACATTCCCTCCATCTGCAGCTCCCTCTGTGCACACCTTACATTTGAATGTAGCTGCCACACTGGTTAATGACCCTCTCAGACCACCACATTTTTTATGAACCCACTCAGCGCACATTGTTCATTGAATGGAGTTCACTCCGACACCCTTCCTGCACACAGCACATGGCCCCTTCCCAGTTCTTTCCACCTCACCACATGCTTTACCACTTGCCATCACCTTCGTCTTTCCGATATTCACCTTCAGACCTTTTGTCTCCATACATTCCTTCCACTTGTTCATCTTTTCCTTCAGTCCATCCATATTTTCCGCAATCAACACCAGATCATCTGCATACAACAACTCCCACGGTAAACCCTCCTTTACGTTCTGAGCCAGCACCTCCATCACAGCTACAAATAGTAGTGGACTTAGTACCGACCCCTGATGCACTCCCACCTTCACCTCAAACTCACGCAATTTCTACATGACAACCAATAAAGAAAAGTCTGCCGGCAAGAAAGAGTGGATACAAAACACTTCGTCGAGATCCAAAATCATAATTGTATTGATCACGAGAAACTGATGAAACCTCCCACCCACCTTAGGATGGATAAAAGCGGCGTCATTAGGGTGGAAACTCAAAATCACAATTGTATTGAGAGATTATCAAAACAGCGAATGTTTGTGCGAATGTTTACTTCCGGATCAAAACTCAAAATCCTAATTGCATTTAATAATGTATGAAACCTCCCACCTACCTTCCGACACCCGGTGGGACCCCAAAATGTTCCACAGAAGGTTTGGCGGGGCTTGCCTCAAAACTGAAGGAGTAGTTTAGGGACGGAAAGACAGACACTCCTGTTTTATAAATTAGATTTCAAATTGGCCCTGCAAAACAAAATAAAATCGTTTTGGCCTTATATTATTCAGAAAAAACTTTCCCACCCTGTAGAATTGTGGATTTTGACAAAAGAGTTAAACGTATTTGACCAGAGTGTAAGAACTTGCAGATTAATGGCTTAAAGGCATCAATTTGTGGAAATTGTTCAGGCAGACATTTCCAGCAGTTGTTTTGCAAACATTTACATAGCCAAGTATATGAATCCCTCAGTACCAGAGATCGTCAGATCACTTTTTTCATGTAAATGTTTTAAAGTAATCTTTATAACTTTTAAACTTGAAGGGATATTTATTTTTAGCCTGTTATCTGCAACTTTGGAAAACCCACGCTTACCTCCACTGTTCGAATCATTGATGTAAATTATGAATAACAACGGTCCTTGCACTTAACAACGGTCCTAAAGCCTGGTGTTGGCTTCGCGGTTAGGGTGCTGGCTTGGGATCCGAGGATCCTGGGTTCGAATCCCGGTCGATCGCTGAATTAACGCCAGGGGGGTTGACTCAGCCTGTCATCCTTCTGAGGTCGGCAAATTGAGTACCAGCTTGCTGGGATGAATGATCCCGGTGTGTACCCCGGTTTAGAATAGGTACACCGTATCCCTGCGCATCGTAAGAGGCGACCAAGGGTTGGCGTCAGGAAGGGCATCCGGCCATAAAAAGCTTGCCTCAAACAGGGAACCATGATTGTCATGGGGCCCGCAAGGCTAACCCCTGCTCTAGTGGGGAAAATGGCCTTAAAACGATCATTCATTCATTCATTCTTGCACTGATCCCTGAGGTGCTCACTACTTGCATCTACCCAGCCTGAAATCGTCCCACTCTGAACCACTCTTTGTTTCCTCTAACTAAGGCACCTTTCACTCCAGTTATCTTCTCTACCAGCAATTCCACAAGCTGTAACCTTGGTTAACAGTCTCCTATGTGTGGTAACTTATCAAATGCCTTCTGAAAGTCCAGATAAACTACATCCACTGCACTTCCATCATCCACCCAATCAGAAACTGTTTCATAGAACTCCAATAAATTTGATGAACATTAGGCCGAAGAAAATATATTGCTGGTCTCTGGTCAGACCAAAGTTCCAGAATTGATGCGGCGATGCGGGTTTTTTTTTTTCCTTTTTTTTTTTTTTGAAAAGCATGGATTGCACATATAGAGGTGTTTTTTGTGTCATGCCTTGCGGTCCTCCTCATCTGCTGTGGCGCCATCCAGAGAGAAATTAAAGACAGCCAATGGGACTGGTCTGCCTTTTTGTAAATAATGAACACAAGCTTAATAAGTCATTTTAAAATGTATTTATTCTGAAAATCATTCAGTTCTTCAAGCATATTATAGACTGACTTGCATGGTTGGTAAACGAGTTTTTGTTTTTTTTAATACAAACATGGTGTGAATACCTTGTTGTACTATTTGTACAAGTAGGCAAGGTAGCAGCATTTTCAAGATACCCAATACCCCTCACCTGTGATGTATTGTTGATCATGCTGGGTGACTTAAACGACCAGCACTGATCCCTATTTAGGAGGACTGTATGAAAATAGTGTCAGTACAAACTAGGTATCGATGAAAGTCAGTTTGAAATATGGATCAGATGTGAACAACTTTTTTCAATAAACGTTCACAAGTGTGCAGATGGAAAAGCAAGTATGAAAATATAGCTTTATACCAGGTAAAATTCTGTGTATGACAAAACTTATACATGCAAAAAGATGCAGATCTTGTAAGCTAGTGGTGAAAATTTAAATACTGACGGGAGTGATGCATAAATGAAAAAAATGCAAGAGAGGCCTATTGTTCCTTCATCATGTTCATTTCAAGTACATGTATCAATACAAAGTCTTAATTTTTCTGCAGCAAGCAAGTCGAAAAGGCTAGAAACCATTCCTCCCCATCACTGCAAATACCAACAATTATTTTGCTTCAAAGGCTTTTTTCTATTTGACTGAACTAGGGCATGCCCGTACTATATCTATATCTAAAATTATATCCCCCCCTCTATTTACATGAAATGGTTTGGTCCATGAAATGTTTTGGTCCATTCGCAACGCCAAAGCGAACGGCGAACGCTTTACATGAAATGGTTTGGTGCATGAAATGTTTTGGTCCATTCGCAACGCCAAAGCGAACGGCGAACGGCTTGCGAGTACAGTGACAATCCCCCCGGGGTTTTTATTAGTTTTAAAACATAGTTTAACGCCAACATAGCGCCAACATAGTTTGCAAACGTGAAATAAATGAATACGCTCTCAAATGTGCCATCCGAGGCAGAGTGTGTCCGCCACGTTCGGCACACGCGATAGCTCGCTGCTCTCTGATTGGTTGAATCGTTTTTTGGACATAGCTCGGTAAGTAATTGTCCGATTAATATGAAACCTTGAAAAGGCACATCCTCGGGTCCCCAGCAATATACCTGGCAAGTTTAAAGTATATCGGACCCGTGGTTGTCGAGAAACAGCGGTCACAGACAAACAAACGTACAAACGTACAAACGTACAAACAAACATTACTGGAATTATAGATAGATGAATGAATGAATGATCGTTTTAAGGCCATTTTCCCCGCTAGAGCAGGGGTTAGCCTTGCGGGCCCCATGATAATCATGGTTCCCTGTTTGAGGCAATGTTTTTATGGCCGGATGTCCTTCCTGGCGCCAACCCTTAGTCACCTCTTACGATGTGCAAGGATACGGTGTACCTATTCTAAATCGGGGTACACACCGTGATCATTCATCCCAGCAGCTGGTACTCAATTTGCCGACCTCGGAAGGATGACAGGCTGAGTCAACCCCCCTGGCGTTAATTCAGCGATCGACCGGGATTCGAACCCAGGATCCTAGGATCCCAAGCCAGCACCCTAACCTAACTATTCGTCAAATATTAGAAGTTTATAAACTTCCATTTTCTTTTCAAAATGGTTGACTGCGTTGGAGTAGCTTTGCAGGTGTGACATATTGGGTATATGTCCTGAGCTTGAGGTCCACTCAGCAAATCGTCTCCCGATGCACAATGACAACAGACTGCTGCAAACACCCCAGAAGAATAGTAGGTCACCTCAAATGGCTGAACACATTGCAAGTCCTTCCTCACAAACACTCTCTTCAAAATATGCTCTCCCTCGGGATCTAAATCATGTGGCACAAAGTCTTCAAGGTCTGTCCCACAAGTGTAGTCAACTTGACTCAGGGCAGCATCCAGCTGATCTAGTTGCTCCTGTTTTAGCTTTCGTGCTGCATGCAGGACCCTAGGTTTATCACACTCCTGACAAGAAACTGTTCTTTTGACACGTGCTGACGTTTGTGCGGATGGATTAAAAGGTAGTCCATGGGCCGTCTTTTGTCCTTCATTGAGTGATGGGCAGTCACGTTCAGTTGTCGGAGTTCCATACACTTCAGTAAACCCCTTGTAGTGGAGTCCATCAGCAGCCATGATGGGATCGGGAAGGTGATGGAGCTTTTCAAACTCAGCTTCTGGCAGTCTTGGGGCTTTGTGAAATTGACATCCAGGATCAGAACTCTTCTTGACACAGAAACTGTAGTGTCTGACTTGGCAGTGCTTGTCAAAAAAGTTATTCAGACTATCTGATTTGTTTAGGACTTTCATGGTGGCTTTTGGGGGCAAATCTGCATCGATCTGGTGGACATGGTCATGATGGGCATCCATTTCATCACGAGTGGCAGGGCGAGTGGCAGGGCCTTCAACTTTAACTGGCGGAACAGGGATGATATCAGGCAGATGGTGTCCTGGAGGCTATCAGACAGTGAGTCATTGAGGCCTGGGTCCTTTGTGGCAGCTGTACGGATGTCTGTAACACTATTGCACTTGGCTAGCAAAGCCTCCATTTCTGGTGACATTTCCTGGCGCATGACTCCAACAGCCTGCAGAGCTAAATTCAAAATCGACATCATTCGCTCACATGGATTTTTCCAGGAATGGCCAGGTGGTGTTCGTACTGCAATGATGGCATCAAAATCATCCTGAAGGAATAATGCAATGATTGACAGCTGTACCGAGAGGTAGTTTACTCTGTGGTCTGGACCACCATCAGAATACAAGAACATCACTTCCTAAAATGGTTCTTCACCACCTTTAAGAATCTTTATCATCTCTGTGGCATGGCGTAAGGGTGAGGAGGACTGGAAAACTGAATCTTTCAAGGCAGTGTAGACTTGACCCTGGTAAAAACTGCCCTCTATAGTCTCTGGAATGTAAATCTAAAGGACTACACTAGGTGTCAAGGTCATCTTGGTAAAGTCATGGTCCAACACCTCAAAGGACTGGTTTAGGCCTATCAGAACTTTCTTTCCCCTCTCGACTGTGGCAACTGGGTGTCCAGGTTCACCAACTTTCACTTTATGTTTGCCATCAACACACAGCATTTCTGAATGTCCTCGCAGCATGACAGCCATCTCCTTTTGATATCGAAACAAAGCAGATGCATAGTGGGTGTCCTGATGTTCTTTGCACAACTGTCTCTGCTGTATCATAAATTTGATTTTAAGGCAGCCTGTGTACTGCAGAGATGCCTTTGATGTTGGGTTTTTTGGCCAGAACTGTAATCAAAGCCACTGCGGTGATGGTATGGGAACATCTGGAGGACACTCCATTGAAACACATTCAAGTAGATTTGGGACAGACATAGCTGTTGCCAAGTGTGTCACAGTTCCATGACGTCTTTCCATGATGTCTTTCCATGACGTTCCATAACGCCTATGGGGGTCTAACATCCAAAGTGTATCGCAGAGAACCCCCACAAAATGTTCTCCAAGGTGTTGGTATTCCCTCCTCCAACCGAGGTCACCGGCACGCAAAAATGTTAGGATGGAGTTGTAAAGTTCGAACTTCGCATTTTTTCGTGTCGTGTCTCGAGCATGGGCAGGCATTTTTCTTTGGCAGACTGCATCATGAGTTCAAAATCATTAGTCACCGCGACCCTCTTTTGAACAACTGGCATGTCTACCACGAATTTTAAATACTTCCCGAATTCCAGACAGTTACTAACTTGTTCCGTAAGGGGGATAGCTTGGAAAAATCCGCCGGGGGGATAATCCAACCATCGCAGTGACCTTCGATCCAGCGTGTTCTACGTCCAGAACAAATTGATCAGCACTGCCGGAGGCCAGATTCCCATCGCACATCGATTCGTACACATAAAGAAGACTTTCCGAGCCATCACACGATACAATGCCGAAAGGTCGAAGAGTTTTCACTCCACAAACAAGAGATACAGAAATAAGTGGCATATTTAGACCACAAAATAACTAATTTGACTCACAATGTTTATCCTAGTTTTCACCACGCCGCCATTTTAATATACATGTGTTATGAGCCGGCAGCACAATTCCCGCGAGGCGCGCTTAATTGCGCGGCATTGATTATATTTAATGTGCTCTATAATTTATCATTTGCTCTATATATAGACGGCGCGCGCTGTTGTACGTACCGTTGGAAATTAAAAAAAAAAAATTGTTGACGCGCAGGGGCAAAATCGACGCGCGCGCTGACCAGAGACCGTAAATATATATTTTTTGGCCTTACCTCGCTTTTGTAAAACCATTCTGACTACCTTCAATTAGTTTAACTTTGTCAAAATGGTTTCCTATGTTATCCCGAATTGATGGCTCTCCCACTTTCCCCACGATTGAAGTTTAATTCCTCTCTGGATCCTTTCTTTGAAAAGATCCAGAGAGAAAGGATCGAGAGAGGAATGAAATTCCTTTCTTAAATAACTGTTACATTTGCTGCACTATAATCCTCATGGTGCTATAAATGACGCATTTTTTGCTCTCCCTTGATACTATGGCCGTAGGACTTTGTCTTCTCTTTGCTTTCCAAGCTGTTTCCTTACTTTCTTCACTCCTTCCTAGAACTCTTCTAAAAGCATTTCCTCACCTTAATAGAATCTCTCTACTGTTGTTAATTGCCCAGCGTATGCTATGCGGAAAGTGGGGTTAAGCAATTGGTTCATGTCTGTCCGTCTGTCTTATCAAAGGGAGGCTCAAAGCACCCCTCCCTTTATATAAGGGATCGTTTCTCTGTATGCAGCTTTAACATGGGGTCTGAAAATACGTTTCTTTCGGCTTCTACTGGACGTAATCGGCTGCAAGTTTCAGAAGTAAATGCTTTGTACGTTGAGGTAATATGTTCCAAATTTCAGCAACGTCTGTTTATGCATTCTTGAGTTATCTATCTATAATTCCAGTAATCTCTGTGTGTATGTGTGTGTGTATGTGTGTGTGTGTGTATGCGACAACGATTTCTCGACAACCACGGGTCCGATATACTTTAAACTTGCCAGGTATATTGCTGGGGACCCGAGGATGTGCCTTTTCAAGGTTTGAAATTAATCGGACAAGTACTTACCGAGCTATGGCGATTTAGCCGTTCGCCGTTCGCTTTGGCGTTGCGAATGGACCAAACCATTGCATGTAAATAGAGGGGGGGGGGTTCTGTGGTCGTTGCGAATGGACCAAACCATTCATGTAAATAGAGGGGGGGGGGTTCTGTGGTCGTTACTGCCACGTGGTTTCAAAGTTTTTTTTTGTTGTTGTTTGCACGCATGTTTTTTTGCACCCACGTACGGGCACGCCCTAGGATGTTTACACACACACACCCCTACACAATTTTTTTTTTTTTTTTTTTTTTGGCAAGGAACGGGCACCCACGTACGGGCACGTCCTAGCTTATATATAGTACGGGCATGCCCTAGTATTTAGAAAACCCTCAATCACGTGTGTCTGTCTTTCCGTCTGTCCGTCCGCCCAAAATGTGTTGGCGCTCAGATCTCAAGGACTATACATTGAAACTAGCTGAAACTTGGAATATACTTCGGCCAATAGGTCTAGTTAATGGCTTTCGAAACAAATTCCACCTAAGTGCTATAGTTTTTGCTTCAAAATTAAATATATATGACTAGATATACATAAATAAATATATAAAAATATGTATACATTTTATAACTCTTCAAAATATTATTACACAAATATAGCATGTTGGCCCAATGGCCAAATGGATAAACATCAGACTCCCAAGCTTAACCTCGCTTTTGGTAAAGCTGGTGATTGTGGTTTGAATCCTGTCTGGGTTGAATATTTTTTTCACCCTTACTTTTTCAGGTCTTTTATATCGTCTTGAATAAAGTCTTGTACGATGAACAAATGCATTTTGTTCGTATTTAAAATGTATCTTGTGAAAAATGCCAGGGGCATAGAAAAGGCCCCTTTATATAAGGGTATGCGCCATGTGGCAAAGTATAGAAAAGAAGAGACATCCCTTAGCTTGTAGAAAATGCCAAACAATACAAAATAAGGGGCATTCAATAAATCTCGTGTGCATGCTGGTCTACCCTTGTGTTCTGAGGAGGAACCAAGTAACGCTCTAGAAAAGTTCATATAAAGGGGCGCCCTACATCTGGCAAATAAAACACATTTACTTCTTCATGCAGCTGTATGATTAAATTGGCGCCCCATTTGAACACGATGAAATGTTCAGGTTTAGAATGTAGGTGAGCTTGTAATGGCATAATAAGGTGGATATGGGAGGTGACAGAGTTAAATATTCCACTATTTTAATGAGGAAATGCATAAATAATATGCAATGATGCAATAATGCCCTCTACATTTGAAGAATGTGAAGAAAGGGGGAGGGGAGACAGAAAGTTGGTTGAGGGTGACGGGTCGGGTGGGTTGGAGGTTGAAAGAGGGGTTAAGGCTTTGGAGGGGGAGAGGGAGGGAATTGTGTTGGGAAGGGGGTTGTGGATTTTGGAGGGTGGTGGAGTTGAAGATTTGAAGTCACATTTTGCATTACACTCGTACCTGCTGGTGTTTAATATTTTAGCCATATCCTCGTATTCTATTTGGCTTGCCTATTTATTTATAAGTCTGACTCCAGTCCTGTTGTCTTATACCTAAGAAAAGGCCTTTGGCTTATTCTTGATAGGACTCCTTACACTCCCTGTTCAACACCTTTGTCTCTTCCTGCCTCAACTTCATACCTCACGAGAATATACTTGCTCTGTGCACATTTGCTCATTGAAGGCTGCCCATTTCTCTAATACCGATTGCCTTCCTGTTAGCTTGTCCCACTTTGTAGTAGCTAAATCTACTATACCAAGCTGTAACTCTCCTATACTAAGCTTTAACTCTTAACAGAATGCTTGCATTTTCATTTTCAGGTTTTCCATTGTAAAATCTTGTATTTACAGGCTCAACTTTTCAAGCTAGCCCATCTCTTATGCCCACCAATTTACTTCGATCTCCAGCTCAAGGTGCCTTTTCAATCGACCTTGCTTCTCTCGAGGGGGATATGGTTTTGCAATCACGTGCGTGTGTGTGTGTGTGTGTGTGTGTGTGTGTGTGTGTGTGTGTGTGTGTGTGTGTGTGTGTGTGTGTGTGTGTGTGTGTGTGTGTGTGTGTGTGTGTCAGTGTGTGTGTCAGCGGGTCCGGTTCACACCTTTTTAACTCAACTGGATTACCGTCCAGTTGAGTTCATCACATACTGAACCCTCCGGCGTCCGTCGTCTGTCGTCCGTTAACTTTTTGACGTTAACACTCCAGCGTCCACAAATATCAACCAATTCTGATCAAACTTGACATGCAGCATCCTTACCCCAAGGGCCGGGTTGGTATTACATTTCAGCCCGATCCGTTGAAAAATGGCGGACTTAGGTGACCATTTTGTTTTTGGTCATGAAAACGACGTTGACACTCTAGCGTCCACAAATATTAACAGATTTTGATCAAACTTAGAATGTTTAACCCTTACCACACAAGGTAGGTTGCTATTGCATTCCAACCCGATCCGTCACAAAATGGCCGCCAGTCAGTTCAGTTGAGTTCTGCTTCCCTGGAAGCTCTAGTTTTCCATTTGAGATTTTGTCATCAAATTTTCAACAAAGCTTTATTTTGAGAATATGGAGAAGGCAAATTAATAATTTGGTGAAAAGGTAAAAGGTCAGCGTCACATAAAATCGCCATTTTTCATCAAGTTGACCTGAAATTTTACGAATTCGCATATTGGGTCACTGAATTGATTGGGTCACAAAAGCCAGAAGCCGATTGTTTTTTTTTTGTTTGTTTTTTTTTAGACCAAAAGGTCAAGGTTGCATAAAATCATCAATTTTTACTTCTGCCACCAAAGGTGGATGGAAGTTTTGTTTTCACCCCTGTCTGTCTGTTTGTGAACAAGATATTTCAAAAGGTTGTGGGCGGATTCGAACGGAATTTGCAGAGAGGTAGCTGTATGTGACGAGGACGAAATGATTAAATTTTGGTGAAGATCCGGATTCGGATCCGGCTACTAATTTTTTTGAAGTGCTTCTTCCCCATCGGGAGATAGGGCCAAAACGATACATAGCAGGATATCTCAAAAAGTTGTGGACAGCTTTGGATGAAACTTTCAGTGGACCGGTTGTGTGTGTGACAAGGAAGAATCGATTCAATTTTGGTGATTATCTGGATTCGGATCCGGCTAGTATAATTTTTAAAGTGATTCTTTACCATTGGGAGATGGGGCTAAAAACGATATACATATAAGGATATTTCAAAAAGTTGAGGACAGATTATTTTGATTAAATGTCATTCTGTATTGTGATTTTCTGGTCTACTCTAGGATACAAAACATAAACTGTTCACCTGGTGGAGGTATGCTCTTTACTGAGTTCCGTTCTAGTTTTTACTGTCTTCATCCTTTCTTCATTTTGTGGCTTTAACTTTTTGATGATGTATGTATTTCAGTCGCTTGTTATTGACTGGATGTTATAAGTCTTTCGAAGCCAATTTAAAGTTTTGTGCAGCTCATTTAATTTTGACATTCTTTAATACAAAAGGGGCTTTAGATACTCTACCACATACAGTACAACGGTGCGGTTAAAAAAAAATACATGTTGAATTTCTCATAGTCTATTGCACTGCGTTTATATCCTTCAACACGAACTTGATCAATATAACTGATCTTGAATAATCCTGATTATAATACCGGTACTCCTTTTGTGATGTAACTAATCCCAATTACAATATACTCTTCGCCGATTTAGTGTTTTTTTTAACACGATGAAATGTTTTGCCATTGTTTTTTTTTTTTTTTTTTTTACATTATGTTGGCAAATAGCTTCAAATGTCAACAACATTGCTTGGTATTATTACGTAGACTGGATCTCATTCAGTTGTTTGGTCACCACTTTTCTTGCCATTCCTACTTCCCATCCTTGTTGGTTCTTGCCAGGCCTTCCTCTTACTGCATCGACCCCAATTCCTGTTATTTCAACTGATGCTGCAGCAGCTTTCGATGGCAACATGAGTGTACCCATTTTCAACTTTTCTGGCAAGCATGGTGGTGTGTGCCTATACATCGCTCGAATCCTCAGGTTTGCATCAGCACATGCTTATGAACCAACAACTTATTACTTAGCCAAAAAAGATGTCTGTTGTGTCTATGCTCTTCCTTGTAGTGTACGCCGACAAAACTGCACAGGTTATTGAGCTCCATCCTCCATTTGTTGCTCTGCTCTCTGTAATTTTCGATTGCTGAATTTGTTTTGTCAGGATCTGTTCAGTTTAGCCTGTCTTACCTTGAAGGTTTATATCTTCATTTTTTTTTTTTTTTTTTTTTTTCTTCTTCATTGTCCAGAATCCCTCACTTACAGGAAGGGTGGCAACATCAATGTTCATTTTAATTTATCATAATGGTATTTTAATTCACAAAATCGTTCCATGTTCATTGCCAAACTGCTGTACCCAGAACCCAAACCTCTTTGTCTGAAATTGATTGGACACTGGAGAGTTTATGGGGTTACCGTCTGAAAAAGTGCACACATTGCCAGTCTATATCTGCCATGTTAAAGCGATGTCCAGTTTGCAAACTCTGAAATTCAGCAATATCAGCAAATCTCATGAAATCATTGCCATTACTATGACCCACCACCAAATGTAACAACAGTCATTAATATTCATCTTCAAACTATGTCTGAAAAAGATAGAACATGTGATTAATAGGGTTAATGTTTGGTATTAACTTGGGTGTCCATTCAAAATATTGGCCATTTTCAAATAAGCTGTCTAAATAAATATAAGCTGTCTACAACTGAATCTTGATATATGATCCACCACGCGGTGACCCGGGTTACGCCGTGACGCCGCTATATTGATTAACCCGGGTTACCTCGTGAGATACGGCAATTCTCAAATCAGGGCCATTTAACAGTAACCCGTTCTCTCGTGAAGGCTAAAATGACAAGGAACATCCACACTGAGCATGCAGTTCTTCAATAAAGTTTGTTTAGATGTGATACCAAATTCAACAATCAAAATAAACCGGGAAAATAATGCCAATACTGGCGATCCAATAGGTTGCGTACACGACTGCAGGCCCCAGTATAATTATAGACACTGCACGACGCCGTACTGAACTGAGTGATCAATCAATAATCATGGCACGCGCATGTGTATTGCATGGAAACGTGCTTGTTCTTGCCAAAAAGTATGGGTACACAAAGGATTTTCCTATCACGCGAACCCAGGTTACACTCCCCCTAAAATTAATTAATTAATTATATAAAATGGTCAAAAATCACAGGGCAACCCGGGTCACCGCGTGGTGGATCATATGTATGTATGTATTTCACTCACAAGGAACTTCAACGCATGAGGAGGCTATTAGGCCCATAAAAGCCTGTGCTATTGTTTCCAACATATGGTTGTTTGATCTTGCTCTCTCCTTTTTAAGGAGAGAGCAAGACTGGGCTAGGGTTCCAACCGCCGACCTTCCAACTCAGGGCGGACGTTCTAACCATTACGCCACATAGTCTGGTAGTATGGTATAGTTTCGTGTAAGAAAACAGAACTTGGTGCTTTTGAATTTTCAGTTATTGCCGTATGGTGTCTGTGGAGATTTCACTCTAAAATTGTTGCTATCTTAAATATGGTATTGGGCTAGTTTTTGCCCTGGTGTTGGGCTAGCGGCTAGGGTGCCAGCTTAGGATCCGAGGATCCTGGGTTCGAATCCCGGTCGATTGCTGAATTAACGCCAGGGGGGTTGACTCAGCCTGTCATCCTTCCGAGGTCGGCTAATTGAGTACCAGTTCACTGGTAATTCCCTGTTTGTCGTTAAAGGCGGCAAAAAGGGTTGGCGTCAGGAAGGGCATCCGGCCGTAAAACATTGCTTCAAAAAGGGGACCAAAAAACAACAACAACCACGGTCCCCGAAAAAGGCCAACCCCCGCTTTGCGGGGGACAATGGCCTCTAAAGGTGGTTTTTAAAAAAAATATGGTGGCAATTCTTATGAAAGGTCAAGTGGGGGGAATATGGCCGTTGTGTTAAGTTTCATGCTTTTAGCCCAAAGTACACAATTATTTTAAGATATTGACCCACGAATATGCCTGTAGTTAAGAGGTTCTGTTTTTGCACCCTTTAGTGCAATGAAGTGATATTGGCATATTTCCAAGTGACTGGTAGGTTGAACAAAGTAGAAAGAGGTTGTGCAAGGACAGCAGAGCAGGTTTTTTGAACACGGGAGCAATGCCCTCTGGGCCCATTGCAGAATCAGTCGAGGCTTGCCGATTGATTTGTCTTTGAATATAAGGTATCTTGCTTTGTATTTGAATACAGTACAAATTATTTTACTTTGTGTTTTAAAAATAGAATAATATGGCTGTGTGATATCTCAATGTGATTTGCTTGATGAGATACAGTATTGAAAACGTATCATCGACGCGATATTGCATTTTTCAAACAGTTGTTATATCAGCACATTCGATATTAGAAAACGTTTTGTGCGGTATCATAAACTGAAGATTTTGTGATGTATTTTCATTGATTTAGTGCGAATATCAGCTTTTGATGGACACTAAAATGCTATTCATAAAAACGCAGTGCTGCAAATATCCCCAAACCAAATAAGAAAAATTTAAAAATCAGGGAATAGAAGCGGTGCTGTCAACAGTTTCACCCATTTGCCTCAAATATGTTATGCTTGACTTCCATTGTGATTTAGTTTTGTGACATTGGCTTTTTTTGTCTAATGTTGTCACATACACATCTATTTGATTTGAGGTCCTTTTGCCTCTGTAGCAAATAAAAACACCTCAATATATTATATAATCCAATTGTATAAGTAGAAATGTATGATATCCTTGTGAATTATATCACATAATGTTCTAATTAATCTTTTATTGACTATTATTTGGGCATTGAAGAGGTGTGTATTAAATTTGCTTTAATTGCCCTCTGTTGGAGATGAACATTGTTTAATAATTGTGAAAGTTTTGCTTCATGTTTTATCTCTTTATCATGTGTTTAGAACCTTGTGGAGTCAGAACATTGCTTTTGAACGGCTGAACACGGATGCTGGACGACAATTCACACTGGTGGGTGATTAACAGTTTTGTGTTATTATTGAATCGTGTTGTTGTAACAAACGCCTGTTGTTGTTTGTTGTATTGAACAGCTAATGCTTCACAAGTTTTTCTTCTCTTAACTGTTTTTAGGAGTTGTGAAGGGATTGCTTAAGTGTAGTAGTGTGTTTCAGAAATTATTAGTTGTGGAATATCTTTTCTTGAGGTGGGTTGGCAAAAGGCAATAGGAATTCTCTGTTATTTTTCCCATTTCAACGCCGCAGACAGCGTAAAGACTTTAGCGTAAAGAGCAAAGCCTAATCTTCAGGATTAGCATGATGCTCCTCCCCTCCCTCACCCACAGAATTAACAATGGGCTGTCATTCACTTGGACCACCCATGCATAAATTTTTAATCTTTTTCCTGCACTGATGATTAGGAATACAAAAGGGGAAAAACACTTTTACTGGGATTTCCAGAGATGCTTAGGTGGAGTTGTATTCAGTATTTGATGCCATAAATCGATCTGGATTTGCTGTGATGCTCATCCGAAGCAGTTGTGATTGGTGTGAATGGAGTATTTGCTGTGCTCGTGCTCCAGGTCTTGGCGGTGTAGACGGCATTCCTTTGCATTGAATTGCAGTGTAATTTTATTTTTTATACTTTTCATAATTATGCTGTGGGGATTTTTTTTTTTTTTTTTTTGTATACTGAATCGAGGCTCGTGAAAGAGCTAACATTTATTTCACAAACAAATCAACCCGACAAACAAAACACACAAAAAGAGGGAGCGGAAGACAAGATGGGGAGAGAAGAGGAAGCACACAACCACAACATTTGAGAGCAGGGAGAAGTGTGGGAGGGAGAGGGCTTGGGGGCAGGAGGCGTGGGAGGGGGTGGGCGGGGGGGGAGAGGTATAAAACACAAAGGGACCGAAATTAGCGGGGGTAGAAAATATCAAGGTTTTGGATGGGGGAGGATAAGAGATGGTGGTGAACAGCTGTTTTAAAGACCTGGAGGGTGCAGTGGGATTGAAGAGAGTGAGGGAGTTTGTTCCAGAGGCGGGAGAAAAGAGGAATGAAGGAGTGAAGGTGAGCAGAAAGTCTTGATTTTGGCAGTTTAACCATAAGAGGGTTGCAGGCAGATCTTGTGCGACCTGTAGGAATATTTGGGGGACAGAGCCCAGAGAGGGCTGGGGGGGCAAGGCCAGAGAGGAGTCGGTAGAAGACGGAAAGACCACCAACCTGCCTGCGGTGAGTGAGTGAAAGGCCCTTGGAGTTAGCTTCATCGCGGGAGATTCCAATGATTCTGAACGCTTTGGTTTCAACAGCGTGAAGACGGGCTAGGTGTGAGGCAGGAGCACCAGACCAGAGGGGAGAGCAGTATTCCATAGAGCTGCAGATGAAAGCCTTGTATGTGGTGAGGAGCTCAGGTGTGCCAAGGAAGGACTTCGCACGACGGAGGATGCCCAGTCGGCGACTGGCTTTGGAGGCCAGATTTGAAATGTGGTTTTCCCAGGAAAGATCATGGCAAATAGTGAGACCCAAAAGCTTGAGTGACAGAACTTCTTGGAGAGGATTATTCAGAAAGTGGATGGGAGGGTTTTCCAGTCGGTCTTTTCGGAGAGACATCGTAAGAGTGTGAGATTTATCAGGATTGAAAGACAAGTTCCATTTGTTTGCCCAGTCTGTGATTTTGTCCAGGTCTGCAGAGAGTGAGGAGGCTGCAGACTGCCGAACTGAGGGATGAGGAATGGAGCGACAGAGCGTAGAGTCGTCAGCAAAGAGATAGAGAGGATATTTTCACCATTAATTTTGCAGAGAAGCGCACACACAAAAAAACTACATATTTTGCTACATATTTTCCAATGTAAGTGCACAAATAATCGGTTATTTTTCCATTGATAACACGAAAATGAATTTCTTTTTTGAAATTGAGTTGTTGTTTTTTGGGGAAACGGAAAAGGCACTTTTTATAATGGGAAATCGCTGGATCTACAAATGGTGGCTGGAGTTGCACCACACTCTCATGACTATCTCGTGCCTACCCGTGATCTTTTCTAGCCCAAATAAGCCTTCAAACCCAACTCATGTTTTATGCCTCCGCTGACGAAGTCGCCAGAGGCATTATGTTTTCAGGCTGTCCATCCGTGATAGGTTTTTGTTACCGCAATAACTTTGGAACGGCTGAAGAGATCTAAGTCAACTTGGTGCACGTATGTATAATGAGGTAAAGATGAACAGATTAGATTTTGTTGTCACGAGGTCGGAGTTCATGAGTTATCGGTCGACGTCGCCACATCCAAGAGTGCCGTTCTAGTTAAGTTACTGTTTCCTTCCTTCCTTTCCCTCTTCTATGCCTGTTCGTTCATTCTCTTGCTTATCCCCAACTGATTGATGCCCCCATCCTCATGTCAGTGCATTACCTTTTTACCCAATGTCACCACACTCTTTCATGAGCCTTGATTTTGTATGAAAACAATAACTGCTTGTGGCAGGTGGAGAGCAGTACTTCAACAGAGCTACTGCAAGCTGTGCTAAACAGGCTCGAGTCACTTCACAACTTCCTGGAGCGCAGTGCTCAGTTTTCTGGGTCGTCCATTGCCAATCCAAGGTACACCATATTCCCCATGCTCTCCACAATCCTCTTTTTCATGGTCACTTCTATCTCACTTTTCTGCCTTCTTTTTTGCATTGCACCAATGGGTGTGTTGTCATCCTTGCAGTTATCCTCCACCACAGCGACACCTTCCAGGTTCCTTCCGCCATAATGTGCCATCACAACAGTTGCAGCAGGAGCTTCAGCGAAAGTACCAAGGTCAGTGTCCTGGTCACAACAAAAAGAACTAGTAAGAACAGAGATTGCAGACCCTCACCAGGACATGTTTTCAGTGGTTTTTAAGGCTTTTGTGTTAAAACGAATATGGCGGCCGAACCACGTGACCGATGACGTCATTTTGTTTCTCCACCAATTTCTCTAGATGACGCTCAAGAAATTTCATCTGATCGGATGAATCTTTCTACTTGTCGAATTATGATGTCATAGTGGAGGCACCTATGACATTATCATTAACACGTTTTATTCCCCATGGAGAGTTCTTTACAATGAGCCATGTCTCAATTTTTTTCTATGTAGCACTTTCGGAGATATAGAGGTGCAGTTTTTCGGTTTCCCAAGATGGCGCCCATACCATGTGACCTATGGCGTCATAATTATCATTAAAAGATTATCCAGGTCCAGTTGCATCTATGGTGAAAATTTCCTGTCATTCGGACCAACGGTTGCAGAGAAAATAATATTTATTCTTCGCGGACAAACAGACAAACGGACTTGAATGCAATACCCTCTCCTCAGGCGAGGGTAATAAACAACCTTTTGCTATACACCCCCCCCCCCCCTCCCTACCTTCACCCTCCTTTCACCCTGCCCCCCACCACCCAAAAAAGGGAAACCCTTCATTTCACTGTTATAAGGCATTATTAAGCATTTAATACTAAATTTATACAGCTGTGTAAGTTGTGCACATATGTTGATTTATTTTATTTTGGGGGATTGTCTTTCCATTTGTGCATCTTATCTGTTTGTTTGTGTACACCCATCTTTCTTGTCATATCCTTTTGCAAAATGTTTCTTGCATTGATGTGGTGCATATTATTTATGTTGTCTGTTTTAGGCCTTGTGTGTTATTACCCCCTAACCCTCAGCTGAAGCGCAGAGCAGGGAGCAAACATCCATGCATGGCCTTCGCAAACTTGTTCACATTACAAGCCAAGTCCTTGGTCTCTGGACTCTCCTGACAGAGCATCAGTTCCCTGCACTAGTTGATGGATTGTCTCCGGTAGGAAACTCCGCAGCAAAAACCTCAAATGAAAACTTAACATGCCACAAGCAAGCCTGACAAGCGGTATAAAGTGTAATATAATCCGCACTTGTATGGGAGAGTGAAATATGGGCAGAAACATTGGGGTAGTAGATCAGTGATTGATGTTAACTTTGGGAGATATTAGGTTCTGATGGTAACACATCATTGAGTAAGGGGAAGCAATGCCTGCTGTTGTAGTTTAGTTATTTGTGCTGAGTGTTTACTATGGCGATATTTAAGGTTTGATCTCTGTAAAAGGCATGTTTGCAGTTTCATTGAGGATATAAAGGGAAACCAATAAAGATAACTTGAGATCATGAAGCACATGGAACAAATTGCTTCCTTTGTTGTAGCAAAAGCTCAAGGAAAAAAAAGTCTTATGACAATGATTGTGAAATGGTGTAATTTTTACAATAGTTATTATCGTACCTTTGTTGCGGTATGATTTTGGTTTTGCTGCTTGTTTTAAGGCCAGCTGGGATGGAATTCCTTCTTTGGTCTTTGTGGTTCTGCATCCTCATTTAGAAGGCCATAACTTTAGGATTAAAGGTTAACAGTGTACTGCGCCCAATGGGGTTGCATTGTTTACGAATGAGTTGTATCCACATCTTAACAATATTTACAACAATGGCTGTCTGAGATTTGTGAGGAAACTCTTCTGCAGGAGCTCCGGGAGTCTGTGAAAACAATGACCTTGCGGGAGCTTGTCGTGCGAGGTGGAGAAGTGACTGGTGGTTTGATTGCTTCGCTGATAAACCGCTACATTGGAGACAATGCATCTACAGATGCAATCAGCCAACGTTTACGCACAATCTGCCCACTATTGTACAGCCCTGATGATATGCTTTGCTCAAAGGTATTGTTGAGATGGATGTTCATGTCATACCTCATTTACTTGTTCAATTTTTTTTTTTTTTTTTTTTTTTTTTTTTATACAAGATCGAGGCTCGTGAAGCTAACATTAATCACACAAAAAGACAAACCGACACACAAAACACAAAAAACAAGGGGAGCGGCAGACAAGATGGGGAGAGAGGGGGAAGGACACAAAGGAGAGGGGGAAGAGGGGGAAGGACACAAACACAACATTTGAGAGCAGGGACATCGGGAGGACTTGGGGGGAGGTGGGAGAGGATTAAAACATATGAACACTGCAAGGACTCTGGGGTGAATTACCGGGGGTAGAAAAGATCAAGGTTTTCGATGGGGGACGATAAGAGATGGTGGTGAACAGCTGTTTTAAAGACCTGGAGGGAGGAGTGGGATTGAAGGGAGTGGGGGAGTTTGTTCCAGAGGCGGGAGAAAAGGGGAATGAAAGAGTGAAGGTGAGCAGAAAGTCTTGATTTTGGCAGTTTAACCATAAGAGGGTTGCAGGCAGATCTTGTGCGACCTGAAGGAATATTGGGGGGACAGAGCACAGAGAGAGCTGGGGGAGCAAGGCCGGAGAGGAGTCGGTAGAAGACAGAAAGACCACCAACCTGCCTGCGGTGAGTGAGTGAAAGGCCCTCGGCATTGACTACATCGCAGGAGATTCCAATGATTCTGAAAGCTTTGGCCTCAACAGCGTGAAGCCGAGCAAGGTGTGAGGCAGGAGCACCAGCCCAGAGGGGGGAACAGTATTCCATTGAGCTGCGGATGAAAGCCTTGTATGTGGTGAGGAGCTCAGGTGTGCCAAGGAAGGACTTCGCACGACGGAGGATGCCTAGTCGGCGACTGGCTTTGGAGGCCAGCTTGGAAATGTGGTTTTCCCAAGAAAGATCATGGCAGATAGTGAGACCCAAAAGCTTGAGCGACAGAACTTCTTGGAGAGGATTGTTGAGAAAGTAGATGGGAGGGTTGTCCAGTCGGTCCTTTCGGAGAGACATTGTAAGAGTGTGAGATTTGTCAGGATTGAAAGACATGTTCCACTTGTTTGACCAGTCTGTGATTTTGTCCAGGTCTGCAGAGAGTGAGGAGGCTGCAGACTGCCGATCTGAGGGATGAGGAATGGAGCGACAGAGAGTAGTCTCGTCAGCAAAGAGATAGAGAGGATTTTCAAGAGAGTCAGAGAGATCATTGATGAAGACCAGAAAAAGCACAGGGCCCAGAACACTACCTTGGGGAACTCCAGCCTGAACAGGAAGAGGAGATGAGAGAAACCCATTCAGGGCCACACGTTGACTACGACCAGAGAGGAAGTCCGCCAGCCATGCGTGGAGATTTCCATGGATACCAAAGGAGGAGAGTTTGGAGAGCAGAGCAGGGTGCCAGACCGTATCGAAGGCACGTGAAATGTCAAGGGAGACAGCTCTAATTTCCTGTTTGGCGTTGAGGACCTCCATCCATTGTTGAGAAAGCAGAAGCAGCATGTCCAGAGTAGAGTGACCAGGTCTGAAACCAAATTGATGATCAGAGATCAAGCCATTGGAGAAGAGGAAAGATTTAATATCTGAAGCAATGATGGATTCCATGACTTTGCTGATAATTGGGAGAAGGCTGATTGGTCTGTAGTTGCTGGGATCTGTTTTTGCACCTTTTTTGTGCAAAGCGGTGATGTTGGCTGATTTCCAAGCAGATGGCAGATGACCTTGAGCAAAAGAGAGGGTGAAGAGAACAGAAAGAGGGAGTGAAAGAGCAGAAGAACATGATTTTAGGACCCGTGGGCTGATGCCGTCAGGACCAGTTGCAGAATCAGAGTCGAGGGTTGACAGAAACTTTTCCACCTTGTCAGGAGGAAAGGACACAGAGTCCAGGAGCAGCTGGGTACGACTGGGTACGGTGGGTACAGAGAGGGATGGGTTTGGGACACAAGATTTAGAGGCAAACACAGAGTTGAGGCATTCAGCTTTTTCACGTGCGGAGTCAGCCGTTAAGCCGTTTGAGGTGAGGGAGGGGATGGAGGGGGAACAAACACCAGAAACAGATTTGACCAGACGCCACCAGGATTTGGAAGAGGGAGACAGATAAGAGAGTTCGGTCTTGAGAATGGTGAGATATTGTTTCCTGGCTCTCCTGAGGGTGGACACACACTTGTTTCGGGCTTTGTGAAAGGAAATGAGATTTCCTTCCGTTGGATTTGCTTTCCAGGAGACGAAAGCAAGTTGTTTCAGGGCAACAGCCTCACCACAAGATTCCGTGTACCATGGACGGGAGGAAGGGTATGACAACTGAAGACGAGATGGTATAAATCTGTGCATGAGAGAGAGCAATTTACTTTGAAAGAATTCCCAGGATGAGTTGATGTCAGAGGCGGTAGAGATGGGAGACCAGTCCAGATGATTGATGGCTGCTTGAAGACCGTGCCAGTTGGCCTGAGTGAAATGCCAGACTCGTCGACGCTGAGGAGGCTCTCTGAGAATGGTCAGAGAGATGTCCACTTTGACAAGCACATGATCAGATGAGCCGATTGGAGCAGAAGAAGAGCAGCAGACATTTTCAGGGAAGTTTGTCATAACCAAATCCAGAAGAGAAGATGCTCCGTTGACTGAGATCCGGGTCGGGAAATTGACAGATTGTGTCAGTCCCAGTGAGTCGCAGAAGTCCTTTGCTGAAGAGCCATGGCTGGTGAGAGAGGTACCCACACCCAGCCAACTGGCATGGTGACAATTGAAATCACCACATATGAGGAAGAGAGAGTTGGGAATATGGTGAATAGGCAAGCTTTGCATCTGTTTCAGTAAGTTTTTGATGTTCTTTTTGTTGATTAGGGAAACAAAATTAGTTTCTCGTAGCAGGCCAGAACCCTTTGTTGTTATCCCTTGAAGATTCTGCGTGTGCAGTGTCATCAAAATGAAACAAGACCAAAAGTCTAACAGCGGCGTAGCCGGGCTTGTAAAATATTTTAAACCACGAACACACATCATTAGCTTTTTAAACAGTCGCTAATGATGTTTATAACATTAAACAAAGAAATTTGGAGGAATCCCGACATCCATGAGGTACCATTTACTTACAGAACTGAGGGAAGATCTACTGTAATCTAGATTATACCCCACATGGGTTGGGTACGGACCGTTTTGTTGGAAGAGACGTAATGCCGATGCTTTAGATATTTGATGATTATTTTAACAATCGGTTTGTTTGTGTTTCACACTGAATGAAAAACGTAAAGGTAGAGCATGGCGATTGTGATATATGACAGGTTTGACGATATGTTCGGCATGAACGGCATATAAATCAAAATGGCGGACTGTGGAGAGTCAGCCGCCTTACCGCCGTAATGACATCAGACGTAATCACATCACCCTGTCATGTGACCAGATCCTCAGCTCTGATTGGTATACGTTTGAGAGGACATACATATATACATACATACAGTCATACATACATACATACATACATACATACGGACAAACACTGTTCTAGACGTCTTTGCCCTATGGGCTACGCTGTAAAAAAAATTAATAATGCACCCTTTCACACATTTTGCCTCCTCTCATCAAAAAAGGTTCACTCAACATTCGGTGAAGCTGGGCTAAAAAGCACTTCCATTTAGCATATAATAATAGCCTTGTAGCATTAAGGGCCAAATTTATGATAGGCATCTAAGAGTTAGATGCATGTAGAATCGCTAATTGTGCAATGATCACTTGTTCAAAGTTAGTTATCAATCACCGAAGAGTGATTATCCAATGCGTGATCAAAACCTAATCACAAGCGTTTAAATAACAAATAAACCTTCACACATCAACGAGGGCATGTTTAAGAATGCGTTTAAAGTTTTGAAGCAACGATTAGGTTAAAATGGTATAGTTAGAACTGCAGTTGTACACTCGTATACTTCCTGGCAATTTAAGTTAACCTTAGAATAACTGGAGGTTACGCTATTGTGGTTTATGTACTGCAGTAAGGATTGAATGGAATGTATGGAGGCAAAAGGTCTGAAGGTGAATATCGGAAAGACGAAGGTGATGGCAAGTGGTAAAGAATGTGGTGAGATGTAAAGAACAGGGAAGTGGCCGTGTGCTGTGTGCAGGAAGGGTGTCGGAGTGAACTCCATTCAATGTACAATGTGCGCTGAGTGGGAGAATCAAAAATATAGTGGTCTGAGAGGGTCATTAACCAGTATGGCAGCTACATTGAAGTGTACGGTGTGCACAGAGGGAGCTGCAGATGGAGGAAATGTTGAGTTGGATCTTGGAGACGGCGTGAAGCTGGAAGGTGTGAAAACATTTTGCTACCTAGGAGACATGCTGAATGGAGAAGGTGGATCAGACTCGGCAACGGTTGCTAGAGTGAGATGTGCATGGAAGAAGTTTCGGAAACTGAGTGGCGTGCTAACAAGGAGGGGAATGTCGTTGAAGCTGAAGGGAAATAGTCAGGTTCACTATGTTTTTTCGTTCAAAATCATGGTAGATTAGCAAACCTATACATTTTTGGAAACGTTATTACATGGAAAATCTGAAAATCAATGTTTACATTTGCGGTGTTTACATTTGCGGATTTTCAAAATGGCCGCCATAAAAATACATATTTTGCTCTATTTCTGCCTCTAATTACCCTAAAAACTTTTTAAAATATACTAAGCCTATGTTTTCAGGTACAAGGAATCCATTGGTGACATAATCAGAATTCTGACTGTAACAGTTCTTTCTTTTTTCAGGAAATATGCATCCAGGGAGCAGCCATTGATACAAAACAAATTCCGTTAATATATTTATTTTACATTATTATTGTGACACATTTTGATGTTATTAACTGCCTGTACAAAATGATAACATGTATTTGATTATGCAACTTATCGCGAATATAAAGACAGTATTTTGCAATTCAAAACCTTTGATTCGTGTCTTACCATTCCCCATAGCACTAATTTGATACTTTCATTGGATTCCTTGTCCCTGAAAATATAGGTTTAGTATATTTTTAAAAGTTTTTAGGGTAATTAGAGGCAGAAATAGAGCAAAATATGTATTTTTATGGCGGCCATTTTGAAAATCCGCAAATGTAAACACCGCAAATGTAAACATTGATTTTCAGATTACTTATGCTATAACCTTTCCAAAAATGTATAGGTTTGCTAATCTACCATGATTTTGAACGAAATATAATTTATTGACATAGTGAACCTGACTAAAAGGTGGATGCTGCATGTGTGAGAAGTGTTATGATTTATGGGAGCGAGACATGGGTAATGAACGTAGAGCAGCAACGAAGACTGGAAAGGGTGGAAATGTGAATGGTTCGGTGGATGTGTGGAGTATCGTTGGGAGAGAGGAAGACAAATGATGAATTGCGAAAGATGATGGGAATAGAGCCTGCGATGGATGCTGTGAAGAGGAACAGGTTGAGATGGTTTGGTCATGTGTTGAGGAAGGATAAAAGTGACTGGTTGAGAAGAGTGATGGAAATGAATGTAGAAGGAAGGAGAGGACGGGAAGACCGAGAAACACTTGCTAAAGGTGGTGGAAGAAGAAATGCGGGCAAGGGGGTTAACAAGGGGAGATGCAGAAAATAGGGCAAAATGGAGAAGATTGTCATGGGGCCCGCAAGGCTAACCCCCGCTCCAGCAGGGAAAATGGCCTTAAAATGCCTGTTGTTGTTGTTGTTGTTTGTAGTAAGGATTGCTGGTAACTGAAGTGATTACAGTTCTTGTATGGCAGATAGGTGCAGGAATTGTGCCTTTGATGATACAAGCATGGCATTTGGCACACAGTCAGAGTATGTCCTAAGAAAGATATTTGGCTATAGGGCCATTGCAGATTTGTCCTGTAACAAGCAATGGAGGCCATTTTGAAAAATGGCCGCCATTGTCACAGGACAAATCTGTGATGGCCTTATAGCCATATATCTTCCTTAGGGCATACTCTAACTGTGTGCCAACTCTCATGCTTGTATTATCAAAGTCACAATTCTCCCAAATATTTCACCTATCTGCCGTACTATTCTAATTGCAGTAATTTTCAGCAAATTCCTCCTTAATACTCGAGTTAAAATTATACTTGATTACAGTTCTAATTACAGTTGTCTGCAGAGAATAACTATAGTAAAGGGATGTATAAGGATTGCACGGCTTATAATTGGTAGTTTAAATGGGACGGTGAATATGGATGCGTTAGGAGTGGTTGAATTAGCTCAAAAGGCATAAGATGATAGGGCAGTTCGCCAGCGTGCATTGAGAATCTTCAAGGATAGATACAATCCTCTGGAGAAGTATGGCAATATCAAATTTGTCCAGTATTAGACTCACAAAATAATAATTTCGTTGGCTGCTGAATATAGTGCAAGATGACCTGGATCAACCTACAATGAAGAGCAATGCACCGAATCCCCTCAAACAATTGTCTGTTGTGCTGTGATTCTACGCAAGTGCATCATTTAGATGTTGGAGATATGTGTGGTGTTCCACAGGTAATCAGCTGCTCAGACGTGCACAACTAAACTGCTGTTTATCTTCCTTCGTAAATTGCTGTTTAGACATGTGATTAGCTGTGCGTGTACAACAATGTTTTGTCAGCGTTTAATGGTTAGGCATGTAAACAAGGCGCTCGCTTAAACGCCTTTTGTAAATTCGGCACTAAATGCTTTACAAATTACTAATGGATTTGGAAATCCATAAATTGCGGTTGATTGTATATATTTTTTAACTTCAACGGCACTCGGTAGAGTACATACATCCTCTAGGCTGAACAGTTTACGTTTTGTGTCCCACTAATCGAGACCTGAACCAAAATTGAATCTGCTCGTTTTTTTCACCTACCCAACTCATCCACAAAGTTTTGTCATAACCAGTCCACAACTTTTTGAAAAACCATGATATATATAGTTTTTGACCCCATCTCTCAATAGTGAAGAATCACTTTAAAGATTCTAGTATCCGGATCTTCCACAAAATCGAATCAATTCATCCATGCCACACACTCACCTTATCCCCCAACTTTTGTCCAAATCCGTTCACAACTTTTTTAGATACACTGTTCACAGCAAACAAACAGACAGACAAACAGGGGTGAAAACAACTTCTGTCCACTTTTAGTTCCAGAGGGAATTAAATAATTCAATTTTTATGTTGCACTTCATGGAGTGCATTACAGGATGGTGCATTTGGTAGTTTTGCAAAAGTGGATCTGACCCTTTGCTTCAGGCCTGTACATAAGCTGTTCACTTATGTTCTACCTGTTCTAACCTATGTCTATGTTTATGTGTTTATGTTATGTTTATGTTCTATGTTCTAACCTGTTTCCATACCTTCTGTTTTCAGTATTCCCACTACAATTATTCTATTGTTGGAATCATAAAATGGTTCTCTGCTGAATCCATAAACGTTATTTATTTTTGTTTTGAAACTGTGGTGCCAAAATTCAGGGTTATGAAGCAATATCTCTTCAGGAAGTGTAGTTTACAATGGTCCCAGAAAGATCAAACAACCTGGTATAAGTATCTATTATATATGCAAAGATGGACTGATTAGGTTTCAGTGTGGAAGGTCAGAGGACATGTCAAGTAAAAATGTGATACTTGAGAACAGATGAAAGGATTTAAATCAAACTTGGTACAAGTATGTATAATGATGTAATGATGTGGGCGGAGGCATATTGGTTGACGTCTTGACGTCGAAGAGTGCCGTTCTAGTTTGTAATGTTGTAACTACTGCTCATTCTTGATCCCATTTTTAATTCTGAACAAAATCCCTGTTACTGCAGGCAAATGAACTTCTGCAAGCTGCACGGCAGGAAAATGCACGTGGTGAGAGGGAGAGGTTGTTGCAAGAATCCTTGCAGCTGTACAGCAACATTGCCCATCAGATCGATCTTCCTTTGGTCTGCAGCCAATATCGGCAGGGTTTGTTGTGGATAATAAATAGGGGAGGAGATTCTTACTGTCAACTGTCAATTTCACATTTTACTTAACTGCAAAAATTTTATTTTCTCGATATCGGTCTTGGAGCTTATCGTTTGGAACTGCTTAGGAATTTTCAGAAATCCATATGCCAACACACCTTCAATCCCACAGCATAATGTGCTTTTTGGATTAAAAATCAATACAATCTGCTCTTAACCTGAAAACATTGCCATTTCTCACCATAGTCTGCTGAACTGTCATAGAGTTATTCAATACCATTCCTCATGCAATATCTCACCCTTCCAATCTGGCTAATCTATAAAGAAACATCCTGTGTTTGAAGCAGTGGCGAAGAAATTATGTTTCTAAAAATGCTGTTTCAAATACGCAAGACAATGGAATACAGCTTAATGAAATAACCACAACTGCACACTATACGTATACATCAAAGGAAACAATTTTGGATACAAGATGTGTGTTGTAACGGTCTCTAGCGCATCTGCACACGTACCTTACCGGCGATAGTCGCATTGCCATGCGGAAGCTGCCCTTCCAAATAGCCTGAGTGATGCCGAAGGGCAAGTTTGGTTTCAAATAATTCTACCTTGAATGCGCTCAGTCCCGATCTACCCATGTATCGTACCAAATAATTGTGCGCTTGGAATTCCATGCCCCTCAAATGGCTACAACACACTGATCCTCAGCAACACAAGGCTTTAATTTACAACTAGAACAGCACCCGGTAGAGCGCACAGTCTCGCCTTGCGCGTGCTCGTTTTGAACAATATTAGCAATCGTTAACTGAACATGCTACTATTTATGGCCCATATACCCTATCATCCATGGCACCGCATTATGCCACATACATTGCCATTATCCATGATTGATTATTAGGATATTGATTGATTATTAGGATTATTAAGGAACACCTTTGTGCACATGAAGGCTAAATTGCTTAATTGAAAAAGAATATGAAAAAAAATTATTCTCCAATGCAAGTCGGTCATATGTATGAAGTTTCGCATCGATCTGCTAAGTGGTTCTGGGGAAGGTTTTTTTTTTTACGTTTTTATCTTCAATCCAATATGGCCACCAGACCACATGACCAATGATGTCATAAATTTAAATCTTCACTCACACTTTTTTTTTTTTTTTTCTACTCACACTGGGTGGTGGTAAATCGGATATATGAAGTTTCAGATTTATCGGACAAGGATTTTGCTGGAATACCACTTCACCAATGATGTCATTGTTCTCACCCTATATACCCCATGGAGAGATTGACACGCCAAGCTTCAATTTTTTTTGTCGATCGGTTTCGGAGATGTCTAATTATTTTCCTTTAATCCAATATGGCTGCCCCCGCTCTTGCAGGGAAAATGGCCTTAAAATGCATGTTGTGTTGTTGTTGTAATCCAATATGGCTGCCATACTCTGTGACCTATCTATTATGTCATTTATCAATAAAATATGCTCCATGGGGAGTCCCCGCTATGTTTAAAATTTCGCATCAATTGGCCAATTGGTTACAGAGAAAAAATTTTTTAAAGAAAAAATATATATAGACGTGGACACAGACAGTAGTATTGCAATACCTTCTGGATGAATGGGATGTCGGAGAAGGGAAGAGAAGCGGCGATCGCAGACTGAAACCAATTAATAAAAACAATCTCTGGATCTCACGGTGCCACGACACTTGTTTATCTAACTTATTTCACTCATATGGGAGTTCACAGGACAGAGAGAGAGTGACAGGAAGTGACAGAGACACAGAGAAACATAGAGAAACAGAGAAAGAAAGAAAGAGAAAGAAAGAGAAAAAGAGAGAGAGAAGAGAGAGAGACCACAAACAACCTAAGGTGTGAGCATATTCCAGCTCATGTCTGATTTTTACCTGTTCATGTCTGATTTTACAATTTTTACCTGAACACGTACCTGTTCAATTACCATGGGAGCTCATTCTCATTGGTCTCAAATATATTTTGCTCAAGTTCCTCCATCACCAAGTTAGCAACAACAGCAGAGACCGGTGAACCCATAGCTGTTCCAAATATTTGTTGATAGTATGTGCCAATGTGCCATCGTAAGTGATTGTGCTCTTAAGACGCATCTCCAGCAGGCTCACAACATCCTGAGTGGTTAATTGGATGTTCTCATCCTGCCCCCCTCACTAATCCCCTTATCCTTTCGGCATTTCTGCTCTCTCTTGTGTCCTAGAAGCTCTGCTGCGTCTTTCAAGCTTGGGCATACATGAAAGTAGCATGGATTGGCTGAAGTTAATACTGCACCCCGGCAGGAATGTTGAGTGACATGAATTGTCATTGTGCTCCCTGTGTTGGCTCTGGGATTCTTCCGGTGCTTTCCTTCCTCTCAGCGCCCTGTTTTCCTTCTCCTTCTCTGCACCCTGTCTTTGTTCTCGTTCTCTGCACCCTGTCTTTGTTCTCCTCCTCGGGATCCTATTTCTCTCCCTCCTTCCTCTCAGCACCCTGTCCCCTCCCTCGTTTATTTTAGCATCCTGTCTTGTGCCACACATGCCCACCACAGTTACAGGGAGGGGATGTAAGCATAAAATGGAGTGGGGAAAATTGAGAAAACATCAGCTTTGCTTTACTATCCTGTGGCTTTTTTAATGCATTCTCTTTGAACTGACTCAATGCCCAGCTTGACAAAACCACTTGCATAACCCTGACATAGACACATTAAATGGTCCACTGCACCTTTTTACATGTGCAGTATATGCATACCAGGACCTGACCCCCTCCCCACCTCTTTTCCCATGCCCTTGCAGTATATCCAGAATGTTGCAGGTTCTTGCTCCCAATTTCATTTGACGGGGAGCTATGAACCAGACCCTCAAAATGTGGCCAATGTTACCATCCAGGGGGAGTCATGCTATGGATGATTTTTGGCAAGGTATATGTGCTTAGATATTGAAAATGTATGATAACATTCTATAACTCTCGGTCTTCTTTATGTTAGCAACCTTTATCCAACCTGATCCTAACATGTGGAAAACCGCAGTTTTGGGACCCTAAAATCACATTGGTCAATTTTCCAATCTGCTTCAGTTGCCCAAAAGCACAATAAAATATGAACCTTTTTAATGTCTTTTAATACCTACAATAAATCTGTTACCTTCTGCATATAAATCTAGTAGGTTTGATTTAAATATCAATGGCCAACGTCAACAGTTTGTTACAGAACAACATTAAACTAGGATGCAACATCAAACTTGCATACGTACGTGTATGTTGTACAGACACCTGTTTCTATTCATTTTCAACACCATTAATAATAAATTGCTGTCTTCTTGGCTGGCGTAAGAATCGTTGCTGGTGGTGAAAATGAAATAATCAACCTATCGACCAATCCATTGGATGATGAAAGATAGTTACTGTAACTATGTCCGGCACACAAATCAGTCGTTTTACATTGTTGGCGTCGGAGAAAATTCCAAAAAGTTACAGATTTTAATTGTGATGTTATACTCACGGATTGGTCAATTGTTTCGTGGTAATGTCGTGTCTTTCGTAACCATGGTAATTTCATTGTTTTCATTTCAGATGGTGGTGATAGACAAACAGAGAAAAGAAATGGCCGAGACAATGCATTATCCACAAGGAATCACTTCACATTGACCAGGATGACGGTTTAGTAAGGCCACAAAATGTTCACTCTTGGAGGACCTTGTTAGAAGCTGACAAAATGAGAAATCGTGCTTCTAATCTGGACATTTCCAAATCTGCCGCAGACGAATAAATCCCGAATATTTTCTATCACAGAAAATGCCAAAGCATATTCACCACACAGAGATCTGGAGGCCTTGAAATGCAAAGCCCAACTCGCTCATCTCTGGTGATGAAATTGAATGTGAATGTCACACATCCACATGGCCTAGCAGGAGGACATCATCCGAATCATGAATATACGAACAAGAATGCATATTCTGTGGAAGAATGAAGCGACACAAAGGAACAGGTACACGTGAGACATTAGTCGAAGCATTAGAGCCGAGGGCTGATAAAAAGCTTTGAGAATATGCAATTTATAAACGCGACTCAAAAATCTTAGCTGTCACCAGCAGGGACAGAGTAGTTGCAGAAGCACACTATCAATTTTATTGCTATAGAAGTTGCACAGGGCCCACAAAAGATAGACGTCAATGACATGAATACAGGGAGTGATCAGGAATAATCGTATGAAGAACAGCTCCAACACATATACGTGATGACATCATTGTGAACAAAATAATTGTAAAAATGACAAAACTAACAGAAAAGTTGGAAGCACTTCGGAAATCCAAAGGAGCACATGCGTTAACAGAAGGAACAAAGAAACGTCATCGTCAGAAGCTGTAATTCGATTTGGGGAGAATATTTATATTTTTCCTGACAACAAAGGGAAGCTGTTTGCCTGACAATATTACTCTGCAAGAGGCGGTTATTGAATACCAAAGCTGAGGCAGAAGTTGATATTTGAAGAAACAAGTCTACAAACCAGTCAAAAGCAATTGATCAAGTAGCAGCATCTTTCCTGATTGAGGCCCGAAATAAAGAACGAAGAATGGCTAAAGAACGAAGAATGGCCCTCTCATGCAGATGATATTGGCAAGGATTTGCTCGCTGTACCAGAACATCTTTCTGGGTTTATGCTTGGGCTTCTGCCAGGCAACCCAGCGATTGAGTGCCCATCCAGGAGAATATTCAAACTCGTGGAATCATTGTCAAGACGTTCAATATGCCATCAGTGATGGAAAACATAAGGCTCCTAAACATTTTTTGCCCCCATACATGGTTAAAACACTGACAGGCAACACAGAGCTGATTCACACATTGAACCGATTAGGGCATGGTGTATCATATTCACAATTAGAACAGAATGATACTGCCCTCTGCCTTAAGAAACTCGCAGCAGTCACAACCAAACAGCCGTTATCCCAGCTAGTATCTAGCCATACGTGTTCACAAACTTGGCGTGAGATAACATTGACAGATTGGAAGAGACCGTGAGTGGAAAAAGTATGTATGCATGTGCATATGTGTTTTTGACGTTGCGTCCTAGTTTACTGTTCTTCTGTAACAAACTGTTGACGTTGGCCCTTGATGATGAAATAAAACCCACTATATTTATATGCAGAAGATAACAGATTTATTTTAAGTAATAAAAAGGTTCATATTTTAGGGTGCTTATGGGCAATTGAAGCCGATTTGAAAATTGACCAATGTGATTTTAGGGTCCCAAAACTGCAGTTTTCCGCACGTTAGGGTCGGGTTGGATAAAGGTTGCTAAAATAGAGAAGGCCAATAGTTATAGAATGCTATCATACATTTTCAATATCTAGGGACCATATACCTTGTCAAAAATCATACATAACATTACTCCCCCTTGATGGTACCGACCACCCCTCCTGGCTCATAGCCTAATACTGCTTATGCACAGACAGGAATACGACTGTAGAATAGCATCAGTGAACATTTGATAACTATACAGCAGTAAACACCTCTTCTTTTTTTCAAACATCCAATGCTCAGGAGCTGACTTAGATTATTTTGATGTCAACAAACAACGTTTGTGAAAATGTAATAAACATGTTTGCAGTACGGTTCTATGAGGGGGTTGTAGAATTGAGTCTGGCTGCTGCACGACGACTGGACCCTCAGGGCCTGGCCTTGCACCATTATCGGCAAGAGCAGTCAAGCATGGATACACATGGACAACAAGCACTTGCTGCTCGGTGTGTACAAATTGTTTCATTACACACAGCTTGTATGTTTTAGCCTACCTACTTCAGAGTTTGTCTTGCCTGAAATGTGCAAAGGAATGAGTGATGATCCTTGGATATATCACTTTTTCCCCACAATGCAGGAATACATTGTCATTTGCACTATTAGTTTTCAATATTTTTTTTACAATAGTTTCTCATGTCGCTTTTCTCCCTTTTAGTTACTACTATGCTTGATTATTGTACACTGCTCCTTTCCTATTCCATCTCCAGGTGCAGCATGACATCGTCGCCAGCGAGTCCTCAGTTTTAACTCCCATTTGTTTTCTTTCTTGTTTGTTTGTTTGTTTGTCCGGGTGATATCTCAGCTATCCTTTGAGATAGGGAGCTGAAATTTGGGCATAATAGTGAACACGTGCTTTGGGAAAAAAAACTTTATATTTTTTTGATTAATCAAGTAATTGATTCATTATTCAATTAATTAATTAATTTCCAAAAGTTACAGATTGGGATGAAGCATTGGTGGTTTAGGTATGTTATTAGCCGATTGATTAAGAATTCAATTATTTTACGATTTTTTTTTTTTTTTTGTTACGCAATTAATCAATTCATCAATCAATTCTTGTAAACTGCCCCCCCCCCCCCCCCCCCCACAATTCCGTCTCCATGTGCTGCATGGCATCATTGCCGGGGGCCGAAGGTGCCCCGGCGATGTCGCGTGCTGGAGGATATGTTATTTATTTATTCGGCGGCGTACTTTGAATGTAGCTCTACTTGTTTGTTTTCTTGTTTGTTTGTTTGTCTGGGTGATATCTCAGCCATCCTTTGAACTACAAAGCTGAAATTTAGGCACAATAGTGAGCACGTGCTTTGGAAAAAACGGTATTTAAATTTTTTTGATTAAACAATTAATTGATTAATTACTTGTTTATTGTCGATTTATTAAGTACGCATTAATTATTTTTTTTCTCATCTGGGCAATACCTCGGGCACCTTTTGAGCTAGGAAGCCGTGCTGTGGGCCAGTTTGTGCAGAACAATAACATTTGTATGGAAAACTGTGGTGTAGGATCTCTGGCTCGCTCCTGCAAGATTGATCGGCTATCCAACGAGAATGCAAACTGCCCACGGGACATATGGCAAACAAAGCCACAATCATCCACCGACCAATAAAATAGACCTGAGGGCACTTCATAAACTGATGAAATCTTCCCATAAACGAGTTTATCGTGATGTATGGACCCAATACAGATGCAGTGAACCAATAATTTGGCAAACAGGAATACTAATTGGTCCAATGGTCCATTGGCAAGCGACAGGTAGGCTCTGCTGGTATTCTAGTAATATAGATAATTACTTGAGGTCTGAGCTTGGCTCACATGGGTCTGGCTCGGGCGTGGCTTCAAATCAACACGCAACTCTCGCTCGGTAAGTGTTGGTATGGCACGTGTTTCCCCAATTTTGGAGGCTTGGTTTCCCTTGTAGTGAGTCTGTTGGTCAAATACAAATGCTGATGGCTTGAAGTGGTCTTCCCAAACAACACTATGTTTTGAATGAACATTTGTTTTGATGTTGAATTTGGTTGTTCCGAGGTTTTTCAACTACAAAGCACATGATTGTTGACGATCTTTTGGTGGGTCAGGTATGCAAAAAAACGACTTCTGAGTTATTTGGGTAAATTCCTTGATGATCGGAACAGTTAAAAGCTTGGCACTTCGGCATCTTGAACGCTAGAATACCATGAGATAAAAAGCAGACGTTCATGTCTGTCAATGAGGTGTGCAACTTTCACATCATGTGAATCCACAGAAGTGGCTCATTTGCATAACGGAAGTGAAAATAGTCCGATTTTAAAACACGATTATCCGGCGAATTAGTCTCCCCAAAATAATAATTTTGAGCTAATGGGTCACTGGGTCAGGGATATCATCCTCTGAAACATATCTCTTCAAAAAATTTTAATGATTGTGTCCCTTTAAAACCTTGCCCAGATTATGAAGTTCCTGCACCCAAAATTTGGGGCCACTAAACGCAATGGTTCAGCCGTGAAATAATAACGGACAAACACTTTCAGAAGATAGTTTTAAGTTTATATCTATTATTGCTAGAATTTTCATGTTTATTTTTTTGCATTTATCTTGCTGAGATGGTTTGTTGTTTAGGCTGGAGTGTTACCGTGGAGTCACGATGACTTTACAAGAATTAATGAACCAAGCAGCTGCTGGTCCACAGTCTCCAGGAGTTCCAAAACAGCCTGGTCCTCCTGCAGCTTCTTCAGATCCCAATCTGCTGACCAATGAAGAGGCAGCTAAGCATGTATGCCAACTGATGATCTACATTGTTTATGTAGCACCTGGAGTGTTATTCTCCAGTGTCATTGGAGAATATTAGTGAGAACTGCTTTTCATGAGTAAGAGGAAAAGGATAGGAGACGGGTTGTTGAATCTCTGGTGAAACAACAATGGGAGAGGCCCTGTATACATTTCTTCTTTCTTTGGATGATGTTTCTCAAAATTTAAATTTTATGTACCATATGTGTTCAATTGAGTTGTATAGCTACAATGTTAGTTTACATTGGTTGGGAAAAACTGTTATTTCACATTTTATGATTCATTAAATGGTCTTGGAGGATTTGAGGTACGAATTTGACTGTGCAGACTCGGATGATTCTTCATTCAAGAGAAGATTGCAGGGTGGGGGGTTGTGGTGAGGGATGGGGTGCAGATAGTGAGCAGTAAGCCTATATTTTGGAAGGGTAACACTGTTATGGGTTACTAAAAGAGCATCTGTGAGCAGAAGAGGTTGGAGATTGATATGGATAAAGCACTGAGGGTGGAAAGGTGGGAAGGCTACTAATCTGCGTGCAGTAGGAGAGGAAGTGCACATTGCAGAGGACACAATTGCATAATATGAAATGATGCAACAGCAGAAGCCCGCAGAGGAGAGTCATACTCTGTACCAGGTAATGAACGCTCTGTCCATCATTAAAGTCGGAAAGCCGTCAAGGAAAGGCTTCTCTTTATAGAGTATAACAAGGTGCTGCCCAGCCCTCGATTCCAGCTTGGAGATTAGGTTTTCCCAGGCAGGTCTCGGCATATTGTTAAGCTAAGGAGTTCTAAAGAATGGATTATGACAATGCAATGGTGTATGGCTCCACCAGTGGATGTCATATTCCATGGTATCGACCAGATTCTTATCTTCACCACTTCAGAATACAGATACGGTTGCACCGTGACTCGGAAGGATGTGAAACTCTTCGGCTTGAATGGTAAATCCTCTGAAAAACGCTACAGATTATTTTTCCACAGTTTCATGTAAAGACATAAGCTGGGTCGTCAAAGTAGTAGTAATTGTCGTCATCTTCGGTAGTGAGGATTGATTCTAGGAAACTATCTTCAGCAGGTGTGAAAAATATTAATGTTTTATTTTCTGAATGTCTGAGTTGTTTTGGAGATTCACATAGATTTCTAGAGACAAACCCCACCCATAACAACAAATTGTTTGCAATTCCCTTTTTGATGATGCATGTTGCTACAAAAGTTTGGGATGTCCCACATTTCAATCAATTTCCAGGTTTCTATTTTATTTTTGGACTTCAGCTTGGTCATTCTTTTATTTGACTAACAAATAACCCATCCTTATGGATATGTAAATTCCCCTACTTTTATGATGGGGCTTGCAAAATGCAAAAAGTATTTTATTACTACTTGTAATACCAGCTCCCACCAGGTGGCGCTATACAATACACATGGAGAGAATTGTGGTCTTCCCACCCACTCTGAACCCCCAGGACTATTAAATAAGTTTCCCTCCACCTCCCACCCCCTCCACCCACCCAAAACCTTACCATGCACTCCACGAGTAACTATATCCACCAGTTTATAACTAATTTTGTCCAGTGGCTCATTTCTCATGTGAATGATTACCCTGAAAGGATAATAAATCTTTTCTAATCCCCAACTTTTATTTTCCATTGTTGTTTTGATCCCCTAATTCTTTTTACCTTTTTTTTCTTTTTTTTTTTTTACATATCTGTGGATACGTCTGGGAAGTGACTTCTTCCCCCTTTACCACTCTGCCTGTTTCTGTCTCTTCTTTTCTTTTAGTTTGAACAGTTGCTGGTACTCTGCCAGCAGACAGGGGATGAACTCTTCCACATTTCTTTGTATGAATGGATCATTTCATCAGGTCATACAGACACACTTCTCCGGGTAAAGCACAAAAAGCATTTGAGGAACAATTGTCTTCATCTTTTTGTTTGCAAACACACAAGCTGTGCCACTATGCATATTTTTGGAAGGGTATTATTCTTTGTCACTTCTTTACTTTGTGCCCTACTCTCCTGGGACTCCAACATAGCTGTCATCACCGTTCCTTGAGCCGTTCCTGGAACGCATGAGCCGGAAGGCGAGAGACCCACTGCCCTACATTGACCTTCTTTGGAGGTTCCATGAGAAAAGCAACAATTTTGGTAGTGCAGCATGTGTCCTCGCTCGACTTGCTGATATGTGCAGGTGGCTATCCTTGTTGCACTGTCTGCTATTTTTTTTATCATGATCACTAGCTTGTGTGAATGTGAATTAGAAAGGACTTTCCTGATGCTTTTTTTTTTATTCATAAATTTTGTTTTTTACTTGCCGAGACTTCCTTTTCCTACTTGCTGAGACGTCCTCATGTTACTGCGCTAACTTGTGAGCCAGTGATGGGGTTTTGACCAAACTTTGTATAAGTATATATTATGATGCAAAGATTAAGTGATTAGATTTTAGCATTAAGAGGTCAAAGGTCAGAGGTCATGTCAGGTAAAAAAAAAAATGTTATCACGGTCGTGATTTGAACTAAACTAAGTACTTATACCATGATACATGTGTACAGATTAGATATTGAGGTCAAATGGTCTTGAGGTTTTAGGTCGAGGTTGGAGTAAGCAAAGACTCAATGTGAGCGGAGGCATAATGGTCGACGTCGAAAGTCGAATTATGTCGTTTCTTCAACCTTTAAAACTTTTATTTTATTTCCATTTAATTATACACTTGAACACTGTAGAACACAAATTGCCTTATTGGCAATTTCAAAAACAAACAAAAAGTTTAACAGTATGTACTTGGAAAATTATTTATGTTGTCTCATGCCCTCAGGGCAGAACAACTGTCAGATTCAGCATTCATGGTGTATCAAGCCTCGAGGGCAAAGTAACTGTCAGATGCAGCATTCAGACAAGTATGCCAATGCCTAACTAACAGCTGTTTGTTTAGTGAAAAACTCCGACTTTGAAAGACCCTTCCCTTGACTTTTTTCTCACCACTGCACGGGGTAAGGTAAGGTGTTCTATGAACTCTCTAGTTGTTTAACTTTTTGTCTCCACCCTTTGAGCCCTCTCACAGATGAAGCTGTATCATTTTCCTTTGAAGTGACCTTTAACTCCAGTGCAAATCAAGCTTACCCTATTATTTTCATCTTTCCATACCGACCCCTAGTACTGAACTCTCTCTGCAGCAGCGTGTTGAGTATCTTGCCCGTGCCATCCTCAGTGCTAAGAGCTCCCCAGGTGTTCCTTCACTTGCTCCTAATGGGGAGTTTCTGCATGAATTGGAGGAGAAAATGGAGGTGAGGACACTTTCCTTCCCTGACTCCCCCCCCCCCCCCCTCTCACTCCCTCTCTCCTTATCTCTCTCTTCCTTCCTCTCTCTCTGCCTTCTCTGCTCCCTCCATCCATCCCTTTCTCCCTCCTCCCATCCCTTTCTCCCTCCTCTCTCTCTACCCCTCTCCCTCCCTCCTCCTTCTTCTCCCCCCACCCTCCCTCTCTCCCCCAAAGGGTTGGGTTATTCCAACGATATTCACACTAGGGTAGATTTGTCAAATTATCAGTCACAACATTAAAATGTGTTTATTATTGTTAATTAACAGCCTTTATAAATGCGTGTGAAATATACTGCTTAAGAAAATTGCAATAAGTGTCATTTTATAGTATCAGTGAATATTTTGTGTCAACTCTTTGCCTTCTTCAGTGCCATAACTCATTTACCCATGCTTCCTGTATATGATTGAAGCAGTCTTGCAGGAATATTGTGTCAAATACCCTGTAGTACATTCCACAGTTCTGTAAGGCTCGTTGGGGTCTTCTTCCTCTTCATCTTCTTCTTCTTCTTCTTCTTCTCTGTTTCCACATAATCCCATATGGCCTCATTGGACTCTAGGGTGGCTATTCTCACACACTTGGAGCACACTAGCTGTAACCTTGTTCTCCAAATACTGTTTTACTATATTGGAAGTGTGTTTTGGATAATCATGTTGGAAAATCTTCTTCCGGTTAAACAATTTCCATTTGGAACTGCATTGTGCTGCAGTATCTGCTTGTACTTCTCTTTTTTAGCTTCCCATTGATTTTGACAAGATTACCTGCACTAAAAGCTGAGATGCAACCCATACAGTCAGAGCCTGCCCCGTGTTTAACAGTAGGCTGCGAGCATTGCATGTTGTATTTTTTTCCAGGTCTTTGGCATATAAACCGACATGTCCTTGATCCAAAAAGTTAAAACTTCGATTCATCAGGCCAGAGTACCTGATTCCACAGTTCATTTTCCCAATCTTGGTGATGCCTTACAAATTTCAGTATTTTCCCCTTATTCTGCTGTCTCATCGGTGGTTTATTTGCTGCAACTCGGTCATGGAGACCTGCTACAATCAGCCTTCTACACACAGTGCTCAACGAGAAGTTAATTTTCAGCCCTGCTGTCATTTCATTTGTCAGCTGTTGACTTGATTTCCTTGTATTGTGTAAGCTGAGCTACTTCCAGTGCTTATCTCGCCTTGTGGAGGTTGTTATGGATCTTCCTGGCCTTTTCTTGTCTTGTACCCAGCCAGTTTATTTCAGACATTGCAAAGTGTTCTTCACACCCTTATGGAAGATCTTCAGCTTTTCTGCTATTTTCTTCGTAGTGTGCTCTTCTTTTCACAAATTTTGGATCTTCACACGCTGTTCTATTGAAAGTTGCTTCCTTGGCACCATTCTGAAATCGCTCATATACTTTCAAGCTTAGTGGCAAGTTTTGATGAAAACGAATTTCACTTATCTGAAGGATGATGTATGTCACGACAGAGGTTGGAGTCAGCAAAGAGATGAGGATTTCCAGAGAGTCAGATAGATCATTGATGACGATTAAGAATAGGAAGGGGCCCAGAACACTGCCTTGAGTCACTCCAGCCTCAACAGGGAGAGACAATGAAAGATGACCTTTAATTACTTCTGCCACTGAAGATGGATGTGTTAAGTGTTGATATCCTGTCTGTCTATGTGTCTGTTTGTTTGTTTGTGAGCAGGATTTCTCAAAATGTTGTGGATGGAATAGGATGAAAATTTGTGGACATGTTGGGTGTGTGCCAAAGACTAATTGATTTCGATTTTGGTGAAGATCCATTTACTGGAATGTTTTAAGTGATTCTTCAACATTGAGACATAGGGCCAAACACTATATGTAGCATGATATCTCAGTTAAAGGCAGATTCGGATGAAACTTTGTGGATCAGTTGGGTACATAAGAAGAACAAGCTGATTAGATTTTGGTTAAGTTGCGGATACAGATCCGGCCTATCAGTGGGCTACAAAACGTAAACTGTTCAGCCTGGCAGAGGGAGGTATGTGCCCTACCGAGTGCCATTCTATTTTCAGCTCACCTGGACTTTAGCGAAAACGATCGAGCAGTGTCTGTAGGTAAGTCAGTGAGTGAGTCTGTAAACACTTCAGTCATTACCGCTTGAACTAAACACGATTTTGATTAAACTTGGGCTTAAGCTTCATATCTGATGCCCAACGATGGTGTATTTACCACATACAAATCTGCACTCATTAATAGGTTTAAATCAGGCCTAAAACGCTAGAATTCCTACCTAAACCTACAGGGAGCTTTGCATCAGCAGCACAGGCATGCCCTCAGCCAAAAACATGACCTGTAATCTGTAAAAGCATGACCTGTAAACATGTGTCGCTGTGATCAGCATTGAGAGGGCTTCCATTCATCGAATCACGTGACCAGATTCTGCGCATTAATGCAATTTCGATGTTTTATGACATCACTGACTGTTGCTCCTGATCCAGATAAGCTTCAGGACCCCTTGTTCTATTTTTAACTCAACTGGACAATGTCCAGCTGAGTTTTTGTCGACACCCAGTGTCCGTCGTCTGTCTGTCTGTCTGTCTGTCTGTAAACAATTCGACGTCTACGCTCTAAAAGTCACAAATATTGATTAAATTTGATGAAACTTGTTATGCACCATCTTTAAGACATAAACTAGTTTGGGATTGCATTTGGGCGTTGCACACCCAAAAATGGGTGCGTCAGGGCGGCCATATTGAAAAATCATTTTTTGTCATATATTTTTTAGCACATATAAACGATATAGTTTGTGGTTCTGTTATGCATATTCTAACCATATTGATATAGACCAGTTGAGTTCAGGTTCCTTGGAACCTCTAGTTTAATGTGACTATTAATAAAATCAAAAGTAACAGTGGGTTAAGATCGCATGTTGGTGGAGGAATATCCATTGATGCATTCGCATTAAATTATATTTTCATGTTCCTCAGATGTTACATTCAATATTTAGAATGAGCAGATGGTTTCCAGACACTATCAGGTAGTTCTGGTTATTAACTGATAAACCACTTTTGTATCACTTGACCAGGAGCTCCTCACATGTCCTTTAACCATATTTTCCTAGCCTTATTCTCCTAAAAATGCTTCTTCTTGTCTTTATTCTCCAGAGTCCAATTTTCTTGTTTATGCCCTTCTCTCTCTTCCACCCCCTGTAACTCATAGTTGTTGTTATTGTTGTAGTTTTTTGTCCTTTTTACTGTTTTTTTTTCCTTCTACCTAGTCTGCAAAGCTTTTTTTTTTTTTAATCTTTCGACCTGTATGGCCCCATTGTATTGATAATTTAACTATAATTTTGGACCAAGCTATGCTTAATTATGCTTGTGCATGGGAAATCTCACCAAAAACTAGATATCTGTGATCACAAAGCAATCGCTATGGGTAAGCCTCCGCCAGATTATCCTTGGCGATCGCCCGCGACTTGACCTTGGCCCACGACCCAATTATGGCATTTTTTTTGGACAACCATGTGACCTTGACCTTCAACATTTAGGGATCGAGTGTAAATTAAGAAAATGTATCCCCATCTGCAATCTATCCATAAAACTAAACATCATGAAAATCGAAACAAATTTAAGTTATGATCAAAAGGTGTAGTTTGGTAAATAGATCACATTCCAGAAAAAGCAGGTCAAGGACACGAATCAAACAGGTGCACAACTTCAATGCAGGTACACAACTTCAGTGCTAGGTACATTATGATGGTGCAACATCTTGGAAGGGAGAGAAGATTAAAGGTAACCTTTAAATACCTGCACCACCGGTTTTTGAGATTTCGCATTGGCAAACTTGAGCGATGTAATTTAAAATACCTCACCCCACGTAATTTAAAATACCTCACCCCACCTAATTTAAAACAGCTCACCCCACCTAATTTAAAACAGCTCACCCCACCTAATTCAAAACACCTCACCCCACCTAATTCAAACGTGTCCATTTATAACTTGCAAAATCTAAGATTTTTCAGTATATTGGTCGGTTTCGTTTGTGGTTCTGCCTGTCTGTCTGTTTGTCACCGGCCTACAGGTCACAATTTTCAACCGATCTTCATGAAACTTCACCAAATGGTAGAGTTGGTCATAAGCAAGAGGCCTATTGTGTTTGGGGTCAAAAGGTAAACTTACGCCAAAGGTCACCAACTTTACCAAATTTGTAAAATCCTCAATTTTCATCCAATTGACTTGAAATTTGAAGAGGACTTGCATATGGTGTCAGGAGTGGGTTTTAGCTCTTTCACGAGCCTCGATCTTGTATACAAAAAATAAAAAAATATCTGGTCACTGAATTCAACCACCAAGTATTTTTGAGGTCAACATAGGCCAAATTTCTAAAATCATCAATTTTCATCCGATTGACTTGAAATTATAAGAGGATTTGCATATATGGTCACTGAATTCAACCACCAAGTATTTTTGATGTCAACATAGGCCAAAAGATCAACATCGGCCAAGTTTTAAAAATCCTCAATTTTCATCCGATCGACTTGAAAATGGAACAGCATTTGCACATCGAGTCACTAAATAGGGAAACTAACTATTTTTGACGTCAAAAGGTCAAAGGTCAACCGTCCAAAATCATCATTTTTCATCTGAAAAATCGTCACTTTTCTTCCTATTGACCCGAGTTTTGATCAAGATTGTCAATTTTAATCTTGATGAAATGGACAATTTGCTGTATCAATGGAATTTTTTTTCTTGGGGGGGGTGGGGGGGATTTTGCAAGTAGCGTGCTCTGCATGACATCTTCTTGTTTATTTATTTATTTGACTGCCATTTAACCTTGACCTTTAACTCGGAGGGGTATGATGTAAATTAAGCATAAATGTGTTTTGCTCTCGGCTATCTAGAGCGGGCAATTTCGTTCTGATTTTAAAAATCGTACTTTTGAAGAGGTTTTTCTTTTGAGGGGTGTTTGGAGGTGTTTGTTAATATCGGGGCAATCTTCTTATGCACCAGCTGTATGAAGCGGGTACGAAAAAATAGGTTTTACTTTCCAACAAAATGCTCGTCAATTGATTTTAATCACAATGAAAAATTATCATATCACTGATTGTTCATCGATGGAACTATTCTCACAAATAGCATAATGTGTACAGGTAGCTCGGGTCCAGCTGCAGATCCAGCAAACACTGAGTGGGACCTGCTCACAGATTCCTGGAGTGCCCGAGGCTTTGGCACAGCTCAACGATAACCTCTTGAATGTCACAAAGGTTTGTCTTTCTTCATTCCATTGATGAAGTTACTTTTCATTCAGTGGAGCAACCGATTAAGGATTACAATTTTACCATCAATCATAATACAACCGAGGTTTGACTACCTGTTTGTTCTGTATGCAATGGCTATGATGGTAAGTAATGTATGCATGGTGAGTAAAGGGCTCACCTTTTTCATGCAAAACAGCAGATATCCATTTTGGAATGCTTTCCTGCAGTTTCTGGAGAAATTCCGTTGTGAAGTTGTTCCATACATTCTGCGGTTTCCCATAATTCGTCTTGATTTTGGTGATTTTTCTTTTTCTTCCTGTCTAAATAATCCCAGACAGCTTCTACGATGTAAGGTGAGGACTTTTAGGTGGCCATTGGAATAGTTGTTGAGTTCCTGACTGCTTTCCTTTGCAAATATGTTTACAGTGTGTTTGTGGTCTTTGTCATGCTAGCAAACAATGTTGTCACCAATTGGCCTCCTGCTTGTAGCATTCATTGTTCCTTCAATTTCACCAAATCGACTCCAGGAGCAGAAAAATACCCCCAAACCTGAACAGAGCTTCAAGCATACTTCGCAGTAGGATGTAGACACATATCCTTATATCTCTCACCAACCATCCTTCTTACACACTTCGCCTTCTCTTTGTTCCAAAAATTTCAAACTTTGACTCGTCACTCCAAAGTACCGGTACCTTTCCCCACTGATTGGCATCACAACTCTGATGTTCTTTGGATATTTTATTCTCTTGGCTTTGTTGCCTTTATGCAAAAAGGCTCTGATATAAATTCACCCATAGAGACCACTCGATGAGAGATCTTCTGACAGTAGATGAGTCCACTTGAACCCCTGACGTCTGTGCCAGTTTCCATGTGAGCACGGCACTTTTTTATATTTCTTAAGGAACTTATCTTTAAGTACAGTAATAGTCTGTAATGCCATGATTTATGTCATTTCACAAATACTTCATCACATTATTAATACTACTTCCCGATTTGCATCCCCTCAACACCCACTTATGTCACTTTAAAGCCATACCTTTTATTATCGGGCCTTTTCAGAACTTGCAAGGCTGATAATACATTGCAAAAGTACCAAATCGGCTACGGGAGATTGCAAAATCGCCGAAAAAACTACTTTGTGTTGCACATTGGCGAAGAGGCATTGTAAAAGTGTTACCTTAGAAGTTAAATTAGATGTTATTTGTTGAATGCATGCTGGTGAACGTGTCGTTGATGTTGCCGGGTTATCAAGTTTGCCTTCGACTACAATGCGCACCAATTATAAACGTGCCAACGTTCATTGAAGGGGAAAGAAGAAGAAGAAGTAGAGGTACCACCAAGTTTGACCACCTCCGGCCGAGTTTTATTTTTATTTAATCATGTCTGGTAATAGTTTTTTTCTTTTCTTTTGTATACTTGTGTATTTGACTATAACATGTCATTAATCAAAAAAGGGTAATACCATCGGTAAAAAGTAAAATATAATGGGTGAAGTGGTGACGTTTGGAACGTACCTCCTCCCTCCCCTCCCCCACCCACTTACTGCTTATTCCCCTGCTTATTCTATTAATTACTGTGAGAAAAATAGCTTTGATTTATATACGTTGCTTCGACATTTGTCGCACTTTTCAGGAATGCATCACCAATGTAATCTGGTGTATTACTGCATTGCTCATCTGTTTTGCTGAGTTTATTTGCTATTATGAATGGGATGGCAACAGAGAGTAACCCAGTTTTAAGACCGGCAGAGAAGATAACTGAGAAGGAAGTTGAGGAAGCGATAAAAGCAATGAAGAGTAGAAAAGCGGGGGGGCCGACGGGAGTTGTGGGAGATATGTTGAAGGCAGCAGGAAGTTGGGGTGTCAAGAGAATGACAGAGATCTGTAATCTGGCGGTGAAAGAAGGCCGCATTCCAGTGGATTGGGAACTGAGTACCCTCGTCCCTCTATACAAGGGGAAAGGTGACCCTCTGGAGTGTGGCTCGTACCGAGCGATAAAGTTATTGGAGCATGGAATGAAGGTATTGGAAAGGGTGTTGGAGAGGAGGATAAGGAAGAAAGTGAAGATCGACGAAATGCAGTTTGGATTTATGCCAGGAAGAGGAACGACAGACGCGCTTTTCATTGTGAGGCAGTTGCAGGAGAAGTACATGGAGAAGAGGAAGAAGTTGTTTCTTGGGTTTGTTGATCTGGAGAAAGCATTCGATAGGGTTCCACGCAAAGTATTGACATGGGCATTGAGGAAGTTAGGAGTGGAGGAATGGTTGATCAGAGTAGTGATGGCAATGTACAAAAGAGCGTGCACAGCTGTTAGGACGAAGGACGGGAACAGTGGTGAGTTTGAGGTGAAGGTGGGAGTGCATCAGGGGTCGGTACTAAGTAAGTCCACTACTATTTGTAGCTGTGATTGAGGTGCTGGCTCAGAACGTAAAGGAGGGTTTACCGTTGGAGTTGTATGCAGATGATCTGGTGTTGATTGCAGAAAGTATGGATGGACTGAAGGAGAAGATGAACAAGTGGAAGGAATGTATGGAGACAAAAGGTCTGAAGGTGAATATCGGAAAAACGAAGGTGATGGCAAGTGGTAAAGCATGAGGTGAGGTGGAAAGAACTGGGAAGTGGCCGTGTGCTGGGTGCAGGAAGGGTGTCGAAGTGAGTTCCATTCAATGTACAATGTGCGCTGAGTGGGTTCATCAAAAATGCAGTGGTCTGAGAGGGTCATTAACCAGTGTGGCAGCTACATTCAAGTGTAAGGTGTGCACAGAGGGAGCTGCAGATGGAGGAAATGTTGAGTTGGATCTTGGAGATGGCGTGAAGCTGGAAGGTGTGAAAACATTTTGTTACCTTGGAGACATGCTGAATGGAGAAGGTGGATCAGACTCGGCAACGGTTGCTCGAGTGAGATGTGCATGGAAGAAGTTTCGGGAACTGAGTGGCGTGCTGACGAGGAGGGGAGTGTCATTGAAGCTGAAGGGAAAGGTGTATGCTGCATGTGTGAGAAGTGTTATGATTTATGGGAGTGAGACATGGGTAATGAACGTAGAGCAGCAACAAAGGGTGGAAATGTGAATGGTTTGGTGGATGTGTGGAGTATCGTTGAGAGAGAGGAAGACAAATGATGAATTGCGAAAGATGATGGGAATAGAGCCTGTGATGGATGCTGTGAAGAGCAACAGGTTGAGATGGTTTGGTCATGTGTTGAGGAGGGATGAAAGTGACTGGTTGAGAAGAGTGATGGAAATGAATGTAGAAGGAAGTAGAGGACAGGGAAGACTGAGAAAGACTTGGCTAAAGATGGTCGAAGAAGAAATGTGGGCAAGGGGGTTAACAAGGAGAGATGCAGAAAATAGGGCAAAATGGAGAAGATTGTCATGGGGACCGCAAGGCTAACCCCTGCTCTTGCAGGGAAAATGGCCTTAAAATGCCTGTTGTTGTTGTTTTTGTTGTTGTATCTCAATGTCTGACTAGGAAAGTCAGTTTGAGATTCTATTTTATTTGAAATTGTAATGATAAAACGACCTTCAAGACCCAGAGCTAAGTGGGAGACATGGACAAATACTGAAAGGAAGATTTTCTACAGACAAGAGAACTAACTAAATGGGAGTTGCTAATTCATTAAACTCTAAATGGCAGATTAAGAAGAAATGCAGTTTTTTTTTAATTGAGTAGCTCACTAACTATTTCATTCCTTTATAAAATTAAGCTCAATTCTCAACCTATCGTAAATGGATTACAATATGACATTACAACATCCAATGTTGTTCTTCCATTCTTCCCCAGCTGTATGGAGATTTTGCTGAACCATTTGGTCTCTCAGAGAGCAAGTTGGCTATCCTGCACTGTGCTGGATACTGTGACACCACTCTCATCAGGTCACTCTGGCAGGAGGTTATCGACAAGGGTAATGATACAAGTTATTTTAAGTCTGAGTTGACTTTTACACCACTTTAAAGCCCCCATTGAACTGTAAAGTGGTGCCTTTTGGCACAAGGTGTTGCTCTGGCTTCTTATGGGACATTGCTAGTGTTCCCCATTTGTACATTAATATTTACCCCACACACACGCAAAGCGAAAAGTAGGTTTAAGCAATTGGTCCATGCCAGTCCATCTGTCTTTCCACAATCATCAGTTTATGATCGAGGGACAACTTCCAAACAGGAAACTTACTGCATTTAAGGATGTTATAAAGGACACAAACAACAGACACATGTAACTAATATAACAGGTTCGATATGGTGGTATAATACATACTCCAAAGACGGTGCTTATATATATATATATATATATATATATATATATATATATATATATATATATATATATATATATTGTTACGGAACCCAACGTCCGCCTCTGTTCCCCTTAGAGGTGGGATTAATCCCCTCGTCCGTGACTGACCGACGTGGTCCCTGACGCTGCACAGCCTCCTCCTAAAAGGCGAGTGCGCAACCCCGTTCGCGACCGCGGATAAGATGTTAATTTGCCGAGCGGATGGCAGCCGCGGCACGAACTATTAGCAGAAACTAACCCGATTCCGAAACGTTGGCCAAATCGTGCCACAGGTTTTCAATGGGGAAAAGACAAAGACGAACGGATGTCAAGAAGAAGAAGAAGAAGAACCAAGGTAGGAAATACGAATATAATTTATTTACTAATTACTATTTACACAATCAAAGAAACCAAGGAAGAATAAGAAAATAAAGACAGAAAGAGAAGACACAGTGCAATTATTAGCTTATATATTACAGTCTTACTTAGCCCCAAGGACAAGACAAAGACAGACAACGAGCACACTTACACGGGGGCAGGAACGAATGCTGGAGGTGGATAGCTGGAGGGGGAGGAAGGTCCACGGGAACTGGGTCACGGTCGGGCCGGGAGCGTCAGCTCCGTTCCTCCGCGGCCACGGTCGGCACCGCCGTCAACGCCCAAGCTGCGGTCGTGCGAGCTGCCGCGGGACGAGCTCCGCCGGTTGAGTCAAAGCTGCCTGGTGGAGCCAACGCTGCTTGGTGGAGTCAAAGCTGCGTGGTACTGCTCGTGGTACTGCCACTGGCCTGGTCTGCCGCGTCTCTCTCTCTCTCTCTCTCTCTCTCTCTCTCTCTCTCTCTCTCTCTCTCTCTCTCTCTCTCTCTCTCTCTTCACTGCAGCACTTGACCGCCTGGATGCTCTCTCTCCGACTCTCACTCTCACCCTCCCAAACGCTTCCGCGCGCGCTTTTATTGCGCCTCGGGCGATCAAGCCGCCGGCCTCCAGGACACGCCTACCGGGCCGCTCACTGCAGTGCCGGTTGGCTGGCACGGGCTCTTTCGCTCCACCTTTGATGACGATCGGCGGCCAACGCCCTGGATTTGGCCGCTCCTCCCCCTTCTTCTCCGATCTGACCGCGTGTTCAATGGTGGTGTTTTGCGGCGAAAACCACAAAGCAGCAGCGGCGAATGCAGTTGGAAATAGCTGACAAAAGGGGAATGTGAAGGGAATCTACCTTATTCCACTTCGGTGCAATGCAGTATTAATTAATGGAAGACAGAACCTTAACCTAATACACATAATAAGGAGATAACTACTGAACAAAGAAATCTATGATTGGCTACGTGATTGTATATGGAATAACTACGGGAACGACCTTTGACCTTTATACATAACAAATGGAGGAAGGAGGGTGATATTTTACAACTATTAAACACAATTCTCATATCCATAACACTTCACCCTCCTCCTCTTAGGCACGTCCCGGGCCTATTACTTTTTCTTTAGTGTGGCACGTATGTGTAGTTCCCTCTACATTTAACCTGACCCTGAGTGTGACAGTTTTAAAACACAAATAAATATGTCCCACTGCTGCATTGCACCCTGCCTAACAGACTTACGCCCACAGCTAACCGAATTGCGGAATTGTCTTCAAACTACAACATGAACGATGGGGGAGCATTATTTACAGTTACGCTACTTGTATTTACAAAACGCAACCCAGGACCTGCGATTGTTCTTTTGGGGGGGGAAGACAGCCTGCCCTGCATCGACGCACCATAAAGTACCAAAAATGCACCAAAACGCCATAAAGCACCAATCGGTGCACAGTGCACAGTTCAATAAAAAAAAACCCAACAAACCCCTGGTGCCGGTCTTCCTCTTCGGCTCCCTCTGCTGGCCATTGTCGTTCTTCCAGATGTTGTCTTTCTTCTTTGCTGGCGGCCTATTTGGACGAAATAAAACTTGCACAAAACGTGTCCATTTTTTATTTATGACCCACAGGGCCGACTAGGGGTGGTTCACCTGTATGGCATAGGTGCCACGTTTCCAAGGTCCGCCAGCAAGATCTCGGGCCATCATGGCCGGTTCCAGCACAGGGGCCATGCCCCAACCCGTGGGGTCCATGAGTGGTGCTCATCCACAGACATGTGGTCCATAAGGTGGTGCATCGATGCAGACAGCTGGTTGCGGGAGTTTCGGGCACACAATGGTGGACTCCAGCACGCTCCCCTCGGCACCCAGTGGCGCACAGTCCTCGGGTGGGAGACAAGGGGGGGGGGGAAGAAGACAGGTGAGCGAGGGGTAAGGTCGCAAGGGTACACATCAAACAAGGTAATGCAGGACGAGGTGCGTACAGAGAGCGAAGTGAGAAAGCTCGTCCCTACCGTACGCCCCCCACATGTGACCTACACTACCCCCCCTTGCCCCTCCCCGTATTTACAAAAACCTACACATTTACAAATTCGTCACTACTGTCACGTCTTCCCCATATTTCCCCTATACCAAATTCGTCACCACAATCCCTATTTCTAACCAAAATTTGCCATCACCAACTCATCATCAATCCTCATAAGGAGGGAGAGATGGAACACAAAGCACAATGTCACACCCACGTCATGATGCGTCTCACAATCCAAACATTTGCACAGTAAAAATAATCAAAAAACAACCATGGCATGGTGCGGAGTTTCGTCACCTCAGGTGAGTGGATGTAGATGGTGCGAGGAGATTTCCATCCTATCTACCTTCTAAATGACATTAACACACTTTACACTACCCGGGGTCTTTCCCTGCCAAACCATTGGCCATCTTGCACTCTATGCGGTTTTAAGAACCAAATTCCCATTGACCAAACTGTGGTGCTTATCAATTTGGGGTCTCACTCCCCCGGTTCAACTCCCTGTGCCTTTGCACAATTTCCGGGCTGAGTCGTGTGGCTCTCCCAGCAGGTCTATCCACCTGCACACCTCCACCACTGTAGTTGCCTCCGAGCTTACCTGCTCCTTCCCTAATCTATCTAACTGGGGAAGGCCCTCTGGCGCTCTCCCCACTCGGTGCCCTCTGGCACTGGGCTACCCGGGTCCGTCCTCCGGATCCTCGGGCCCCATCCACAACTCTAACGGCTCCCAGAGCCCACCTGCGGCCTCACCTGGCCGACATCCTCATAGTGGTGGAGTGCCCAACCAACTACACACACTAACAGGCCACACGCCCAGCCATTTCCACGACACTAATGCACCCATTCAATCACCATTCTTCCACCACGCACCACAGATGCCAATATCCAACCACAATTTACCTACTCCCTCTACCTAACTCTTAAACTACCCTCTCGGGTATTCGTGATGGGGTCCATCCTCCCCATCCACTGCCTTCGCACCATCCACTCCACTCCACAGTTTCCACCATACTCCCTCCACACCATCCATTCCATACTCCATGTATTCCAGACCATTTATTCCATACAACCATTCTCCATTCACCTGTATTTGCACACCTGTGCCATCACTCTTGGTGCTACCTGCACCCTCCTTCCTCCAGGACCATCTGGTCAACACAACAATCACTCACTATTACTCACTCATACAGCTGTTTAATACACCTTTTCAGTTGCACATCTGTGCAATCTCACCTGGTGCCACCTGCACCCTCCTTCCTCCCAGGCTCAATCATTCCAGTTCCTCAATCATTCAATACAATGCACAACCAATTATTCCTCATACGCTGCTCCATACCCTTTCATGCTCAATACAACTCACAATCACAATACACTTCTGAATACACTTTCAACACTCACACGGCATCATTCACGAGCATTGCCTCATTTGCTCAATACTAAGACTCTCACACACACACGGCATCATCTGATCTAACTACTCCCCTCTGAAACTCGCGCTCTCCCGTCGCCCCTTACATTATTGCGCTCCCTTGTCATTATCATCCAACTACCCTCTCTATGTCCCCACTACCTGTCCAATGTCGCTACTTAACCTTACCGTTACATATGGTCAATCTTCTCTAGATCCCTACACATTATCCTAACCCTCCCGGGCTAGTTTTCACTGCCAAACCCCATAGCTATTGCTCATGTGCCCCCGTCAGTGTGCGAGATGGCAGAGTTGCCATCCCACCACAACGGGTATCTCTCACTGTCAATTTGGCCCATCCAATTTTAGCCAATCAAAAATTTGCCAATCATCTGCCAATCATCAATCTGCCAATCACAAATTTTTCTATCTCAATTTCGAGTCCAAAACACTATCATCATCACAGTCTACTCACTGGAGCCTCTCGGTGCGCCAATTCATCTCCAAAGCTCGGCTTCGCAAAGCCGAGCAATGAATGCGGGTTGTTCGGTGCCGGCGGTTGGATCCGTCCGGCATTCGGTGCAGGGAAGGGGGTTCGCCCAGGCCGAGATCCCAAGGTCCACCTCGGCGCGGAGCCTTTCGGTCTCCCGCCTGATGACCCGATCTCGCCCTGCCGGAACGCCGCAACCAAAAGGGGTCGCCGTCCCGACCCTTCTTACCGGGCCGCCCGTTCTGCCTAGCGGAGCACGGACGCGGCCGTTCAGAGCGCGGCCCGGCGTGGATCCCGCACGGCGGTTCTTTCGAAACCGCCGCGGTTACGATCCCCCCTGGTTCCTGCGGCGCACAACGCCCGGCACGAACCGCGGGCCCGCTTCGGCTAAACATCGATCTAACCGCTAACCCGGTTAACGTCGATGCTCCACTTTCATGCTTACACCCCGCGTTCCGTTCCTTGCTCACACATCCAGCTGTCTCCATGCTCTCCGTCATTGCACCTTCTCTTACACACCCAGGTACACTCATTCCGCTCACAGACTTTGTCACACACCTGACCACCGCACACCTTGACACACACTCGTCGTTCGTACACCTCACCAACACACCTTCGTGCCCACGCCTCGGTCACATCCTCTGTGACAACCACGGGTGTGCACTCACCCACACACCCAATCACGTGCCTCACTACTAACTCCAGTGTGCATTCCCACACGCGCTCGACCACTCCAGGTGTGCATCCTTCCATTCCAGGTGTACATCCCCTTTCACCTGCCACAACCAACTCGTGCTTCGTGTCACTCTCACTCTCACCACCACACTCGGTCGCGTATTCACCCTTACTCTTGACAACGCACTCTGTTATCATACACTCTTCTGTTACACACCTTTCTCGCGCATCCTCTTGCACACACTCTCCCGTTACACCCTCCGTAACACTCACCACAGGTGTGCATTCTTTCGTTACTTCCCCTGTAACACTCCCCATCACGCGCTTCCTTGTGCCCCTCCGCACTGTGCGCGCACTTTTTCCTCACACACTCCATAGTCGGACATCCTCGCACATCTCCTCCTTCACACTCCGTACCTGTCGCACACCTCACCCGCGGCCTCTCACGAACACCCGAGTCTGCACCACCCCCCAAGCCGACTGAATCTCCCCTCACACCATATACATTTCCGAGTATATCGCCACTCACCTCGGCACTTCGTCGTCGCTCCTCCTCCGCCACCTGCAAACTCTTTATTTGGTTAGCAAGCACATCACCACGATTTGAGCACAGACCTTGCACATATTCCATGACTTCCTCCTTTATCTCCTTAGTTTCCCTCCGTCTCTTTTTAATTTCACTCACCCCCTCTTTCACTTCCTCTAATTTCTCCTTTACCTCCTTCATTTCCCGGTGCGCCCCCTCAATCTCTTCCTCTAATGCCACCTTGACCGTTTCTATATGTGTCCTCACCTCCCGGTCCTTCGTCTCCACTGCCTCTGTCACCTCGTTCAACCTCGTGGTCAGTCCCTCATGTACCATCTGACACTCCTTCCTTATGACTGCTACGTCCCTCTTTAATTCCTTCTGGGTCGCCTTCAACCCCTCTATCACAGCCGTATTCTTTTGTACCTGTTCCTTCAACTCCCTTTGTCCCACTGTCAGCTGCTCCACTCACCTCGTTAGATCCGCTATGCCCCCCTGTAACCTAGCCGTATTATTCCTCACCTATTTCTCCATACGCTCCTCACCTCTCTTTACCTCCTCGCGTACCCCTGCAAACTCCTCGCTTACACCTCGTCTAATCTCCTCCCCCATTTCTCCCATCTCTTTAGTAGAGGCTGCCCTCATCTGGTCCAATTCCTTACTTTGAGCATCCAATTTAGTTTCTAACCCGATTTTCACCGCCTCTATTTGTTCTCCCATTCGTTTAATTTCCCGGGCGGATTGTTCCCCTATTTCCCTCAATTTGCCGTCCATTGTGTTTTCTAACCCCGTTAACCCATTCTTCACCCCTTTTATCCCGTTGTCCAACCCCTCAAATTTATTGTCTAACCCCTCAAATCTATTGTCTAACCCCTCAAATTTATTGTCTAACCCCTCAAATTTATTGTCTAACCCCTCCAATTTATTGTCTAACCCCTCCAATTTATTTCCCATATTGTTTAACCCGTCTTAATTGCTCACTAGTACCCCTCGCTTCGTCCCTCATTGCCCCCATTTGGCCCCTCAATTGCTCACCCTGAGCACTCGTTTCTTCCTTTTGGGTGTCGAACTTGGCCATTATTTGCATCATAATTATTTTCATGTACTCTGGCATCTCGGGCTCGGCTGCTGCGACCACGTGCGAAGCGCCGCCATTTTGTGTCAACTCAACCACGTGCGCGAGGGCGCCATCTTGTGCACCTGAAGCCCCCCCCCCCCCCCCCCAACCACTTCACCATTGCTCTCCTCCATTTCCCCCACATACATTTCCCTGGGGTCCTGGGTCGACTCTAACCCTTCTATCTCCCCCACCGGCACCCGATCGCCTTGACCATCCATGGCACGATTTTCAATTTAGGATTTTATAAAATAAAATTTTGGGCCACTCGTAATTTGAGCGCGCTAATCGCGCTTCAGGTCCGAATCTCGCTCCCGACACCAAATGTTACGGAACCCAACGTCGGCCTCTGTTCCCCTTAGAGGGGGGATTAATCCCCTCGTCCGTGACTGACCGACGTGGTCCCTGACGCTGCACAGGCCCCTCCTAAAAGGCGAATGCGCAACCCCGTTCGCGACCGCGGATAAGATGTTAATTTGCCGAGCGGATGGCAGCCGCGGCACGAACTATTAGCAGAAACTAACCCGATTCCGAAACGTTGGCCAAATCGTGCCACAGGTTTTCAATGGGGAAAAGACAAAGACGAACGGATGTCAAGAAGAAGAAAAAGAACCAAGGTAGGAAATACGAATATAATTTATTTACTAATTACTATTTACACAATCAAAGAAACCAAGGAAGAATAAGAAAATAAAGACAGAAAGAGAAGACACAGTGCAATTATTAGCTTATATATTACAGTCTTACTTAACCCCAAGGACAAGACAAAGACAGACAACGAGCACACTTACACGAGGGATGATGGCAGGAACGAATGCTGGAGGTGGATAGCTGGAGGGGGAGGAAGGTCCACGGGAACTGGGTCATGGTCGGGCCGGGAGCGGCAGCTCCGTTCCTCCGCGGCCACGGTCGGCACCGCCATCAATGCCCAAGCTGCCGTGGGACGAGCTCCGCCGGTTGAGTCAAAGCTGCCTGGTGGAGCCAACGCTGCTTGGTGGAGTCGAAGCTGCTTGGTGGAGTCAAAGCTGCGTGGTACTGCTCGTGGTACTGCCTCTGGCCTGGTCTGCCGCGTCTCTCTCTCTCTCTCTCTCTCTCTCTCTTCACCGCAGCACTTGACCGCCTGGATGCTCTCTCTCCGACTCTCACTCTCACCCTCCCAAACGCTTCCGCGCGCGCTTTTATTGCGCCTCGGGCGATCAAGCCGCCGGCCTCCAGGACACGCCTACCGGGCCGCTCACTGCAGTGCCGGTTGGCTGGCACGGGCTCTTTCGCTCCACCTTTGATGACGATCGGCGGCCAACGCCCTGGATTCGGCCGCTCCTCCCCTTCTCCGATCTGACCGCATGTTCAATGGTGGTGTTTTGCGGCGAAAACCACAAAGCACCAGCGGCGAATGCAGTTGGAAATAGCTGACAAAAGGGGAATGTGAAGGGAATCTACCTTATTCCACTTCGGTGCAATGCAGTATTAATTAATGGAAGACAGAACCTTAACCTAATACACATAATAAGGAGATAACTACTGAACAAAAGAAATCTATGATTGGCTACGTGATTGTATATGGAATAACTACGGGAACGACCTTTGACCTTTATACACAACAAATGGAGGAAGGAGGGTGATATTTTACAACTATTAAACACAATTCTCATATCCATAATATATATACGTATATATATATATATATATATATATATATATATATATATATATATATATATATACATACACAGTGGAACCTTGACTTACGAGTGCCCCAACTTACGAGTTTTTCGAGATACGAGCCGTCGCTCGGGCAGTTTATTGCTTTGAGATGCGAGCCGAGATCTGAGTTACGAGCTTTCGCCACCCCCACCAGGTGGGTTCCGGTCACGTGGTTATCTTTCCGTGCAAGTATCTCTGCCGTATATCGCTGCATTTTTGTTTTCGCATGTTGGTTATTTTGAGTTTACGCCAGCCGCCACTAGGTGGGTTCCGGTCACGTGGTTATCTTGCCGTGCAAGTATCTCTGCCGTATATCGCTGCATTTTTGTTTTCGCATGTTGGTTATTTTGAGTTTACGCCAGCCGCCACCAGGTGGGTTCCGGTCACGTGGTTATCTTGCCGTGCAAGTACAGTATCTCTGCCGTATATCGCTGCATTTTTGTTTTCGCATGTTGGTTATTTTGAGTTTACGCCAGCCGCCACCAGGTGGGTTCTGGTCACGTGGTTATCTTGCCGTGCAAGTACAGTATCTCTGCCGTATATCGCTGCATTTTTGTTTTCGCATGTTGTTTATTTTGAGTTTACGCCAGCCGCCACCAGGTGGGTTCCGGTCACGTGGTTATCTTGCCGTGCAAGTACAGTATCTCTGCCGTATATCGCTGCATTTTTGTTTTCGCATGTTGGTTATTTTGAGTTTACGCCAGCCGCCACCAGGTGGGTTCCGGTCACGTGGTTATCTTGCCGTGCAAGTACAGTATCTCTGCCGTATATCGCTGCATTTTTGTTTTCGCATGTTGGTTATTTTGAGTTTACGGCAGCCGCCACCAGGTGGGTTCCGGTCACGTGGTTATCTTGCCGTGCAAGTACAGTATCTCTGCCGTATATCGCTGCATTTTTGTTTTCGCATGTTGGTTATTTTGAGTTTACGCCAGCCGCCACCAGGTGGGTTCCTGTCACGTGGTTATCTTGCCGTGCAAGTACAGTATCTCTGCCGTATATCGCTGCATTTTTGTTTTCGCATTTTGGTTATTTTGGAAAATTTCTTAGTTTTAACCATGGGTCCTAAGAAAGTGAGTGAAACTTTCACTGTGAAACGCCCTGCGAGTGAAAGCGAGGAAAGTGTGGCGAAAAAGGCAAAAGTTATCCCCTCCACCTCCGCCAGCATCTTCGTCTGATCTTCAAGGTAAATACACTTAATAAAACCAGTTTATTTCTTTACATTGTCTTTTATTATGTACAGTATATACGAGGTCGTGCTTGTTTATACATTATTTGTTATTTATAAAGTACATTTTTCTTATTTAAAAACACGTAACAAAAAAAATTGGTGTGGTTTTTTGGGGGCTGGAACGGATTAATAGCATTTCAATGCATTTTAATGGGGAAATTTGATTTGAGAAACGAGCAATTTGAGTTACGAGCTCGGTCACAGAACGAATTAAACTCGTAAGTCAAGGTTCCACTATATATATATATATATATATATATATATATATATATATATATATATATATATATATATATATATATATATATATATATATATATATATATAGTCATACCCCGTTTTACGCCATTTCGACCTACGTCAAATCCGACTTTACGCCACTCTTCTAGAGTAAGTTTCAGTTCAGCGAACGTCATTATGTGCGACTTTACGCCACTCCTACGGACGTGAAAAAAAAAAAATCCTTAAAAATATATTTAAAATAAATAAAATAGTACATAAATTAACAATAAGAGAAGCTAAAAAACAATTTAAAATACAATAAAAAGCACATTAAAAATATATAAAAATGTACGTGCAGTAATCTGTACGTACGCGCAGTTGCTGGTTCTCATTCAAAACAGAGGCGACGTACAGTATTCCTTTACTGTGTCTGTGTTAGCCATGGGTCCTAAGAAGGATAATGCTAGTGTTTCCAAGCGTAATGTGGTTACGATGGAAGATAAGTTAAATCTGATTAAAAGGTGAAAAAGTGTCGGTGATAGCGCATAGGCCTTATCGCGAATCGGAACCGCAATGCGTCATGGGATCGGAAAGGGGCAATAGCGCCGCCGGCGGTCGCTGCAAGTTTTGTTCGCAAGTGTACAGCCAATATAAGTCAAGATCTACTCTCAAGTGCCTTGTTTGGTATTACACCTAGCGGAACAATTTCATACATTTCCAAACCTACAGGAGGAAACACGTTGGACAAAAAAATTGTAAAGATGACGAACATTGTAGACAAGTTCCAGCCCGGCGATATTTGTATGGCCGATCGAGGTTTCAACATTCAGGAACTGTTCTTGCATAAGCAGGTTGTTTCTCTTCTCCAATGGGAACCCCCCTTTCCCTCAAATATTTCTTTAAATCGCTGGATTTTAATGCCAAAAAACGCTGAATTTCTTTCACATTAACCATCTTCCTTTCCGTAAACACAGCGTCGATCGTAGACAGACGCTTCCTCTTCTGGGTTCGTGTTTACCTTTGCCCCCTTTTCGATCCCATCAGGCTTTGCGGTGGAGCACCCTCTGTTGATATTTACCGATTCGCGATAAGGTCTATGCCTTAGGGCTGCCACGGTCGAAGGTATCGACCATCATTCATGATAGGGAACGTATTCTCGCATACGTCACTGAAAAAGCGCCGCCGGATAAGACTGCTAAAATGTGTGTTTGTGTTCAGAAGAGACGCCATGTTTAAGGTGAATAACATACTTATTAATTTTATTTATTATTCTTTACAAATTCATTTATTAATTGTGTTCATTACTCATTAAAAAATATGACTAAAATGTGTTTTTAGTGTTCTTTAAGGTTTAGCGATAGTTATATACTTTCACGAGTTATTTACTCTAGTTTGTCTAGTTTTTGTCTTCAGGTGTTTGTCTTCATTTTAAGGTTTTTTTGTTTTGTTTTTTTTTGGATACAAGATCGAGGCTCGTGAAAGTGCTAAAAGGCATTACGCCCGGCTTACGTCAAAAACCGAGTTACGTCACGGCTTATGGAACCAATTAATGACGTAGGCCGGGGTATTACTGTATATATATATATATATATATATATATATATATATATATATATATACAGTGATCCCTCGTTTATCGCGGGGGTTACGTTCCAGAACCCCCCGCGATAGACGAAAATCCGCGAAGTAGCGACCATATTTTTATTTTATTATTTATATATATTTTAAAGCTTTATGACCCTCCCCACACTCTTATTAACCTTTCCCATACTGTTATAAACACTTCCTATACTCTTAAACACTTTTTACACTCTTAAACATACGTAATTTTAACAACATATAAAATTCTAATGGGTACTCACCATTGAAGATACTGTAGCTACCCATGGGTCCCCCAAGCAAGACCAGCATCAGAATCTCCTTGCTCCAGCCGGTGACGTCACCGGCGGGGATCCCCGGCGCGAGAGTGGCTGGTCACGTGACCGCTAAAGCGTGCCGCGCTTTGCGGGTATAATCAGCTACACCTGTTGATCACGTGACCACCGAAGCACGCCACGCTTGAGAGGCGTGGCTTTCGGTTTCTGGTTGTGCTTTATAGTGCAGCCCGATAAACGGGCTTTTCAGTGTTCCCGAGTTGGTTTTGAGAATAAATATCTTCTCGGACGAGTTTGTGTCTTGCCCGTCATTTCGTCCGTATCAAGCAAGAGCCCCGGCTCTTCAATACTACAACTTGCGTGATGAAGATGATGATGAATTAGCTGTGCAGTACTGATGACGATGAAGGTGATGACGATGATGAATGTACTGCACAGCCAGAAAGAGCGTTACAGTTACCCATTACGTGGGTAACTAGCGCAAGTGGAAGCTGCCGCATCTGCGTTTTCCATACGCACGACCTCTTTGTCTACCCTTCTACTGTACACTATGTACAGTATTTTATTTCTTGTAATATGTTTTAATTACTGTATTTTTCTTATTTCTTTACGTTTTTTAATTTTTTAGGCTAGAAAATGCTTATTTTACCACAAAAATATTTAAAATAATAGTATATAAAAATACATTTATACCGCAAAATCCCGCGATATAGCGAAAAATCGGCGATATAATTTTACATATACTAGCGAGAAAAACCCGCGATGTACCGAAGCCGCGAAAAGTGAACCGCGATATAGCGAGGGATGACTGTATATATATATATATATATATATATATATATATATATATATATATATATATATATATATATATATATATATATATATATACATATATATATATACATATACATATATACATACACATACATACATACATACCACCTTTAGAGGCCATTTTTCCCAGCAGAGCAGGGGTTGGCCTTTTTCGGGCACCGTGGTCCCCTTTTTGAAGCAATGTTTTATGGCCGGATGCCCTTCCTGCCGCCAACCCTGTTGGTTGCCTCTTGCGACACACAGGGAATTACCAGTGAACTGGTTCTCAATTTGCCGACCTCAGAAGGTTGACGGGCTGAGTCACCCCCCCTGGTGTTAATTCAGCGATCGACCGGGATTCGAACCCAGGATCCTCGGATCCCAAGCCGGCACCCAAACCGCTAAGCCAACGCCAGGCTCTGGGTAAAACCCAGAAATAATTTATTTATACCCCTCTGAACTGTTATTTAAATTTAATTATATACTTCACCACTGTAGAACACAAATCCTCTTTATAATAAATCCAATAACCATGCTATACATCGATATATAGCATGAGAGGGCGTGGCATGTGAGAGAGTTGAGTGTCAGGGTGAAGAAGAGGCAAAGAAGCCCGAATTGGCACTGCATTCTATGGTGATCAATAAAGCCCACGTCTCCTAAACTCTGACTCAAATCATTATTTTATTAACATTGAAGTATATACTTGAACACGCCACAGGATAAAAATGAACTCTCTAGTTTGTTTTTCGTTTTGCCCAAATTTCTGCCTTCCCCTTTGATCATAATCGTACTAAAATACGCAATTTGGTGTCTGTCTGTCTGACCGCGATGCATTTGGTCATTACTTATCCAATCTCAACCATACCGGACAAGATGACTGAGGGTCACACGACGGAGGTTTGTAGTGCCCTCATTTGTCCTCCTCCCAAAGGGGGTTGTCCTTCTTGGGCGAACTCTTTTTTCAGGTATATAGACAGCTAATTGTGGTGTTTTCCAAGGCTGCTTCTAATAACAAAAGTAATGACAACAGGGACCAAAAACGACATGCATGATATTTCGAAAAGTTGTGGACACGTTGTGGCAAAACTAGGCGGATGAGTTGGTTCGGTGACAAGAACAAGCCGATCAGATTTTGGTTTGGATCCCGATACAGCTTATCAGTGGGATACAAAACTGTTCAGCCTATCAGTGTATGCTCTCCCCCGGGTGCCTTTTAGTTTCTACAGTTCCTCATGCAGTTAATTTCCTATTATTATGTTCGTTTTGTTGTCTCCCACGCTGTTCTCATTTTGTGATTCTTCTTTTTTCTCTCTAGTTTAGCTCTTCAACAGGCCTGATATTTCTTTTTAAATACTTGGCTTTTGAGTCTAAATATCTTTGGCATTACATATTAATATTGTAAATACAGCATCGCACGAGTTCGTGTTTCCCTCCGTCTGCCAAAGGATACTAACAATACACTGTGGAAAATTCACTCGCATACCACTACCCTTGTAAATAGTACCATAGCTACACCTACATCTGTGGTTGTCTGGTAGGTTCAGGTGTCCATACCATTTTGGCTGAGATATTCCACCTTGCTCTTCAAAGTAGTGGAAGCCAAGTTGTATTCAATACGTCTTTCTACACATTGTGCTCTAATTTTGTTTATGTAAATTACGTTATTCCCATTGTGTTTCTCCATAACTGTGTTGTCAAATAAGGCAATTTTCATGATGTTATTCTGAACCATAGTCTGTGTAAATATGAGATGTGTGGAAAGTTCTTGGAGTTCTGTTGTCCATATTCCTCAGATCTGGCATTGTTAATACCGACAGTCAGACGAGGGTTAAATCACCTGATCCTACAAAGGATCTTTAGGCCATACTTTGGCACGGACTCAAAGAAAATGGCTTCCTCTTCTCATCCCACTTAAGCACTTCCAACGTAGTTTCCATCTCTCACCTTCTGGCCCTGTTCCTCATTTATGTTTGATCCTAATTCTGTCCTGTTTATGTTGTTTTTAATTATCTTTATCACTTAGAGCTGCAAAGCAGTTTAGGAATGAGTGCAACAGATCGCATGCAGCTTCTCCACCAGAAGATGGTCTCGCTGGGAAAGCTGTACGCGAGAAGTCCACGATACCTCCCTATTGGTGAGTGAGTAACGTTTGAGTTCGGATGTATGGCTGTTTTGAGGTCGGTACTTGCATTTTTGCTGATTGTTGCTCTTTGCCACTTACACACTGCACTGCACAACATTACGGTATTTATGCAAAGCCAAACCTGTGCTGACGACCACTTGCATTGAGTGACCACTGACCAACTCATAACAACCGTTGTTGGCAGTCCCTTCCATCCTATACGTTTATAGACCCTTTACTCATAGAACACCAGTGTAACATGACCAGCGTACATAAATATTGGTCCCTTGATCTTACCATTTACCTGTGAATAGCGACCACTAATCTCGGCAGCGGTCAGTTAACGAATGATAGTTATCAAACATTGGTCATTAAAGCTCTTGTCGCTGTAATTGCAGGTTTATGTCCATAAAACAACAGGTGAGTCTTTTGAATGTTGAATCACTGCTTTCTGATATTTTCTAATGACTTTATTAACTGACGATACCAGCAAGAAAATTAATGAACCCCCCTCCTCCCCTTTCCCCTTTTCCCTTCCTCCCTTTTTCCTTTCCCCTCCAGCTACCAGCTGGCTTGGCTGGTAGTCGCTTTAAAAGCAATGAATTTTATCTTGGCTGCAACAATGAATGGCGTGCACCATTATATTAATCCCCTGATAACTATTAAAACAGTTAAGCCTTAGATCTATACTTCAATTGGAGGCCGATGTTTTCCCAATATTGGTAAATTGGAAGACAGAAGTGCAACCTTGTTCTGTTCCTGAAGAATGCTCGATCACACCACCGTTGTGAGTGAAGAACGTCAAGCTTCAGTTCTAACCATCCAACACGATCAGCAAACTACAACCAAGGGATCAGGCGGGGGTATCTAGTCTCGGAAGCCTTAGTACTGCAAACAACAGCCGTGACATGTGATTTCATTTAAATTCCCTTCGCATGGGTCTTGGCCTCACTCGTGGGCAGAACATATCTCCAAACTGGTCGCCAAAGCTTTCTGATGTAATGCCTGTTTTTCCTCCCAGAAAGGATGGATGGCCATTACAGAATAGTTCTCGAGTGCGCGCAAGTGATGAAGTATTGAACAAAAATTGGTCGATTAATTATCTGAGCCTTTTTTTTTTTCTCACATCATAAATAATTTAGAGTTCAGACATCTTATTTTATGGAAGCTTTCTGTAATGGCCACGTCCTTGGTACTAAATGCCATTGTTTTATCCAGAAGCACCAGCTCCCTTCGGGTTATCCTTATGATTATTAATACCATGACGTTCCAACTTCAGTGGGCAATTTAAAGTGGTGGTATTCCCACAAAGTGATAATTTGTTCTGAAACGCCACAAATTTAGCACACATCACCAGATTGTGCTATTTCCGTTACATACATACATCCATACCCACATACGCTATTGCTCAATCTGTACCATGAGAGATGTTTCTCCAAAAAATGCAATGGTCAAAATACCAAAAAATGCAATTATGGGCACATTTTTAGGTCATCTCAACTCGTTTCTCAAAGAGATGAACTTGTAAAATGAGTCGTGATGTCCGGATGTCTGTCCGTCCGGTCGTCCGTCAGTCCATTCACTTTTTGCTATTTTTGCTTCTCCTCCCTTATCACCTGGTTGGTTGTTCTGAAAAGTGACACATGAATACAAGACAGTAGTCCACACAATCACTCTGGCTTCAAGTTTTCGATTTCAGATCATAGGGGCGCCCAGGGTGGGTTCCCTCCAAACTTTGGATCCCTCCTCGTACCTTATTTACCAACCGATTGCTCTGGAACCTCATACAAGCCTTCGACTCGATGGTCCACAGGATCGCTCAGTCTTTTATTTTTTGTTTTTGTATTATTCTACTTCGGATCATGGGGGCCTCAGGGGAGGGGGAGGATACCCCTGAAACTTCGGATCCCTACTTGTCCATTATTTACCAGCCGATTGCTCTGGAACCTGATGCAAGCCTCCTACCTGATGGTCCACAGGATTGGTCGGTCGTAGGTTTTTCGATTTTGTATCCGTGGGAGGGTTTGGGGGGTTGAAGGCTCCCAGGCCCCAGAACCCCCAAAAATCAGCAGAAGTCTGAAACACAACCTCAACTTTGTATATGCAATCAATACTTCAGTCTGTCTGACTGTCGCCATTTTTCTCAGATTTCAAACTTTCAGAGGTTCATCAGTGAGTGCTGTGGAATGTTTTAGTTTTTTTTTTTTTTTTTTTTTTTTTTTTTTTTAAGGCTGGATTTTCTTTCATAGCTCTACAGTGCCCATGCCTTTGTTGGTAATGTGAATGGTAATATTGAATGATCCCCGACTCGTGGGTGTAGGGAAGTGTTCTAGAGCTCAACAATTTTTTGTTAGAAAACGTTTGCTTCTTCAATATACCAACAGGATTAGAACAGCACCAGGCAATGCCGGGTATCCCAGCGGGTATATACAAGCAGAGTACCCACCATATCGGTGATCTTGTTCCAAGCATGCAACATATTCTTCTGACACATCCCTTCATTTGGGCAGTGTATAGGCAAAAACAGATCCTTCCAACTACAGACCAATCAGCCTGCTCCCAATTATCAGCAAAGTCATGGAATCCATCATTGCTTCGGATATCAAATCCTTCCTTTTCTCCAATGGCTTGATCTCCGATCATCAATGTGGGTTCAGACCAGGTCATTCTACTCTGGACATGTTGCTTCTGCTGTCTCAACAATGGATGGAGGTCCTCAATGCCAAAGAGGAAATCAGAGCTGTCTCCCTTGACATGTCACATGCCTTCGATATGGTCTGGCACCCAGCTCTGCTCACCAAACTCTCCTCCTATGGTATCCATGGAAATCTCCACGCATGGCTTGCGGACTTCCTCTCTGGTCGTAGTCAACGTGTGGCCCTGAATAGATTTCTCTCATCTCCCCTTCCTGTTCTGGCTGGAGTTCCCCAAGGTAGTGTTCTGGGCCCTGTGCTTTTTCTGGTCTTCGTCAATGATCTCTCCGACTCTCTGGAAAATCCTCTCTATCTCTTTGCTGATGACTCCACTCTCTGCCGCTCCATTCCTCATCCCTCAGATTGGCAGTCTGCAGCCTCCTCACTCTCTGCAGACATGGACAAAATCACAGACTGGTCAAACAAGTGGAACATGTCTTTCAATCCTGACAAATCTCACACTCTTACTATGTCTCTCCGAAAAGACCGACTGGAAAACCCTCCCATCTACTTTCTCAACAATCCTCTCCAAGAAGTTCTGTCGCTCAAGCTTTTGGGTCTCACTATCTGCCATGATCTTTCTTGGGAAAACCACATTTCCAAGCTGGCCTCCAAAGCCAGTCGCCGACTGGGCATCCTCCGTCGTGCGAAGTCCTTCCTTGGCACACCTGAGCTCCTCATGTCATACAAGGCTTTCATCCACAGCTCAATGGAATACTGTTCCGCCCTCTGGGCCGGGTTCAGAATCATTGGAATCTCCTGCGATGAAGCTAACTCTGAGGGCCTTTCACTCACTCACCACAGGCAGGTTGGTGGTCTTTCTGTTTTCTACTGACTCCTCTCCGGCCTTGCTCCCCCAGCTCTCTCTGTGCTCTGTCCCCCAAATATTCCTTCAGGGTCGCACAAGATCTGCCAGCAACCCTTTTATGGTTAAACTGCCAAAATCTAGGCTCTCTGCTCACCTTCACTCTTTCATTCCCCTTTTCTCCCACCTCTGCAACAAATTCCCCCACTGCCTTCAATCCCACTCCTCCCTCCAGGTCTTTAAAACAGCTGTTCACCACCATCTCTTATCTTCCCCCATCCAAAACCTTGATCTTTTCTACCCCTGCTAATTCACCCCAGATACACTTTTTTGAAATTCCAACTTCTTTCCTGGAAGTCCTTGCAGTGTCCATATGTTTTATACCTCGCCCACCTCCCCCCAAGCCCTCTCCCTCCCTCAGTTCTCTCGATGTCCCTGCTCTCAAATGTTGTGTTTGTGTACTTCCCCCTCTCTCCCCATCTTGTCTACCGCTCCCCTTATTTTGTGTTTTATGTGTCGGTTTGACTTTTTGTGTGATTAATGTTGGCTCTTTCACGAGCCTCGATCTTGTATACCAAAAAAAAAAAAACCACAAACAGTTGCCTCAATTGCTTCTGAAAATAAAAATAACCCAGGTTACGTTTATGAAGCAAAATCATGCATGCTGCTTTTGTGCATGTATAATACATCATGGTTATGTGGCTTGGATAATGCCAATTGCACCCCTCTCTTCCTCCCAATGGAAGAAAATACCGAGATGGGTGATTATTATTATTTTGTCAAACAAAACTTGCACATGCACAACTTCAGGGTGCCCTCATTAATCCCTGAAAGTTTTAGCTTCCTTGGTTAAATCCTCTCGGAGTAGTAGATGAAACGGACATACAACATACTTCCCAACATTATATATAGATTGCTGAAATAGAACAGCGAGAAACTTTAAATAGTTGCATATCAGTAAACTAGAACGCCACTCAGTAGAGCGCATACTCCCGCCGTGGGTCAAGTTGGAATAATACGTTTTGTTTAACATCCCCTCTCCCCAAAACAATAAATGAAAAAGAAAGTAAGCCCTAACTGTCTGAGAATTTATTTTGATATATCTCGGAATTAGAGGAGAAAAACATCATTTAAGAATAAGAATAAAAGCTTTAATGCAGTAAAACAGAAAAAAATCTTTCCCAAAAAAAATTCCTGGATCCGGAATAATATCCTGAGCTTCACCAAAAACTAATCAATTCTTCCTTATCCCAAGGGCAATCATCCCCACCAACTTTCATCCAAATCCGTTCAGAACTTTTCCACATATCTTGTTCACAAACACATGAACACACACACACACGGACGGACACGATCAAATGCGTTACTCCCTAGCGGGAGTAATAAACCTCAAAATCGCAGAGCCAGAACCAGAATTATTTATTTGGTCTGGGAAGCCCATGTGAGGTTTCTCCTTCTTCAGCCTCCAACAACCCTGGGTGAATATGCGAACTTTTTTTTAAAAGTTGGAATTTTGCCAAATCTGTTTTATTCGTTTAATATACCTCAGCGATTGACAAATCTGGAACTAAGTCTTTATATGTTCATCAAATACTGACACCGCGAATGACATTCGCTGAGCTAAATGTTGATATCTCTTCTGAGGTAAAAAAAAAAAAAAAAAAAAAAAAAAAAAAACCAGTTTTAAAGCATTATACGTATCAAACGATACATTTTATGAAACGGGGAAACCTAATACACACTTTGGTGGTTTTAAAATGACAGAATATGTCTTTATTAGAAAAAAAAAGAACATTGAAGACGATGCTGCTAAAAAAAATACACCGCTCTAACGCATAACCACGAGTTTAAACTACATTTACAACAAATATGAAAACTATTTTCATATCACAATGTTAAATATAGAATATATAGAAGATAATGTTAAAAAAAAATGAGCCCTATCTTCCAATGGTAAAAAAATCCTTCAAAGAATTCCTGGATCGGGAATAATATCCTGAGCTTCACCAAAAACTTATCAATTCCTCCTTATCCCAGGGGCAATCATCCCACTAACTTTCATCCAAATCCGTTCAGAACTTTTCCAGGTATCTTGTTCACAAACACACGAACACACACACACACACACACACACGGACACGAGTGAATGCATTACTCCCTGGCAGGAGTAATAATGAGGACTGTGGGGACCGCAAGGCTAGCCCCCGCTCTAGCAGGGAAAATGGCCTTCAAATGCCTGTTGTTGTATATCAGTAAATAATGAGCCATGAAATATCTAATTTGGTGATCACCTACCGCTGGACTTTTTAGTTTAAAAAGTTGCAAACTTACAAGCAAATTGTGCATCTCTGCTGTATGTCCACGCATCCACCCATGGTTTTTCCACAGCATCGGAGTTGCTAAAGAAGTCTGATAAAACTGATGGTTTTTCAAACAAATATCATACTTCAACAGTCGGTTGCTGAGAAGTACGCAGAGGTACTTAAATTTGATACCTCTGCGTACACATTAGGCAGTACCTCTGCGTACTGCGTGCACATCTGCGTACACAAAAAATGATAAAAACATCAACCAACAACATATTTCTGTATCTTTCTCATTCACTCACTTTCTTGTGCATGTGCGCACCACACTCCTTTTCCCCGTGCTTTTTGAAAAAAAACAGGGCGGATATTGTAATTGGCACAATCCGTCTGTCCATCCGTCACTCGATAGATATCCCAAACAGTTGTGCAGAAATTCACCAAACCTGGAAGTTATGATCATCACATGACAAGAAGCTAAAAGAGCAGTATCATTTGGCCTCGCTTCCTGGGGTGGGGTCAAAAACCAAAAAAATGCAATTTCAGGTGCATTTTAAAACATTTTAAAATGAGTTTTGTGTATGCAATCAACATTTTCGGGATGCATGAAATATGCAACGGGTCTTTTTATTTGACCCCTGGTTCATGCTCCGGGAGTAGAGACTTAGGATCACAGGGGTCAAAACAGAAGATTTGTTTTAAACTCAAAATTTGATATTTGACATTCCTTGTGGAACTTTTTGCATCTTTCAACTTTCTTTTAGGTTTGGAGCATGGGAATTTACAAATGATGTGCCATCGACTTCGCTCTAGTTATTTTCTGTGAATACTTTCTGTGGAAAAAAACAAAAACAAACCTAAATCGATGCTGCTTTTTAATTTCAGGCTGACAGGATGTCCTGGAGGTACACACACTCGCCTCTTATGTGTCTAGCCTGGGTTTGAATACCGGGCCAACTATAAACTACCATCCCTGTGTTTGGCATTTATCAGTGTGTGCGCCGTCCCTCAGATGGGCGTTAAACGGGCATCCCGTCTGCCGCCATGAGTTGGTGAACGTGAAAAATCCCACGATATCCTTCACAAAGAGTCGGAGAGCTATTGCCGGCACCATGACCAAATTACACATTCATGCCCCAACCAGCAGAAGGCATTGCATCAGCGGCACAGCCACGTCCTCAGCGTATGATGTTACCACGCAGCCTTGTGCTGCATACGAACAAAAAAGTTTTATTTCATGATCAGGGACATATTTTGCCGTGTTTTATGCCTCCGCCGACGAACGGTGATAACTTAAGAACGGCCGAAGGGATCTTAGTCAAACTTGGTGCAGGTATATATAATGAGGTAAAGATGAACTGATTATATGTTTGGGTTCACGAGGTCAAAAGCCAAAGGTCAGAGCAAGTGATGCTCTGAGGTCATTAGGTCATCTTAAGTTAAAAATTATGTTGCCATGCCAACTTGTGAGCAAGTGATGGGATTTTGAGCAAATTTGGTATAAGTATATGTATATATGATGCAAAGATGAACTTTCACACTCTCACTATGTCTCTCTGAAAAGACCGACTGGACAACCCTCCCATCTACTTTCTCAACAATCCTCTCCAAGAAGTTCTGTCGCTCAAGCTTTTGGGTCTCACTATCTGCCATGATGTTTCCTGGGAAAACCACATTTCCAAGCTGGCCTCCAAAGCCAGTCGCCGACTGGGCATCCTCCGTCGTGCGAAGTCCTTCCTTGGCACACCTGAGCTCCTCACCACATACAAGGCTTTCATCCGCAGCTCGATGGAATACTGCTCTCCCCTTTGGGCTGGTGCTCCTGCCTCACACCAAGCTTGTCTTCACGCTGTTGAAACCAAAGCTTTCAGAAACACTCACCGCAGGCAGGTTGGTGGTCTTTCGGTCTTCTACCGACTCCTCTCTAGCCTTGCTCCTCCAACTCTGTCTGTGCTCTGTCCCCCAAATATTCCTGCAGGTCGCACAAGATCTGCCAGCAACCCTCTTCTGGTTAAACTGCCAAAATCAAGACTCTCTGCTCACCTTTACTCCTTCATTCCTCTTTTCTCCCACCTCTGGAACAAACTCCCTCACTCTCTTCAATCCCACTCCTCCCTCCAGGTTTTCAACACAGCTGTTCTCCACCATCTCTTGTCTTCTCCATCCAAAACCTTGATCTTTTCTACCCCCGTTAATGCACCCCAGATCCACTTTATTGAAATACCGACTTCTTTCCTGGAAGTCCTAGCAGTGTCCATGTGTTTTCTACCTTGCCCACCCCCTCCCACCCCCCTTCCCATGCCCCTCTCTCCAAGCCCTCTCCCTCCCACAGATCTTCCGTTGTCCCTGTTCTCTGCTGTTGTATTTGTGTGCTTCCCTCTCTCTCCCCATCTTGTCTCCTGCTCCCTTTATCTTATGTTTTATTTTTCAGTTTGTTTTTATGCGATTAATGTTAGCTCTTTCACGACCCTCAATGTTGTACACCCAAAAAAAAAAAAACTGATTGAATTATGGTATCAAGAGGTCAAAGGTCAGAGGTCATGTCAGGTAAAAATGTGCTAACTTGGGCACAGCGGAATGGATCTAAATCAAACTTTGTACAAGTATGTATAATGATGTAATGTGGGCGAAGGGATATCGGTCAACGTTGTGATGTTGAAGAGTGTTCTAGTTATTTTGCAGCATGTCATTCTTATTTATTTACTTATTTATTTATTTTTTATAAAGGTTCATGGCTTGACATATTCTCATATTCTTTGATTGTTTTTTATTTGGATGAAGGATTTGCATGCTTTTCGCCTGCGTTGAGTGAGGTAATTGCAAGTGTCAACCATGTTAGATTTTACAATTATTTATGTGTTACTTTACATTTGTTGTTCTTTATTGCTAAAGTAGATTAAAATGGAACTTTGACCACCAAAGATATGGCAGTTTTTCTTTCCCCTTGTTTGGCATTGTGTCTTTACAGATGAAGTAGCAGGTCACCTCGAAAGGCGAGTCTGCTCACTCTCCTGGGATGAGGGCTTCGTCCCACACTGTCTGCTGGATGCTGGACTCTCTCTTTTGTGTCTGCTGGATGTTTATAATGGTCTCTTCCGTTGTCGTGTAAGTATTATGTATATAGGCCTGTCGTGTTGTATCGTGTGCACTGTGTTGTCTGTCGTGAAGGCATGAACCCCCAAGCCGGCAGTGGCTGGATAATTATTTTCGTGAGACTTTCAAAATCGGCACATATCTGACTGAATAGTGGCTAATTATTGAATTATTTGTTGTCAATATTAAATAGGTGTACGTCCTGCTTTATGATGCAGACAATATTTGTTGACAATATGCAGACAATGCAGACAATACAGACAAACAAGAAGGTGAGGTGGAAACGTGATATTTTTTTGCCATTGGACCATGTTTGTTGATTTGTTGTCAAACGGGTAGAGGTAGATTTACCGACGTGTGGACTTGAACCTTTCCTGAGTTGTAGACCCCAGTAAGTAGTCCAAGCTATTCTTTGTCCAATAATCTGTGCTCGGTATTTACAGATATATTTAATTTTAAAAACGGCAAATTGGGCCAAAACAATGTGATTTGTCAGCAATCCTTGATTGGCTTTATATACCAGATTACAACACGTATGTCACCTTCTGGATAACTTCAAATTAGGTCTTTCAATGTTGCAATTTTCAGCCTTCTAACCCAATGACATGAAGACTTAAGTTTGTTAACTCAACTGGACTATGTCCAGCTGAGTTTTTGTCGACACCCAGTGTCCGTCTGTCGTCTGTCTCTGTCTGTCTGTCTGTCTGTCTGTCGTCTGTAAACAATTCGACGTCTATGCTCTAAAAGTCACAAATATTGATGAAATTTGATGAAACTTGTTATGCAGCATCTTTAAGACATAAACTAGTTTGGGATTGCATTTGGGCGTTGCACACCCAAAAATGGGCGTGGCAGGGCGGCCATATTGAAAAATCCATTTTTGTCAATCTGGTACTTCGTAATGTAGCTAGTAGGCTGAAACTTGGTGTGTAGATAGTATGTAACAAACCTCAACACATATATTACGGGTTTTGATGATGTCCGAAAAATGACCTCATTGTGACCTTTGACATTTTGACTCAATTTTTTTTCTAGTTTCCTGTTTAAACATGAGATACCTTCAACGTTACTGTACCTCTTTAGCACATATAAACTATATAGTTTGTGGTTCTATTATGCATATGCTAACCATATTGATGTAGACCAGTTGAGTTCAGGTTCCCTGGAACCTCTAGTTTATGCTCCTCGTGCTGTTTGGCTCATAAAACAGCCGAGGCATTTTCGTTAGCTCGGGGTTACAATCCGAGACGAGTTGCCATTCCGACACAGCGGATACTTGACTGAGTGTGCAGGAAATCGTAATTTGGCCAGGGTGCCGGTGATAGCTTACCTGCTCTCCCTAAGGACACCATGATCTTTAATGTACACAAACTATCATGAGTTCCACAAATACCATTTCAGAAATTGACGCAGATTTAAGATTTCTGTGGTATCGTGATTCTGCACAAACATCACTGGCTTCTTGGAGTGGAACATTTGTGAACACGCTTGAGATGCCAATCCATCACATAGTCACGACGCTGCTGTTTAGCTCTAATTTACATGGTGGTTTAGTGCAGCACATTTACATACACTTGAGGTCACATTTATACACACATGAAATCCCCTTTACAAGCAAAAATAATTACTCATGCGAGCGCTCTGCTTGTTTGATGTAACTGCTGCATGTTAGGTTTTGGGTTATCCTATCCCCTTGCTGCTTTGCAGCTATGATGTGCATAAACATTAGCCAATCAGCCACACCTGTGAGCATAAATTGCTTTGATCTTTGACTGGTGCTGTTGTTGCGACTGGATTGATCAGTGCAAGACCAAAAGCTTCGACAGTCTATCTTTTCAGCGAAATACATATTCATTTATTTGTCTATTTTAGTTTTGCTTTATTAAAAGTTCCACTGATCTTATGTTGACCCAAAAATGTTTTCCTTTGCTTGTGTGCATGCATCTTAGGACTCAAGTTGGCAGCGGTTATCAAAGCCATTACACCTCCTCCATTCAGTGCACGTCTTGCTGCAAACTTTTGTCCAAGAGCCAGAACGTATTGCTGCACAGGAAAGGTGAAGGAGTTTAAAATAAATAAATGTATTTACAGTATATACAGTATACACACACACACACACACATATATATATATATATATATATGTATATATATATATATATATATATATATATATACTGTACAGTGATCCCTCGTTTATCGCGGGGGTTACGTTCCAGAACCCCCCGTGATAGGTGAAAATCCGCGAAGTAGAAACCATATATTAATTTTATTATTTTTATATATTTTAAGCCTTTAAAAACCCTCCCCATACTCTTATAAACCTTTCCCACGCTCTTATGAACCCTTTCTACACTCTTAAACACACTTTTGAGACCCATCCTTAGTCCTTACGTATTAGAAAAATATTTGTACGTGTATATATAGCTGTACAGTACATTGATGCAAGTTCTTTTATAATTGCAATTAATTAACAAACAAACATACACATATGATCATGGAACTACACAAGTACAGTACAACAAAGTATTTACATTGATGCAAATTGTGTTTTTGAAAGCAAAAGGCAATAATTGACAAAAGTGCCTTTAATCAAACCTGAGGCCTAAGCATACAGAAGTCTTCATGAGCTATTCAAAATAGAGATGATGATTAATTTTGAAAATTAATAAGAAATGCATTAGCTTCCTCTTGCATATGCAGCAGCTTCCTGATGGTTAATTTGTAGGAAGCAGTGGGGGGTGGTGAGGAGGGTGGTTATTCCTGATCTGATGCAGTGATTTTTTTTTTTTGATTTTTTTTTTTTAATATACTGAATCGAGGCTCGTGAAAGGGCTAACATTTATTTCACAAACAAATCAACCAGACAAACAAAATATACAAAAAGACGGAGCGGAAGACAAGATGGGGAGAGAAGGGGAAGCACACAACCACAACATTTGAGAGCAGGGAGAAGTGTGGAGGGAGAGGGCTTGGGGGCAGGAGGCGTGGGAAGGGGAGGGGGGGTGGGGGGAGAGGTATAAAACACAAGGGGACCGAAATTAGCGGGGGTAGAAAAGATCAAGGTTTTGGATGGGGGAGGATAAGAGATGGTGGTGAACAGCTGTTTTAAAGACCTGGAGGGTGGAGTGGGATTGAAGAGAGTGAGGGAGTTTGTTCCAGAGGTGGGAGAAAAGAGGAATGAAGGAGTGAAGGTGAGCAGAAAGTCTTGATTTTGGCAGTTTAACCATAAGAGGGTTGCAGGCAGATCTTGTGCGACCTGTAGGAATATTTGGGGGACAGAGCCCAGAGAGGGCTGGGGGGGCAAGGCCAGAGAGGAGTCGGTAGAAGACGGAAAGACCACCAACCTGCCTGTGGTGAGTGAGTGAAAGGCCCTTGGAGTTAGCTTCATCACGGGAGATTCCAATGATTCTGAACGCTTTGGTTTCAACAGCGTGAAGACGGGCTAGGTGTGAGGCAGGAGCACCAGACCAGAGGGGAGAGCAGTATTCCATAGAGCTATAGGATGAAAGCCTTTTATGTGGTGAGGAGCTCAGGTGTGCCAAGGAAGGACTTCGCATGACGGAGGATGCCCAGTCGGCAACTGGCTTTGGAGGCCAGATTTGAAATGTGGTTTTCAAATGAAGCAGATATCTCATCTGTATCAAAAGGTAATGACCGAAAAATCCCATCCTCCACAACCTCGGTCATTCATGTTACTCAGCGACTTAATTTAATTGCAGCTTTAGACAACATCATCGAAATCGTCATCATGATCATGTGTCTCTAAGTTGTAAACATAAGTTATTGTAAATTAGAGGTTACCCAAAGTATGATGACTCTTAAAACCATATTGATCATTAAACTGCAGGACACAGTTTGGCATCAACCTTGAAAATTACTTAAAGTAGCGAAGAACCGTCCAAGAACCCTCCTTATGGATGGGTTAATTACCCCCAGAATCATGGACAAGTTAATTACCCCCAGAATACGGGACTTTCAAAATGCGCGATTCTTTGTCTACTCATTTATAATGCATATTTTATTTCGATTTACTGTAATATTCTTTTAATATAGGTTTTAATTAATGTGTTATATTTTTATTTATATTATAATTAATTTTTTAGGCTAGGAAATGCTTATTTTACCGCAAAAATAATTAAAATCTAAAAAAATTAAAATACCTATAGGCCGCAGAATCCCGCGATATAATGAAAAATCTGATATATAATTTTACATATACTAGCGAGAAAAACCCGCGATGTACCGAAGCCGCAAAAAGTGAAGCGCGATATAACAAGGGATGACTGTGTATATATATATATACACACACGACCGGTCAAAATTTATAGAACACCTCAATTTTTCCAGTTTTTATTAAAATGTACGCAGTTTAATGTCCAGTGAATAACCTGAAATGGTACAAAGGTAAGCAGTAAACTGCTCGAGGTAAAAAATAAAAATAAAATAAAAAGTTTAGGTTAGCAAAAACGGGAAAATGATGTAAATTGTACAGTTATATTGTAAAAAAGGCCTTCTTCAGGAAACAAGTAATGGGTTAACAACTTACAGGTGTTTTGCAGAAATGTAAGTAAATTAAGCCTTGAAAGTTGATGCAAACAATTCCTACAGGTGTCCCAACCTCTGCTGATTACTTGATTACAAACCCCCTGTCTGTATAAAAGCAGTATTGGAACAGACTGTTATTACACCCTCTGAAGCATTATTTGGACAATAATGCACTGCAGGAAGTAGTATATTGGAAAGTGGAGGAAACTCTGACAGGAAGAGATCTGGCAGACCCAAAGCCACAACAGAATCAGAAGACAAGTTTCTGAGAGTCAACAGCTTGCGTGATAGGCGGCTCATAGGACAACAGCTTCAAGCACAGCTTAACACTGGTCGAAGTAAGCAAGTCTCAGTTTCAACTGTGAAGAGAAGACTTTGAGCTGCAGGTTTGACAGGTCGAGTGGCAGTACGAAAGCCATTGATATGATGGCAAAATAAGAAAAAGAGGCTTGCCTGGGCCATGAAGCACCGCCAGTGGACGACAAAGTCTAGAAGAAGGTCCCATGGACCGATGAATCAAAATTTGAAATTTTTGGTTCATCATGCAGGGTTTTTGTACGCCGTCGAGTCAGCGAAAGGATGGTTCCTCAGTGTGCAACACCAACTGTCAAACATGGAGGAGGAAGCGTGATGGTCTGGGGCTCTTTCCCTGGATCCAGAGTCGGCGACTTGCACAGAGTGACTGGCACCCTGAATCAAAAGGACGACCACAGCATTTTGCAGCGCCATGCAATACCCTCTGGTATACGCCATGTTTGTTAAGGGTTCATCCCACAGCAAGATAATGACCCTAAACACCTCCAGGCTATGTCAAAACTACCTTCAAGGAAAAGAACAAGATGGTAGGCTTCAAATCATGGAATGGCCAGCACAGTCTCCAGACTTAAACCCCATCGAGCTGGTTTGGGATGAAGTGGAAAGAAGGGTGAAAGCAAAGCAACCTACAAGTGCAACACATTTGTGGGAACTTCTGCAACAGTTTGGAAGAACTTCCCGAACAATATTTGATTTCCATTGTAGAAAGAATGCCAAGAGTGTGTTCGGCGGTTATATCTGCAAAAGGTGGCTACTTTGCTGAGTCAAAAATTTAAATTAAATTTTGTTAAACAAAATGATTCTATGATTTCTTTTTTTATCACCAATTGTTTATTTGTTCTATGTTTAATTTCAGAGAACATTGAGACATTAAACTGCGTAAATTTCAATAAAAACTGGGAAAATTGAGGTGTTCTAAAACTTTTGACCGGTGGTGTATATATATTATATATATATATATATATATATATATATATATATATATATATATATATATATATATATTTATTTATTTTGAATTTTATCATCACAACCAACATGAACCTGTAATTAAATATAGGTGATATATATAAACTGCATGACTTAAAATGTTTAAGAGCCCAAATATGGTCTGCAATTGTACATGTGTGAAGTCGAGAATATTCACATTTCAAGAGCCATTTGGTCTATGTCCATGTCCATCTAGACTATATATATATAGTCTAGACCAGGGGTCGGCAACCTTAGGCACGCGTGCCACCATTGGCACGCGGCAGCGCAATCATTGGCACACTGGCGAAAGCAGTGCCCTCTCCGCTGCATGCCAAATCACTTCTTGAACAGCCATTGGCTGTTGTGCGTGTTGCACTATAATAGTATTCCGGTGTGATTGTGCAGGGTGATGAGGTAGATGGATCAGAGCAGAGTCACCATTCCAATTCCAAATTCTTTCACTGGAATAATAATCAAAGATGCACAACATGAGATGCCGGCCTGGCGCATTCAAACACAATATTCGCGGCAACAGGATGTGCTGTAAGAACAGTGGTGTTGTTCACAGCAGATGGTCCGAGGCTGCATCTCCACTCATTATTATTATTCGGACTGGTTTCTGAGTTTTAATATTAATCTCATCATTATTCTGAATTGTATAATAATCGTAGATATAAAATAGGAGATGTAGGCTTGGTGCCTTCCGATACGCCGTTCATGGCAACCTGAGGTGCTGTAAGAGCAACTGTTGTTAACATCCGGTGGTCAGCGGTTGCATCTCCACTCTTTATCATTCAGGCTGCCTTCTGCGTTTTAATATTAATCTCGTCATTATTTTGAGTTTTTTTTATGGGGTGGTAGTAATGAAAATGGGGGTAGTAGTTTTTCTCGTAACACGCGGCCTGTCTTATTTAGTTTGATTGACGGTACGGCCTCCCGCTCACATTTACCACAGGAATTGCAGTGAAGCGGTTCAGGTTCGGTAAAAAAAAAACACCTTTAGAGGCCATTTTTCCCCACATGCGGGGGTTGGCCTTTTTCGGGGACCGTGGTTGTTGTTGTTTTTTGGTCCCCTTTTTGAAGCAATGTTTTACGGCCGGATGCCCTTCCTGCCGCCAACCCTGTTTGTCGCCTTTTTACGACACACAGGGAATTACCAGTGAACTGGTACTCAAGGTTCGGTAGATGTTCGGTAAATGTTTCTTTAAAATGTTGTTGCAATGCATATGGCCTATATGGATGGAATAAAATTCCATGTCTGTTGGAAATATTTTTTTGATGTGGTGTCATAATTAAACTTAATGTTGAACTTAATGTTGATATGGCACACGAATTAACAAGAACATTTCAAACTGGCACTTCATGTCAAAAAGGTTGCCGACCCCTGGTCTAGACTATATATATATAGCTTTGCAGGCAATGCGGACATGCATGGCGATGACGTCATGATGTTCGCTCATTAGGTTGGAGAACCAGATTACAGATACCAATTATATATATACCACATATATAATTTTTGGTATCTGTAATATATATAATTATATATATAATTATAATTATATATAATTATAATAATATATATAATTATATATATAATTATATAATTATATATAATTGGTATCTGTAATCTGGTTCTCCAACCTAATGAGCGAACATCATGACGTCATCGCCATGCATGTCCGCATTGCCTGCAAAGCTCCAGAGGAACCATCTAGCAGTGCGTCATTATGGATTATAAATTCAGATACTGTCACAAGTGCATGCAAAACTCAGTTACCGACCTGGTTTCACCCTTGTTGGGGCTTCATCAGGGCAACGCAGTGAGCCTTCCATACACTTGTAACTCTGTGAACCTTTCGGTTTTTATATCAGTCACTATGCGACCTTCATATCATCAGTGGGGAACCGCCAGAACTGCGCGAGGGTACCCTCTGAGACGAGAGAGAGTTGGCACGAAGATTATGTGTAATGAAAATCAGTTCCACAACTTTGACCTGGTAGTAGGTTTAATGACAATTCGATCTCTGGCAACATCCTGTAAGAATACAATCATGCAATATATCAGGATCATGGAATTATGGAGAAAGTTCAGTAATATCAATCAATGCAAGCAAGCCTGGATTATCTACGTATACGCACCATTCGAGTCTACGTGTCATGGATTAAATGTCACAGGAATGTTTCGGAGCGATGGTCGTCCGAGTTCTTATAGACGCCTCTCAGTGGTTAGAGAGAGCATAACACCTGGGTTCAACTTAGATACATTTTCATTACATTCTCCCCGCCGTTAGAACTACACTTCCGCTAGGCAGGAATCAAGCACGCAGCAGCATTAGTAGAGCAGCGATGTCAGTACATGTCAGTCGGTCCATCAGTAGCGATCGGGGCGACGAATTTCCCTGCCAGCACGGGTCCGGAAACTACCGGGTACTACATCCCCAAGTCCGGAGTCCCCCGCGTCGGAGTAGCTGCCTGAGTCAGGTGACGAAGGTGGCACCACAGTGCCTACAGGCTGGGGTGTATTCGCAAGGGGCCAGGTGGCGTACGGAGACAGTGGACTCGCGTCCATCTGCCATCAACACGCGAGCATGCTCGGGATTAGCTTGGAGTACTTGCACCTTATCCACTAGTGGATCATACTTGCTCGTGCGAACCGCACGTTTGAGGTAGGCCGGCCATGGCTCAGCAAGCCAACTAGGTAAAGGTCGGATACTTCCCGAGCTCCTCGGGTGATGAAACATCCGTTCGTGGGGAGTCTGGTTGGTGGCCGTACACAGTAAAGTCCTGATTGAGTTCAGCGCCGCAGGTAACGACCAGGCCCATTTATCTCGGCCTCGGCCGAGGGACCTAAGGCTTAGCGTGACGGCTCTCCATATAATCCCATTGAAGCGTTCGACCTGCCCATTCGCCTGCGGTCTATACGGAGTGGTAGAGCTAGAAGCGACATTATGCTGAAGTAAGAAGCTCCTCACCTCCTGGGACAGGAACACCGCACCTCGATCGGTATGCACGTAGGTCGGATTCCCAAACATAGAAAACAAGTTCTGCAGGCACCGTATAACCATGGCGGCCGTCATATCTGCGCACGTCAAAGCGAAAGGGAATCTCGAGAACTCATCAACGATAGTGAGCAGATAACGAGAGTTACTCGATGCCGGTGACGCCGGCAGTGGCCCTTTGAAGTCCATCGCCAATCTCTCCCACGGCCTAGTTGCTCGGACCAGTATCCCCATAGGAGGGTTGTAAAAACGCGGTTTGAGTTCAGCACATACAGAACAGTTGCGACAGACCTGGCGAATGTCTTCAATGGCAGGTATGGCAGGTTACGACAACGCACAAAATGAGCGAAACGCGTCACCCCAGGATGGCACAGAGTGTCGTGCAAAGCGCGCAGATCCTCCAAAGATATGAGGCCCGCACACATTGCCGGCCACGATAAGGCGTCGGCAACCAGGTTATCCCTCCCAGGGCGATATTTGATGGTGCAGCAGAAATCGGCGAGTTCGATGCGCCAGCGAGTGATTTTCTCATTCTTAATGCGTTGAGCATGCAGGGTGTCGTACATAAACGCAATGCTCTGTTGGTCCGTGATAATTTGGAAGCATCGTCCGAGCAAATAGGGACGCCAACGCCGAATCGGCTCGACGATTGCGTACGCCTCCTTTTCGACAGATGAATGTCTCTGCTCAGCGGAGGTGAGAGTTCGCGAAAAGAAAGCCACAGGGCGCCCCCCCTGGGAGAGAGTCGCTGCAATCGCATGATCCGATGCATCACTTTCCAAAACGAAAGATTTATTCTCGTCAATCGTCGCCACAGCGGCGCCAGCGATGTCGGACTTAAGGCCATGCAAAGCAGCCTTGGCATCAAGGCTCATGGGGAACGCTTCGCAGTCCACAAGTGGGCGGAGTTTCACGGATAAATTTTGTACCCACTTAGAATAATGAGCGAACAGCCCGAGAGCACGCTTCAGCGAAGCACGATCGCAGGGCGGGGCCATGTCGAGCAAGGGTCGCAGACGCTCCTTATCCAGAGCAACAGAGCCGTGGGTCACAGTGTACCCCAGAAGATCTATCGTGCGAGCGGAGTAACGACATTTAGCCTCATTCATAGTTAAGCGATACCTCTGTGCGACCTCGAGGAAGTGCTTCAGATTAGCATCATGATGTTCCTGGTCATGCCCACAAACCGTGAGATTGTCCAGATATACAAATACGTCGGTCAAGTTCTCCTTAGCGATGATGTCGTCCATAGCCCTCTGAAAACAGGTGACCCCGTTCGTGACCCCGAAAGGTAGCCGGGTGAACTGGTATAACCTTTGACCCAATTCAAACGCGGTATAGATACGGTCGGCTTCGGAGATGGGGATTTGATGATACGCACTACGCAGATTGAGAGTGCTATCGACCGAATACTAGGCCACCTGACCTGTCGAACCAGGGAGTCCATTCCCGGAAGGGGGTAGGCGTCCAGCTGTATAAATCGATTAATCGTCTGCGAATAGTCGATTCCCATGCGTTTGCGATGCGCTTCACTTCGTACCACTAGCACTTGGGCCGGCCATGGCGACCGACTAGGTTCTATGATACCTTCCTTTAATAGCTGGGCCGTTTCTTCCGCAATGAATTGCGCGTCAGCTCGTGAGTAGCTTCGCGATTTAACCGCTACAGGTGCACAGTCCGTGGTCATATTGGGGAACAGCGACAGCAGCTCAATTTCCATCCCTGCAAGAGCGCACACAGCAAGCGTATCAGTGCCACCAAATTCCATTTCCAACCGTCCATGTCGCTTGAGAAAATCATGTCCTAGCAAAACGTCTGCACATCATGCTGGTAAGACCATGCGATGCACATCCGGAAACATTCGTCCCTTAATCACAAGCTTCAGTCGACATTCCCCTTTTGTGCTAAGCCTAAGCCCCTGAGAGGCCATAAAGATTCGACGTCTTGTCCCAAAAATCGGCCATCCATGTTTTTGCACCAGTCGATAATCAACATAACTATCTGTGGAACCTGTATCGATCAAAGCATTAGCAAAAATTCCCTCGATCATAAGTGGAATTATAGCTTGAGCCAGGCCAGGTGGACCTGCAGTTATCGAGTCATCTAGGCGAGGCGCTCGTGCCTCGCGTGTGGATCCAACGCCAGCTAAAGCTTTCCGTGCCGTAGCAGTAGCTTGTAGTTCATACGTGCAGCCTCCGGATGGCGCTCGTGTCACGCGCGGAGTTTCAAAGCCAGCTAAAGTTTTCCGTGCCGTAGCAGTAGCTTGTAGTTCATACGTGCAGCCTCCGGATGGCGCTCGTGTCACGCGCGGAGTTTCAAAGCCAACAATAGCCGTTCGGGTGGCCGATCCGGAAAGTTGGCAGGGCGGCGGAAGGATGCCGGCCAAGGACGGTCGCACCGCGTTCTGTCGTGTCTGCGCCACTTGTTTAGTCGGCGCGACGAATCTCACCAAGGTCGAGTGCACAGCCAGGGGCCCACAGGAAGGTGCGATCATCATCAAAGTCGGGTGAGGCGCCCCGTGCTTCGCTCGGCCGCTGGCTCGGCGATAAGCACATTCATCGCCGAGCAGGCTCTTTTGCCCAGCGACGTCGATCGGCAAACTTTTGCAAAATGACCTGTCTTTGTGCACAAATGACATGTCGCATCCCGAGCCGGGCAAACAGACCTGAGATGTTTTCGGTTCCCGCAGAAATAGCATGTAGCGTTACGTCCGGGCTTAGGTCCGGCTGCTGCTGCTGCCGTCAAGCCCGGATCAAAATCCTCCTCGGGAGTGGCCGGGGTCTCCGATTCCGGCAGAGATGCCGTGGCTGCATCCGCGTCCTCGGCGGTCGCTTTCTCCGGTCGAGCTTGTCGAGATGTCCCCGCAGTGACGTATGGGTGTTCATATGCGTCGGATTGTTCCCGTGCTTGGATATAGACGTGAGCCAGCCATAGTGCTTCAGCGAGTGTCAAGTCGGCCTCTTCAAGAAGTCTCTGTCTGACTACTGGGGATTTAAGTCCAGCGACGAAAGAATCGCGAACAAGATCATCACAAACTTGTTCATGTGTACGTACCTCCGGTGCACTCTCGGTCAGCAGACGTCGGAGCTCTTGTGCGAAGTGATCTAAAGTCTCCGTGGGCTGTTGTCTTCGTATTGCGAGCAGATGCCGGGAATAGACCACGCTTCGTTTCTTAATGTAAATACGCTTCAGCTCCGCCACAGCAGCATCGAACGACACACATTGTTCGATTGCCGGTACACGTTGTGATGTACCTTTGTTTGTAGTACGTCTAATTTCGTTTCATTGGTGACGGCGGCTTCCTGAGCCTTGAATTGATTATCCAAGGTTTTCAGCCAATGTGTCAACTCCGCGGCCACCGCTTGAGGGTCGGCTGCGAAGAGCGGCACGTGGATCATTTTGTGTCCCGCCATGTCGCTCTCGTTCGCCTCTTGTTCTCATTCGGACGGCAAGACGAATTGTCATTAATTGTAATTAAAATCAGTTCCACAACTTTGACCTGGTAGTAGGTTTAATGACGATTCGATCTCTGGCAACATCCTGTAAGAATACAATCATGCAATATATCAGGATCATGGAATCATGGAGAAAGTTCAGTAATATCAATCAAGAATGCAAGCAAGCCTGGATTATCTACGTATACGCACCATTCGAGTCTACGTGTCATGGATTAAATGTCACAGGAATGTTTCGGAGCGATGGTCGTCCGAGTTCTTATCGACGCCTCTCAGTGGTTAGAGAGAGCATAACACCTGGGTATAACTTAGATACATTTTCATTACATTATGTACGCGGCATCCCAGTCCCCCGCATAATTATAAGGTCCGGTCGCGCGCCAACGACACCAGCTGCCTGCCATTCTTCGCGGCGGAGCCTGGAACCATCTGCTTGGACCCTTCTCTTCCTTCCCACCACCACCACTCCATTCGTGTAAGTGTGTTTGTATTGTCCTGGGCGTGTGATAATATAAGTGTATAGAGTTGCCCTGTGTCACTGCTTCTTCTTCTTCTTGTATATTCCCTTCTTTCATTTCCTCTTCGGGTTTCTTGTACATAATTAATAAATTATATTTGTTCTTCCTTCACCCTTCTTATTCTTTGGGTTTTCCTCTCATCCGGTTGCTTTAGTGATTTCTCCATTGAATATACGTGGCATGATTTGGGCAACGCTCGGAATTGGGTTCGTCTTTTGTTAACGGCTCAAGTCGCAGCTCGCTTCGCTCGGCGTATCCATTAACGCTGCGGCTTGGGTGGAAATGATCTCCTCGCTTACGGCCGGTCTTAGTACGCAGGTATTTGGGACTTCATTGACTAATGACCCTGGCTACTACCGACCGGGAGTGACGTTATAATTTCTAAGGACTCGGATGGCCAGCTTAATAGACGAGGGGATTAAACCCCCTCGGTAAGGGGAGCGCCGTAATCTGAGATCCGCAACAATATATATATATATATATATTGTTACGGTTTTCCGCCGCCCTTCTTACCCTTACCAGGGGGGGGGGGGGGGATTAAGCCCCATGTTCTTTCTGGGCCTGGCATAACCGAGAGACTTGAAACGCCTCTTCCGGGCAAACGCAAGGTAGGGTTTCGGGACCAAGTCTCACTCGTACCTAAATACCTGCGCCGCCACAGAAGCGGGGAACCAAGCCTCGCATGAGCCACGTGTAATTTGAGTTCACCGAGCGGATTGCGTACCACGTGGTCCGTGCAGTCACCGTTGATATTGGACCCCAATTGGAGCGGTTCTTTTCGTACCACGCTTAGTCAATGATGGAAAACACAAGAACAATCGAATGGAAGGAAGAATGAATGAATGATCATTTTAAGGCCATTTTCCCCGCTAGAGCGGGGGTTAGCCTTGCGGGCCCCATGACAATCATGGTTCCCTGGTTGAGGCAATGTTTTTATGGCCGGATGCCCTTCCTGATGCCAACCCTTGGTCACGCTCTTACGATGCGCAGGGATACGGTGTACCTATTCTGAATCCGGGTACACACCGTGATCATTCATCCCAGCAAGCTGGTACTCAATTTGCCGACCTCGGAAGGATGACAGGCTGAGTCAACCCCCCTGGCGTTAATTCAGCGATCGACCAGGATTTGAACCCAGGATCCTAGGATCCCAAGCCGGCACCCTAACCGCTAAGCCAACACCAGGGATAATTATTATTATAGAAGAGCACTGGTTTAATTATTATTCCCAATATTATGTACAATGATCGGTGGAAGCAGAGACACAGAGCAGCCTTATACAGTCTTATTATAAACTCCCAGACACGGGCCCGTTCGCACTCACACAGGGAAATTGCAGGCAGGATGATGTTCAGGCCAAACGCGCCGACTTGGTCGTCCAGGAACGGCCCCGTCCGGCTCTCCTCGGACACAGCACGTTCCGCGATTATGGCAAGCAGGCCGTGGAAGGATCCCAGTAGCGCGTCTCTCGGACAAAGGCAGATGATGAGGCGGGAAGGAATGTGCGTGTCTCTCGGCGCGGCTGGCGGTTCCACCGCGTTTAGCCACCAGCGCGCTATCACTCGCGTAACCCAATGCACTATCGCGGCTCGGCTTCAAGCTCAACCGAGCGTCACTTTACTAGGAGCGCTTATACGGTTCATACGCATCTTTCTCCGATATCGTATCTCTCAAACTCTACTGCTGACCACGCTCCTTCAACTCCTCCTCTCTTCTGTAACTCACCGCACTCCCCCTGGGGGCTTTGTGCGACGGGTTATATTTGCCACGCCCTGAGCCTTCTCGAACGTTCCAACCACGCCCTGTGACGCAGTGCTGCAGCCACTCCCTGTGAGCCCTGATTGGCGGCTCACGCTTACCGTCAGCTTCTTCGCCGCCCTCATTTGGTCCCGACCCGACCTGCTAGGCCTGCCTCGTGTTAATTCGCGCCAAAAAGCCAAAGGCAGCACATAGAGGCGTAAGAGGCATAAGGCAATGGAGGCGGGATAAGGCAATGGAAGTATGAGAAGGACCTACTCATTACTCTACTCAACGCAAAACTAACACAGGAAAAGGACTATTCTCACACATACTATGAAATAACTGAACTATCGCGAGGCTACGTGTTGTTTGTGTGACTAAACTATGAGGGGGAAATTTAACCTTTAATGTACAAAACTCAAAACCGCAACACTACCCCTCTCCCTTGTCAGACTCGTTCCCGAGTCGAACCGAACAAACAAAAATGGAACGACCGGTTTTGAGAATGATCTGGAAAATTAACTTTTACTTTTACATGTGACATATAGATGTGGTTCCCTCTAACATTTACTCTAACCCGTGGGTGCGACAGTTTTAAAACACTAAATATGTCTCACCTATTGCATTGAGTAGCTACTCTAACAGAATCACGCCCACAATTAACCGAATCCGGAATTTGTCAAACTAAACATATAGCCGGTGGGCAGCATTTTATATACAAGCACAAAAAAAACAACCTTATTTACAGTTCTATGACCCAGGACCTGTCCTTTTTGGAAAGAAGATTGGAGGGGAGAGAAAGCACAGCAAAACACAAAACACACTCAAAATCATCACATTTGATTTGCTGCTTGTTTCTTGCTTCTTGCATCTTCTGTGTGCATATATCAAACCGGCTAGCACCCGGACCGGCATACAGGCCAGTCCTGCTCTTCAGGGCTAACTAAACTTACAAATCTTCTCGTCCCTAGCACACCATAATAAAAATACACAACAAAATGCTCTATTGTATGTCTTTGCCAAGCAGGGCCAATCTCATGTGGTCCGACTGCATGACATTAATGCCACTCAAAACAAGTGGTCCGAAGATGCAAGGTGATGCTGCAGCAAGGTACTGCACAGCAGAGGTGTAAGGCCACAAGACCTGTGGTCCATAACGTGTGTGTGTTGCAGCAAAGTGTTTGTGGCAGCAAAGTGCTGCACATGTGCAGCAAAGTTATAACACAAGGATACGGCAGCAAAGTGCCGTGCAGTTCGGCTGCGCAGATGTAACAAGGTGCAGCAGGAATGCTGCACAGGTCGCTGGTGCTGCACAGTTCCGCCTCCAAAATGGTCCTGGGGATAGACAAAGCACGACCAGCAAAGCGGAAAGGGCGCAAAGGTACACAGCAAAACAAGTTAATGCAGCGCAAGGGGCACGGAAGAGCGAGCGGAGCAGGCTCGTTCCTAACCGTCCATACCCCCCATCGTCGGCTTACACTACCGTACCCCTTTCTTGTATTTACAAATTCGTCACTACGTCTTGTCTCCCATATCCCCCTCTAATCCAAATTCGTCTCCCAATCCCTCCCAGGAAGGAAGGAATGGAACAAACACAATGTCCTCTTACATCATGATGCGTCTTACACTCAAACAGTTTACAAAGCCTTGGTGTGGAGTTTCGTCCTCCTCGGTGAATGGCTGTGGATGATGCGAAGGGATATCTCATCCTAACTACACTACTGACCTTTACTTTTAAACTACCCGGGGTCATACCCCGCCAATCGGCCTCTTTAAACTATGTGGTTCTAAAAACCGAATTCCCATTGCCCACTCTGTGATGCCATCCGAATTTGGGTCTCACTCCCCAATTTTTCATACTGTGCCCTTGCACAATTTCGGGGCTGGGTCGTGTGGCTCCACTACCAGGTCCAACTACCTGCGCACCTCCGCCACTGAAGTCGCCACCCGAGCTTACCTGCTCCTACGACTACCTAACTGGGGAAGGCCCCTCCTGGCTCTTTACCCCCTGATGCCCACCTTGGCATTGGGCAACCCGGGTCCTTCCTTTGGATCCTCGGGCCCCACTCAACAACTCACAACTACCCTAACTGGCATCACAGAGTGGTCCCATCACAGAGTGGTCACATCACCCCAGAGCCTACCTGCGGCCTCACCTGGCCGACAAACTACCAGTGGCGGAGTGCCCCAATAACCATACGCACCAATTAAACCACACGCCCAGCCATTTCACTGACTCATGCACCCTCCAAAGCACTACTTGCCACGACCTGCACCACAGGTGTCAATCAATATCCATACAAATCTTGCCTAAGCCCTCTACCTGGTTTTACATGACCCCCCCCCCCCCCCCCCTGGGCTTTCGCGAATGGGTTCCACTCTTCCCCCATTCAATCCTTCGCACCATGCATTCCACATCTTTTATTCCACACCAAGCATTCCACACCAAATATTCCGCACACATTTATCTCACACACCTTTTGTCTCGCACACCAAATTCCTCGCACACCCTTTTGTTCTCACTCCTCAAACCAATTCCATTTATTTTCATCACAATTGCTCACACATACAGCATCATCTATATCTAACTGCTTTTCCCCTAAAACTCGTGCTTCCCCATCTTCCCGTTAAACTAAGCACTCCCTTCGTCATTAACAACCATCTAATCTCTCGACATCCCCTCTGCAGTACAAATGTCACTACTTAACTCTCATGTCTTCTACAGTCTGCTAATTCCCGAACAATTATCCTAGCCCTCCCTCGGCTAGCTTCGGTGCCCCATGGAGGTAACCATCGCCGGCACCCCCATGTGCCTGTCACTGCCATCCCCCTAAGCTAATGCTCATGGGCCCTGATCATGTGAGGAATGGTTAAACTGCCATTCCTCCACGTAGGGTACACTATCCTCATCCGGCCACTACACTCAAGCCTCTTCATGCGGAAATACATCGTCACAGCTCGGCTTTGAAAGGCCAAGCGATCCATGCGGTTGGTTTGTCTCCTGTAGGTTGGGTCCGTCCGGCATTTTCGATCCAGGGGAGGAGGCATGGATGGGCCGAGGTGCAGGGGCCCATCTCGGCGCGGGGCCTCGCGGTCCCACGCACGATGGCCCAACCGCCCACGGTCGGAGCACCGCACCTGCAAAGGTGCGCGGCTCCGAAATCTCCTACCTCCCCTTGAACCTCGCCGATTGCCTTTGCCGCCACGGCACGGCATCAACCATACAGGGCGGGCTCCGGCACGAATCGTGCACGTCGGTCCTTGTGACACCGCCGCACCACCGATCCCGGCCGGTTCCTCCTGCACACAACTCACCGAGGGCTCACGTCGGCTATCCGTATCGCTAAACGCTACCCCGGTCGGTGTCGATGCTTGAGCCGCGTCCTCAACACTTGCAACCCACTCCGCACTCGCACCTGCACACACACCTAGGCGCACTCACGCCCCTCACACACTTCAGTATGCACTCTTCTTCTTCGCACTCTTCTACCGCACACTCTGTAATACCCCCGGGTGTGCACTCCTGCACACACTTTACAACACGCTCTGGTGTGCACTCCTGCACACTCTCTGTAACACACTCTCCCGTTACACACTCTAACACCCACGGGTGTGCACTCCTGCACACACCCAATCATCGCACACTCTTTTTCCACGCACTCTTCTCGTGCACACTCTCTCATTACCGCACATTCTGGCGCACACTTTTCTCTCTCTCACACCCATGCTACGGTGCACACTTTTCTCTCACACCCGTGCTCCGGTGCACACTTTTCTCTCACATGTGCACCAGTCGCCCTCGTACACCGCACAATGGACCTTCCACGACCGCCCGGGTTTCGTTTCTTTCCCAAGCGCGCCAAAACCCTTTTCGCGCCCAGCAACACCAGGTACCTTTGCTAGTAATTTATAAAGAAAGCATTTTTTAACCACAATAGCAATGTGCTTGGAGTAGTTGTCACCAGCAGGAGAAATTGAATGCCCAAACTTCCAAAGTGTTTGTCTACTCACCCAAAACACTTGCATAAACAGATTATTTTATGCCTCCGTTGACGAAGTTGCCGGAGGCATTATATTTTCAGGTTGTCCGTCCGTGATATGTTTTCGTTACCGCGATAACTTGAGAACGGCTGAAGGGATCTTAGTCAAACTTGGTGCAAGTGTGTATAATGAGGTAAAGATGAACTGATTAGATTTTGGGGTCGCGAGGTCAAAGGCCAAAGAGGAGAGGTCATGTTAGGTAAAAATCCTGTTACCGCTATAACTTGTGAACCAGTGATGGGATTCTGACCAAATTTGGTACAATTATGTATAATGTGGTAAAGATGAACTGATTAGATTTTGGGGTCATGAGGTCAAAGGTCAAAGTCTGTAATAGGTCTATAACTTGAGAACGGCGGAAGTGATATAATTCAAACTTCGTACAGGTATGTATAATGATGTAAAGATTAACTGATTACGCTTTGAGGTCCCGAGGTCAAAGGTAGAGGTTATGTCAGGTAAAAATGTGATAACATGTGAAGAGCTGAAGGGATTTAAAGAAAACTTGGTACAGGTATGTATAATGATGTAAACATGAACTGATTAAATGTTGAGTTCAAAGGTCAGAGGTCATGTTAGGTAAAAATGTTATAAGTTGAGACAGCTGAATGGATTTAAATCAAACTTGGTACAAGTATTATAATGTAATAATATGGGCGGAGGCATATCGGTCGACGTCGTGACGCAAGAAGAGTGCAGTTCTAGTTTTATTTTAAAGTTTGCTGTTTGTTTTCTTCTATTTATTCTGTTTCATGTATGTCTGTGCTATCCAGGCGCTTGTTCATCAATCGCTGCTTGGACATTGTCGCCTCATACCTGATAGAACTGCAAGCAATGGATCCTTGTCGAGACAGCACGGACCTGCTGCAGAACTTTCGATCTCTTCAGCCTAAGTTAGAACGACTGTTGGTTTGATTATGTGACTCTCAAATTTATTACACCACATGCGTTTGCACTTCCATATTAATTATGAAGTTGTGCTTAACTTGCATAAATTTTGCTAGGCCTCGTTTAGCATATAATTTATGTTGAGGCCAACGTATAAGGATTTCAAACAATCGGGTGTTGAGAAGCGTTTGAAATTTAATGTGGAAAGTGTTTGAACAAGAGGTTGGTTGGGAATTCTCAGGCTTAAAGAGCAATGTCACTGATAAGATTTGATTCCTTGCCAGCACAATATTGTATGACATTCGTCCAACAGGAGCCGAGTAATTTTGATGACGTCAGTGCCGGCATTGTTTTGCATGTTAATTTTCTTGAAAAACACTTCATAAGAGCATTTGTACAATAAAGACACGGCTGGATTCTTCTTCTTTTTCTTGTATTAAATCCATTGCTGGTGTTGTGGTGCGTCTCTCCGGGATTTTAATTCGCGTCGACAAATAATGATTCTACGATTGCGTATTGGGGGCCTTAGCTGTTGTTGAATTTATGATTTATAAAAGAGGAACGGGTTTTTACTGTTTCCTCAATTTAAATATCCTGTTTGTTATTTTTTTCCCATTAAATGTAATTTCTGGAATCTTGAAAGCTATCACTTTCCTACTATTCTATGAAGCTATCCTACTATTTATTGTGCCTCAGTGACAAAGTTACCAAAGGTGTTATGTGTTTGGGTTGTTCTAACACGTCACATGGATGGCAACCTCCGGATAGGACCAACCACATCGCAGTTACCATTACACGATCGTAGCCTATCTTCTGAAAGACGGTCGAACTAAAACTTTTTCAGGAACCACCACCGAGTGGTTGTTGCCAGTTTGTGGTCCAGTGGTCACACATGACCCTTTGTGTAGCCTTGGGATTATCATGTATGTGCTACTTGTGAATGTCTGCAGCTGTAGAGGAACCTGTGTATGGTTTGAAACAACAAAGGACTTTCCTTTTGTAGCTTTTCTTGGTTGCTATGTGCAGCTTTCTTTAGCTGGATGAGCATGAGTTGATTTGTGAAAATCCTATCCACCCGGGGTAATTGATTGGGTGAGAACTGATTGGTTATTCCCTCCAATTATGGGAGAGAGACGTGATCGGGTCTTGTTATGTTATGTTGACGACTAATAGCACATGGTCCATGCTCGGGAGCCTCGGTGGTGCACGTTTCTGGCTACTCTGTCACTGAAGACTTTCCAACAGGTGATGAGATTATGGAAGAGTTCCTAAAGCTACAATAAAGGAAGACTCCACTTTGTTCCTTGTTCGGTTTATTAAGACTTTAAAAGGGTAGGGCAGTATTTACTAATTCAAGACATTGACTAACTAAGAACGAATCTGAACTTTAAACAAAGCATCGTTCCGCCGGTCATGCCAAAGGCTCCAATCTCCTCCAAGAAGCAGATCTTCCTCCGTTCTCCCTGGGTTCAGCGCAGCTTCCCCTTCTCGAAGTCCCATTTTCCTTATATTATGAATGTTCACTTCCATATATGGTATGGAATTTAAGACTCCGCACAGACTCTCTCGGCCCAGACAGTGGAACAGTCTGGTTCCCATCTTGGAGAATTCTAAGGGCCTCTTCAGACGGCTCTTATCTAATAAATGATAAAGCACCTTTTCTGTTCCCCATAGGTCACTCTCTTCCTGACCCCTCCGAGAAACAAGAATGTTCCAAGCTTCATTTGAGTAAAAGGAAAACACATTTTAACAAGAGGGGAAAATATAAATAATTATATATGCCTCCACAAGACCAACCCCAGCGGCTGGGGGTCATGTATTGGGATTCTCATGCGTGTGTTACTTGTGAACGCTTGCAGCTGCAGAGGAACCCGGGTAGGGTCTGAAACAGCAAAGGGTTTACCTTGTGAAGCTTTTCTTGGATGCTTTCTGCAGCTTAACTTTGGCCACCTATCGAGTCGGCCACATCACTTGTCCCTATTCAACACGGTTGCATGATGGGTGCATCAGATGAGGCCACACTCGACAACTGTCAAGGTACCAGATAAACATTAACTCAAGCTCCTGTCATTTCTCAAAGCCGATTGATCTGGTCCAGGCCTCATCCTTTAACTGCAATACTTTCCATCAGGTTGGTCGAAATTTCCCGTTGCCCGTTGAGGTGCCAAAGCCCATTGTCGGCTCATTTGCCTTTGATCTGATGTTTGTTTGTAAGAAATCAGATCTGGACCACAGGAGTAGAATAAACAGGCTTTACTCGATCACCGCAATATACTCTCTTCAGCACCTTTCTGCACCCTCTCGTGTCCAAGATCACGTGAACATTTACGTCATCAATGTAATAACAGGACACATCAGGCTGCGATTCATCTCCGTGCTCTGGATCATTACATGCATGCACTTCATCCAAACGATCTTGGTTGGGTCTATAGCTGCTGGTTGCATCATTGCTGTGTGAGCCACTCATTTGCAGTGCCCCATTTCGATTGGAGCAGGAACTTGGCCATGGTGCCGGCGATATCTCGCCGAACCTTCACGAAGGACACAAGTGGGATCTTTAACGTCCACCAACTAAAACCTGCACACGGCATACAGATTTACGCCAATCCGAGGGACGGCACACATTGACTGAGACACAATGACGTTTATAGCTAGGCTGAGATTTGAAGACCCCAAGTGGACATGGTGAGATGTCTGTCTGTCTGTTTTGACCTGCAATGTGTCACACACAGGTCGACTCGAGCTCGTGGGGTTGTTGTTAATGGTTGTTGTTGGAGGTTGATCTTTGAAATGTGCACCCATTAGCCGGACAGCTGCCAGACCCCACCCACGTCTGTCGCTTGACTCCACCCACCATGGCACCAAGATGAAATGATATGGCCGCCATCTTGGTTATCTGGTGGGCCTAAGACATTGGGAATGTCGGCCTCTGCTGATTATACACTGCCTGGGTTTGTTGTGTCAGATTTCCATTCGCTTTGTTTGGGTCGAGTATTAAATCTCATTCTTCCATCTGGGTCTTCAACAGGGGCGCCGAGAGTGGGGAGGGGGAGGATAACCACCCCCAGGGCCCAGACCTCGAGTCATTGGAACCCAAAATTATTCCTTCAATTTTTTTGTTTCATGTAATTGTTTGTGACGATAAAACACCGTGAGCAGCTTTATTTTGTTTCTACCTCCAAGCCACTCAGGGCGATTCCCCGACATACCATTACCATGGGGAGTAACATTCCCCCCCGCCAGCCCCCTGGTGAAATAAACTACTGTGGGAAAAATTTACATCCTGATAATCGCAGTAATGACGTAAATGAACACAGGAATGTTGATCACACCCCATCAGGATGAAATGGATTAATAAACGAATCTGCATATAGGAATAAATGAACAACACCCCCAATTTACGTTAAACATCGCATGTGTTTGTTGCGACGAAAATTTAGAAACCTCTAGCGGTTCCCGCTGAATGTACACAATCGCCTTGCACCTGCCAGGACGCGGCCAGGGCGCGATCGCCATGCCGGGCTCGTCCGGACGGGCCCAGACGCGCCTCTCCTGGGCATGCCCGGACTCGCTGTTCCCGGGCACGCCCGAACCTCCCGGGCACGCCCGGTCTCGTCTTTCCCGGGCATGCCCGCTCTCGCCTTTCCAGGGCTCACCCAGAGCGCCCGGGCACGCCCAGCCTCGACTTGCCAGGCCGCGTCCAGGACGCCCGGGCATGTCCAGACTCGCCTTTCCAGGGCTCGCCCAGAGCGTCCGGGCATGCCCGCTCTCGCCTTTCCAGGGCTCGCCCAGAGCGCTCGGGCACGCCCAGCCTCGACTTGCCAGGCCGCGTCCAGGACACCCGGGCATGTCCAGACTCGCCTTTCCAGGACTCGCCCTTGACACCCGGGCATGCCCGGTCTCGGTTTTCCCGGGCAAACGCCCCGGCATAAATGTGTATATATATTGTTGCCCGAAAAACGGGCTTGTCAGAATACCTGAGCTGTTTTGTTTCAATAAAGCAACTCGGACGAATTCCGTCTTTGGTCGCGTCAATTCTTTCGACTCGCGTTGGAGCGCAGCTCCTTCACCTCCGTATTTATAAGGTTGATTTTAAAAAAACATTTTTAAAGGGCTCCACACTGAGTATGGCACCGGGGCCCATTCTGGCTCTCGGCGGCTCTCATCTTCAATCCAAAACCATGCCCTCGTTAAACATGCCCCTTTTCCGACCCAAAACCATGCCCTCGTTAAAGATGCCCCTTTTCCGACCCAAAACCATGCCCCTTTGCCTTAAACATGCCCCTTTTCCAACCCAAAACCATGCCCTCGTTAAACATGCCCCTTTTCCAACCCAAAACCATGCCCTCATTAAGCATGCCCCTTTTCCTACCCAAAACCATGCCCTCGTTAAACATGCCCCTTTTCCTACCCAAAACCATGCCCTCGTTAAACATGCCCCTTTTCCTACCCAACACCATGCCCTCGTTAAACATGCCCCTTTTCCTACCCAAAACCAGGCCCTCGTTAAACATGCACCTTTTCCTACCCAAAACCATGCCCTCGTTAAACATGCCCCTTTCCTACCTAAAACCATGCCCTCGTTAGACATGCTCCTTTTCCGACCCAAAACCATGCCCTCATTAAACATGCCCCTTTTCCGACCCAAAACCATGCCCTCATTAAACATGCCCCTTTTCCGACCCAAAACCATGCCCTCGTTAAACATGCCCCTTTTCCTACCCAAAACCATGCCCTCGTTAAACATGCCCCTTTTCCTACCCAACACCATGCCCTCGTTAAACATGCCCCTTTTCCTACCCAAAACCAGGCCCTCGTTAAACATGCCCCTTTTCCTACCCAAAACCAGGCCCTCGTTAAACATGCCCCTTTTCCTACCTAAAACCATGCCCTCGTGAGACATGCTCCTTTTCCGACCCAAAACCATGCCCTCGTTATACATGCCCCTTTTCCTACCCAAAACCATGCCCTCGTTAAACATTCCCCTTTTTTTTTTTTTTTTTGTATACTGAATCGAGGCTCGTGAAAGAGCTAACATTTATTTCACAAACAAATCAACCAGACAAACAAAATATATACAAAGAGGGAGCGGAAGACAAGATGGGGAGAGAAGGGGAAGCACACAAACACAACATTTGAGAGCAGGGAGATGTGTGGAAGGGAGAGGGCTTGGGGGGAGGAGGCGTGGGAAGGGGGGGGGGGGGGGGAGGCAGAAGTACAAAACACAAGAACACCAAGGACTTCCAGGACAGAAGTTGGTGTTTCAAAAAAGTGGAATTGTGGTGAAATTAGCGGGGGTAGAAAAGATCAAGGTTTTGGATGGAGGAAGATAAGAGATGGTGGTGAACAGCCACCACCTGTTTTAAAGACCTGGAGGGTGGAGTGGGATTGAAGAGAGTGAGGGAGTTTGTTCCAGAGGCGAGAGAAAAGAGGAGTGAAGGTGAGCAGAGAGTCTTGATTTTGGCAGTTTAACCATAAGAGGGTTGCAGGCAGATCTTGTGCGACCTGTAGGAATATTTGCGGGACAGAGCCCAGAGAGAGCTGGGGGGGCAAGGCCAGAGAGGAGTCGGTAGAAGACGGAAAGACCACCAACCTGCCTGCGGTGTGTGAGTGAGAGGCCCTTGGAGTTAGCTTCATCGCCAGAGATTCCAATGATTCTGAATGCTTTGGTTTCAACAGCGTGAAGACGAGCTAGGTGTGAGGCAGGAGCACCAGCCCAGAGGGGAGAGCAGTATTCAATTGAGCTGCGGATGAAAGCCTTGTATGTGATGAGGAGCTCAGGTGTGCCAAAGAAGGACTTCGCACGACGGAGGATGCCCAGTCGGCGACTGGCTTTGGAGGCCAGATTTGAAATGTGGTTTTCCCAGGAAAGATCATGGCAGATAGTGAGACCCAAAAGCTTGAGTGACAGAACTTCTTGGAGAGGATTATTCAGAAAGTGGATGGGAGGGTTGTCCAGTCGGTCTTTTCGGAGAGACATCGTAAGAGTGTGAGATTTGTCAGGATTGAAAGACATGTTCCACTTGTTTGCCCAGTCTGCGATTTTGTCCAGGTCTGCAGAGAGTGAGGAGGCTGCAGAATACCGATCTGAGGGATGAAGAATGGAGCGACAGAGAGTAGAGTCATCAGCAAAGAGATAGAGAGGATTATCAAGAGAGTCAGAGAGATCATTGATGAAGACCAGAAAAAGCACAGGGCCCAGAACACTGCCTTGGGGAACTCCAGCCTGAACAGGAAGAGGAGATGAGAGAAACCCATTCAGGGCCACACGTTGACTACGACTAGAGAGGAAGTCCGCCAGCCATGCATGGAGATTTCCATGGATACCAAAAGAGGAGAGTTTGGTGAGCAGAGCGGGGTGCCAGAACGTATCGAAGGCACGTGATATGTCAAGGGAGACTGCTCTAATTTCCTGTTTGGCATTGAGGACCTCCATCCATTGTTGAGAAAGCAGAAGCAGCATGTCCAGAGTAGAGTGTCCAGGTCTGAAACCAAATTGATGATCAGAGATCAAGCCATTGGAGAAGAGGAAAGATTTCATATCTGAAGCAATGATGGATTCCATGACTTTGCTGATAATTGGGAGAAGGCTGATTGGTCTGTAGTTGCTGGGATTTGTTTTTGCACCTTTTTTGTGCAAAGCGGTGATGTTGGCAGATTTCCAAGCAGATGGAAGATGACCTTGAGCAAAAGAGAGGGTGAAGAGAACAGAGAGAGGGAGTGAAAGAGCGGAAGAACAGGATTTTAGGACCCGTGGGCTGATGCCGTCAGGTCCAGTTGCAGAATCAGAGTCGAGGGTTGACAGAAACTTTTTCACCTTGTCAGGAGGAAAGGACACAGAGTCCAGGAGCAACTGGGTACGGTGGGTACAGAGAGGGATGTGTTTGGGACACAAGCTTTAGAGGCAAACACAGAGTTGAGGCATTCAGGTTTTTCACGTGCGGAGTCAGCCGTGTGGCCATTTGAGGTGAGGGAGGGGATGGAGGGGGAACAAACACCAGAAACAGATTTGACCAGACGCCACCAGGATTTGGAAGAGGGAGACAGATAAGAGAGTTCGGTCCTGAGAACGGAGAGATATTGTTTCCTGGCTCACCTGAGGGTGGACACACTTGTTTCGGGCTTTGTGAAAGGAAATGAGATTTCCTTCCGTTGGATTTGCTTTCCAGGACACGAAAGCAAGTTGTTTCTGGGCAAAGGGGTTGTCAATCAGGACGGCTTCTTCAGGATGAATAAACAATGCAATCACTGATCACTCAAAGTTGAAGATAAGGGCAATACCACTGAGCCTCACCACAAGATTCCATGTACCATTGACGGGAGGAAGGGTATGACAACTGAAGACGAGATGGGATAAATCTGTGCATGAGAGAGCAATTTACTTTGGAAGAATTCCCAGGATGAGTTGATGTCAGAGGCGATAGAGATGGGAGACCAGTCCAGATGATTGATGGCTGCTTGAAGACCGTGTCAGTTGGCCCGAGTGAAATGCCAGACTCGTCGACACTGAGGAGGGCTCTCTGAGAATGGTCAGAGAGATGTCCACTTTAACAAGCACATGATCAGAAGAGCCGATTGGAGCAGAAGAAGAGCAGCAGACATTTTCAGGGAAGTTAGTCATAACCAAGTCCAGAAGAGAAGATGCTCCGTTGACTAGGATCCGGGTCGGGAAATTGACAGATTGTGTCAGTCCCAGTGAGTCACAGAAGTCATTTGCTGAAGAGCCACGGCTGGTGAGAGAGGTACCCACACCCAGTCAACTGGCATGGTGACAGTTGAAATCACCACATATGAGGAAGAGAGAGTTGGGATGGGTAGATAGAAGTTGGTCCATATTATCAGACAGCGAGATGTAGATGGAGTCATCACTGTTTGGTGGACGGTACAACACACATATGAACAAAAGGTGGGAGCGAAGGGGAAGCCGTAGCCAAAGGTATTCCTGGGTGTGAGGTGGAGAGAGGGCAGTGCAGGGCGAGTGAAGAAGAGAGTTTTTTTATAAAGATAGCAACCCCTCCCCCCTCCAGGACGAGGCTCAGGTCTATCATACCGGAGGAGGGAGTAACCTGGGAGAGATACCAAGGAATCAGAGACATCATGAAGGAGGAAAGTTTCTGTTTAGCAGATTACGTCTGGTTTGTCAGAAGCAACCTGTATGGAGAGATCAGACAAGTTTGAGCGAAGGCCCTGGATGTTTGAGGTCCATACCGTTAAGGAAGAGGAAGGGGGAGCATCGGATACAGAACAGGGGGGGGGAGCGGTCGGGTAAGATGTGGAAGAGGAGGAAGAGGTAGGGAGAGCTGTTGAAGGTGTCAGAGATTACAAAATAGCTTGGAGAAAGGGAAGAATGGGGCAGACAAAAGGTTTGATGGTGATTGGGTGAGGCGCAGTGAGGTGATATTTGAGGAGGGGGAAGAGTGAGGCAGAAGGTTGAGGGAGATGAAGGTGAAAGTTGGAAGGGGGAAGAAGTGGGGAGGATGCTTTGAGGAGGAGGGGTGAGAGGGGAGTCTAGGAGGGGAGGAGTGAGGGAGGGTCTCAGAGGGGAGGGGTGTGGGGGAAGATTTGGAGGGGAGGGGCAAGGGGAAGATTTGAAAGAGATGGGTGATGGGGATGATTTAGAGGGGAGGGGTGATGGGGAAGTTTTGGAGGGGAGGGGTGATGGGGAAGTTTTGGAGGGAAGGGGTGATGGGGAAGATTTGGAGGGGAGGGGCAAAGGGGTAGATTTGAAGGGGAGGGGTGATGGGGAAGTTTTCGTTAGACATGCTCCTTTTCCGACCCAAAACCATGCCCTCCTTAAACATGCCCCTTTTCCTACCCAAAACCATGCCGTCGTTAAACATGCCCCTTTGCGGCCCCAAAACCATGCCCTCGTTAAACATGCCCCTTTTCCTACCTAAAACCATGCCCTCGTTAAACATGTTTCTTTTCCTTCCCAAAACCATGCCCTCATTAAACATGCCCCTTTTCCAACCCCAAACCATGCCCTCATTAAACATGCCCCTTTTCCTACCCAAAACCATGCCCTCCTTAAACATTCCCCCTTTTCCTACCCAAAACCATGCCGTCGTTAAACATGCCCCTTTTCCTACCCAAAACCATGCCCTCGTTAAACATGCCCCTTTTCCTACCCAAAACCATGCCCTTGTTAAACATGCCCCTTTTTCCACCCAAAACCATGCCCTCCTTAAACATGCCCCTTTTCCTACCCAAAACCATGCCCTCGTTAAACATGCCCCTTTTCCTACCCAAAAACCATGCCCTCGTTAAACATGCCCCTTTTCCTACCGAAAACCACTCCCTCGTTAAACATGCTCCTTTTCCTTCCCAAAGCCATGCCCTCATTAAACATGCCCCTTTTCCTACCCAAAACCATGCCCTCCTTAAACATCCCCCTTTTCCTTCCCAAAGCCATGCCCTCCTTAAACATCCCCCTTTTCCTACCCAAAAACCATGCCCTCGTTAAACATGCCCCTTTTCCTACCCAAAACCATGCCCTCCTTAAACATGCGCCTTTTCCTACCCCAAACCATGCCCTCGTTAAACATGCCCCTTTTCCTTCCCAAAACCATGCCCTCGTTAAACATGCCCCTTTTCCTACCCAAAACCATGCCCTCGTTAAACATGCCCCTTTTCCGACTCAAAACCATGCCCTCCTTAAACATGCCCCTTTTCCTTCCCAAAACCATGCCCTCGTTAAACATTCCCCTTTTCCGACCCAAAACCATGCCCTCATTAAACATGCCCCTTTTCCTCCCCAAAACTATGCCCTCGTTAAACATGCCCCTTTTCCGACTCGAAACCATGCCCTCGTTAAACTTGCCCCTTTTCCGACTCAAAACCATGCCCTCGTTAAACATGCCCCTTTTCCTTCCCAAAACCATGCCCTCGTTAAACATGCCCCTTTTCCTTCCCAAAACCATGCCCTCGTTAAACATGCCCCTTTTCATTCCCAAAACCATGCCCTCGTTAAACATGCCCCTTTTCATTCCCAAAACCATGCCCTCATTAAACATGCCCCTTTTCCGACTCAAAACCATGCCCTCCTTAACCATGCCCTCCTTAAACATGCCCCTTTTCCTTCCCGAAACCATGCCCTCGTTAAACATGCCCCTTTTCCTTTCCAAAACCATGCCCTCGTTAAACATGCCCCTTTTCCTACCCAAAACAATGCCCTCGTTAAACATGCCTCTTTTCTGACTCAAAACCATGCCCTCCTTAAACATGCCCCTTTTCCAACCCAAAACCATGCCCTCATTAAACATGCCCCTTTTCCTTCCCAAAACCATGCCCTCGTTAAACATGCCCCTTTTCTGACTCAAAACCATGCCCTCCTTAAACATGCCCCTTTTCCAACCCAAAACCATGCCCTCATTAAACATGCCTCTTTTCCTTCCCAAAACCATGCCCTCGTTAAACATTCCCCTTTTCCGACTCAAAACCATGCCCTCGTTAAACATTCCCCTTTTCCGACTCGAATCCATGCCCTCATTAAACATGCCCCTTTTTACGCTCTTTAACCCTGGGATAATTCCCCCAGCATTAGACAATTTATTGCAGACTTGGAGTGATGGTTGGAGTGTCTGCTCTGAGTCTGGGAGGTTGGTGGTTCAAAGCCTGGCCAAGTCATACAAAAGGCTTTTTTTTGTATGTGCTGCTTTCTTGCTTGACATCACATTTAATAGGACTTGTCGGTCCGTTGGTCCATTGGAACAAATTTCCATTTGATACAATAATTGTTGTTAATATTATTAGCATTAATTAATAAGTGCTTTGTTACAATGTTATCAATATTTGTTTTTTATTTTGTAATTGGAATACCTATTAAACTGCTCTGTGCACCTTAACATGGTGCACATTTAGAAACGTGGGAATTCTTCCAGATTTTTAATTCACCTAATCAACTCGGATCATAACGATCATTTCGGTGTATCACATTTCAGATCGGGAAGCTCCAGTATAACTACAAAAACCATGACGCACATGCACACCATAATTATAATATGATTTACTTTGGAAAGCAGGTAATCAACTAAAAATAGATACCTGCGATCACATTCATCATAAATGTGTCTTACTCTACAATGTCTGTAAATGTGTCTGATCGGACAAGCCTTAGTTGAGTTATGGTGAAAATTGTTAAAATTACCATAACTGACCTAAAAAATGACCTAAAAATTACATCAAGATTTTAAAAGTTATGTCAACCCCACGTACGTTCTGTTCTCATTATCGACGCAAAATTTCATTTCGAAAGTCTTAGCCATCTCCAAGATGCAGCTCAGAAACTGATATAGTTCGGAAATTTGGACTGTTGGGAATGCAGGAATAAAAATAAATAAATAAATATTGTTTTCTAAATGGTGGTTTATTACTCCCATGGGTCTAAAACTCTGTGGTACCATTAAAAATAGGGGCAATACCCCTGGGCGCTCACCTGGTAGTATAAAGCAGTATACTACACTGATTAAAGGTATTTTAAACAGTATCATGGTATTTTAAAACAATTTCAATGGTTGCTGTAAGACAGGGCAACATGTAGAATCATACTGACGTAATCAAACAAACATTGGTACATCACAGGTGATGAAGGTCGTCATCAAGTTTCATCAAAATTGTGTGTGTAGTTTCGGAGAAGAGAGCAAATACCTATTTTATGGAGTAAAATCACCCACATACCCCTTTGAACCCTGATTTCTTTTTTTTATGCCATGAACAAACACTGATGCATCACGGGTGATGAAGTTTGTGGTCATGTTTCATTGAAATTGTGTGTGTAGTTTCGGAGAAGAGCAAATACCCACTTTGGGAGGCTCAAACCCCCATGTACTTCCTTCGACCTCGATTTTTTTTTTTAATGCCGTGAACCAACTTTGGTACATCACGGGTGATGAAGGCAAGTGCAAGTGTTTACGGGCTCACACCGCACCAGAACTACATTCCAGGTAAACTAAAAATTGGGGGTGCTAATTGTAGAAACAAACCCAACAACAGCAATGAGCCTCCACTTATCCTATAGGGGGAGGATTAATGATTCAGAAACAGCGAGCAGTCTCTCAATTCCTTGCTTCAATTGAAATCTGGAATCAAAAACAAATTGCATGGATATTATTAGTTTTTATTATACTTGATGATTAAAGAATATACACTTCATATTTATGAACAATTAGTAGCCATTTTGCATCCACAAAGTGCAATAAAACAGAGTGGTATTTGTGGATTCTCCTTTTTTGTTGCAAAACATTCCTTTCACAATTCTTTCAAAATGTACAATGAATGAATGGCGAATTTTTTGAAATCTGAAACAGAATTTCTTTATGTACATTAATGTTTACAGCTAAAGACACAGAAACATCATCTTTTCAAGGCTTCCGTTGATGCGTTGTCAAAATCAGACTTCACCAGGACCTGTGTTATGTCATCAAATTCATACGTCCTCTTCAGAAAAGTGTCAGTGAGACGTAATCCACTGATGCTCTGAAAAGCAAATTCAATCCCAAGGTTTCACAATTCAATCACACACATAATATTATTACAACAAACTCAGCAAAACTGCTCGGAGTGACTAACTTTGCCACTGCCCAAGCTGTGGTTAGATTGGCCTGAGAAAGTATTCACCCCCTTCATACTTTTCACATTTTGATGCCACCTGAAGATTTATTTCATGATGCTTTCAAATGTAATATATAAAGTTTTCAGAAACAACCTCAAAGTGATAAAAATGCAGATAAAATGTGAATAAGTTAGATTAACAGAGGTAATCAGATGATTCTCAGTTGCATAAGTATTCAAACCCTTTGCCTAATTAACCCGAAATCACTTCAGGAGCAAATTATTTGTTTGAAAGGTTATAGAATAAGTGCAATAGGTTTCACCTGTATATAATCAGTGATTTAACTTGAAAAATTCATCTCCCCCACTTATCTCAGGAGATTTAAGGTGCAACTCACTTTGTCAACCAACAAGGCAAATATGAAGACCAAGGAGTTTTCCAAATATGTCAGATATAAAGTGGTGGAGAAGCACCGTTCAGGAGAGGGTTAAAAGAAGATTTCAAAGTCACGCATCATCCCTTTCAAATATGGTGAAATCCTTCATTAAGAAGTGGATGACGGATCGTACCACCCAGACTCTACCCAGATTTGGTCGCCCATCCAAACTCTGACATCGGGCAAGCAAGAAACTGGTTTGGGATGTCACTGTAAATCCAACAATGGCTTTGAAAGATCTGCAAGGTCTGAGATGGGGATCGGTGTTCATCAATCAACAATATCCCGTTCCCTTCACAAAGCTGGCTTCTATGCACATGTGGCAAGAAAGAAGCCATTGCTGAAAAGATGCATTTAAAAGCTTGTATGTAGTTTGCAAAAAAGCATCTTAATGATGGCATGTGGAGAAACATTTGTGGTTGGAAGAGACAAAAATTGAACTTTTTGGTCTAAATTAAAGTGTGACTTCTGGTGCAAGCCCAACACTGCACATAACCCAGTTAACACCATATCTACTGTCAAGCATGGTGGTGGCAGCATCATGTTATGTGGCTGCTTTTTATCAGCAGGGACTTGCAAGCTTGTCAGGATAGAAGGGACAAAATCTATGTTGCAAACTATGCACAGGAGAATCCTTGATGAAAACCTGCTTGAATCAGCCATGAATCTGAAACTGGGTAGGATATTCACATTTCAGTAGGACAATGATCCGAAGCACAAAGCTCAAGCCACACCAGCATGGCTGAATCAGAAGATACTAAATTTTCTTGAGTGGCCCAGTCCAAGTCCTGACTTAAACCCAATTGAATATTTATGGCGAGACTTGAATATTGCATTCCATCGACAATCCTCATCAAAATTGGCAGAACTAGAGAAATTTTCATGTGAAGAATGGGCAAATATTTCACCATGTCTCTGTTAAAACTGGTAGAGTAGAGACATACCCTAAAAAACTCATAGTAGTCATTGCTGCAAAATATGCTTCCACCAAGTGCTGACCTAAGCGGCTGAATAGGCAACCAGTGAATTTTGATTTGTATATATATTTTTTTACAGGTATTCCTGACATGTAACTTCCTCCACTTATAACAGTGTTTAGTTTGATTTCTTCAGTTATGAATTTAAAAAAAAGTTAATTTGGTAAAAATGTTTCCACATAATTCGTAATTCATCTAAATGTGGCATTATTGGTCAGGGGTGAATACTTTTGGAGGCCACTGTATACGATATGACAGCAATATGCTTTGTGCTTCTGCCTAATTGACGAAGGTGTGAATTGTATCGAGGGCTTTACAGAAAGGAATATTTCACAAAATCCAGGATAAAGATGTAATACTGGGGCACCAGCTCATAAGAGAGAGCAGTACTACATTGAGCTATGGACAAAGACCCTGCAGTTTGAGAATTGTTTCGATCTTTCAAGAAATTACTTCAAATGACAGAGGATGACAAGTCTGTGGCTGGCTTTGGGGGCCAGCTTTGAGATGTGGTTGGCTCAGGTTACGTTGTGGCTGATGGTGACGCCTAGAAGATCAGGAGTTATGTTATTGTGGGGTAGGAGATTCACATTTCAGCAGGACAATTAACTGAATCACAAAGCTAAATCCACCCTGGAGTGGCGGAATAAGAAGATAATAAATGTTCTTGAGTGGCCCAGTCCAAGTCCTGACTTAAACCAAATTGAACATTTATGGCGAGACTTGAAGATCCATTGACGATCAGTATGCTTTGTGCTTCTGTGCTTCAAATGTGCTTTGTGCTTCAAATGGGGATCAGATCCCCATTAAACATGGCAGAACAAGAGCAATTTTCATGTGAAGAATGGGGAACTATTTAACCATATCTCTGTTAACAAACTTTTTAAGTGGCTGACTGGAAGGAGATAGGGCGAGTAATTTAACTATCCTTGGAGTGACATTTGACTGAGACTTGCCAAGGATCAAAACACGTTCCACCTGTCAGATCAGTATCCAGTCAATTCAAGATCAGAAAGTGACCCAGCCGCTGTCTGCCTATCGGTAGGTCGGGGTACTCATCATCCTTTCTCATTGATTAAAGACATTGCATTTTCCTCTTTATTGCCGAGTGTCACATTGCTCATTTGTATTTAACTGCTTTATCATGAAAGCAATTGTGGAGTTGTCAGTAGGTGGCACGTTTTCCTCATTGAAAATAGGTACCCGAGTGTTACATCTGTCAAGTGGCCATTGCGTTGATTAACTTGAAATAGTGGTTTCCAATCCCCTGGGACATCATTGGTCGAAAATATTAATAAAGCGGCTTAAAGTTTTACTTTCTTGTCCATGTCCTTTCTTCTACCGACTTAAGAGTCTAGAGTTTCGATTTTCGAGTTTAGAGTTGTACTTCTAAAGTTCTATCTTCTACCGACTCCTCTCCGGCCTTGCTCCCCCAGCTCTCTCTGGGCTCTGTCCCCCAAATATTCCTACAGGTCGCACAAGATCTGCCAGCAACCATCTTATGGTTAAACTGCCAAAATCAAGACTCTCTGCTCACCTTCACTCCTTCATTCCTCTTTTCTCCCGCCTCAGGAACAAACTCCCCCACTCCCTTCAATCCCACTCCTCCCTCCAGGTCTTTAAAACAGCTGTTCACCACCATCTCTTGTCTTCCCCCATCCAAAACTTGATCTTTTCTACCCCCATTAATTCACCCCAGATCCACTATTTTGAAATACAGACTTCTTTCCAGGAAGCCCTAGCAGTATCCATGTGTTTTTTTTTTAAACCTAATCCCCCCACCCCTCCCCCCACACTTCACATGCCTCCTCCCCCCAAGCCCTCTCCCTCCCACAGATCTCCCGGTGTCCCTGCTCTCCACCTTGTCTCCCGCTCGCTTCCTTTATCATGTTTTATGTGTCAGTTTGTCTTTTTGTAATCAATGTTAGCTCTTACATAAGCCTCGATCTTGTATACACACACACCAAAAAAAAATGGCCATTATTTCATTGTCTACACACACACACACGCAAAATTTTATCAGCACAAATCATGCAAAAATGAAGAAAAAGTATAATATTCGGCTTAACCACCGGGAGCATTCCCAGAACGGAGGAGATAGAACAACAGGCAGTGGTAATGCTGCACAGAAACCTGTGTGTGTGTGTGTGTTAGCTCTTACATAAGCCTCGAATGTTAGCTCTTACATAAGCCTCGATCTTGTATACACACACACAAAAAAATGGCCATTATTTCATTGTACACGTGTGTGTACACACACACACACACACACACACACACACACACACACACACACACACACACACACACACACACACACACACACACACACACACACACACACACACACACACACACACAATTTTATCAGCACAAATCATGCAAAAATGAAGAAAAAGTATAATATTCGGCTTAACCACCGGGAGCAATCCCAGAACGGAGGAGATAGAACAACAGGCAGTGGTAATGCTGCACAGAAACCTCACCTGTAGACCAGGTACACAAGCGAGTAGCGAAAGATTCACAGGTAGTGAGCCGTTAGCTGGCAATGTGCCGAGGTCCCGACCCGACACTCCGCACCAATGCACAGCATGCGAGTTGCAAAGCTCCAGGTGTAGACCCATAGTTCGCTCACTTGAATCGAGAGGGAGCGATCGAGGGACATTATACGAGCAACACGAGGGCACAAAATGACACCGATAATTATCTAGAGAATATGTTTTGCTTTCTGAGTTCATTAATCAAAAACTTTATTGCTGATGGTTTATTCTGCTGATGTTAAGTTTTGTATCTGGAATTGACCAGTTGTTCTCCCTGAGCACGTTGATTGAGGTATGCTAATCACAGTGGGAAGTAAGGAGTTGACGATTTGGGCATTACCACACCTCAATCAATGTGCTGTTAACCTTTTCTTTTTTTGTATACAAGGTCTAGGCTCGTGCAAGAGCTAAATTTGAGCCAACACTTCATCCATTTTCTACCTGTCCGCCGATGTACACTACCGGTCAAAAGTTTTAGAACACCTCAATTTTTCCAGTTTTTATTGAAATTTACGCAGTTTAATGTCTCAATGTACTTGTAATTAAGCATAGAACAAATAAACAATTGGAGATAAAAAAAGAAATCATAGAATCATTTTGTTTAACAAAATTTCATTTAAATTTTGACTCAGCAAAGTAGCCACCTTTTGCAGATATAACCGTCAAACACACTCGTGGCATTCTTTATACAATGGAAATCAAATATTGTTCGGGAATTCTTCCCAACACTGTTGCAGAAGTTCCCACAAATGTGTTGCACTTGTAGGTTGCTTTGCTGTCACCCTTCCATCCAGTTCATCCCAAACCAGCTCGATGGGGTTTAAGTCTGAAAACTGTGCTGGCCATTTCATGATTTGAGGCCTACCGTCTTGTTATTTTCCTATAAGGCAGTTTTGACATAGCCTGAAGGTGTGTTTAGGGTCATTATCTTGCTGTATGTAGGATGAACCCCTGACCAACTAGGCATATACCAGAGGGTATTGCATGGCGCTGCAAAATGCTGTGGTAGCCCTTTTGGTTCAGGGTGCCAGTCACTTTGTCCAAGTCGCCGACTCTGGATCCAGAAAAAGAGCCCCAGACCACCATGCTTCCTCCTCCATGTTTGACAATTGGTGTCACACCCTGAGGAACCATCATTTCGCCTACTCGACGGCTTACAAAAACCCTGCGTGATGAACCAAAAATTTCAAATTTTTATTCATCGGCCCATGGGACCTTCCTCCAGTCTTCAGTAGTCCACTGGCGGTGCTTCATGGCCCAGGCAAGCCTCTTTTTCTTATTTTACCTTCTTAGCAAAGACTTTCTTACTGCCACTCGACCTGTCAAACCTGCAGCTCGAAGTCTTCTCTTCACAGTTGAAACTGAGACTTGCTTACTTCGACCAGTGTTAAGCTGTGCTTGAAGCTGTTGTCCTGTGAGCCGCCTATCACGCGAGCTGTTGACTCTCAGAAACTTGTCTTCTGATTCTGTTGTGGCTTTGGGTCTCCCAGACCTCTTCCTGTCAGAGTTTCCTCCAGTTTCCAATATACTACTTCCTGCAGTGCAATATTGTTCAAATAATGCTTCAGAGGGTGTATTAACAGTCTGTTCCAATACTGCTTTTATACAGACAGGGGGTTTGTAATCTAGTAATCAGCAGAGGTTGGGACACCTGCAGGAATTGTTTGCATAAACTTTCAAGGCTTAATTTACTTACATTTCTGCAGAACAGCTTTAAGTTTTTAACCCATTACTTGTTCCCTGAAGAAGGCCTTTTTCACAATATAACTGTGCAATTTACATTATTTTCCCGTTTTTGCGCACCTAAACTTTTTTTTTTTAACCTCGAGCAGTTTACTGCTTACCTTTGTACCATTTCAGGTTATTCACTGGACATTAAACTGCGTAAATTTCAATAAAAAGTGGAAAAATTGAGGTGTTCTAAAACTTTTGACCGGTAGTGTAGATCTATCGACACCAGCCTTCCCCAGTTCCCCAGCAAAACTACTTCTTTCTGGTTTAAGCAGAACCTGCAATATTTGTAATACCCCACAATAACAAGTTCAAGCACGGGTTGGAACCATCATAAATTTGCTCACTGAATCAATGACCCATTGAAATTACAAATCATGATTCTTTTCAAAAAGTTCACCTGCCTGCAGTTTGTGACTTTGCAATGCACCGAGAATGGTGCTTCGATGTCCACGGTATCAGGGATGCTCTCTAGTTGCAAATGAACATCGCCATAACCAGGTGCCTAAAAACAACAAATCACAGGTTTACATCAACCGGCTGATTATGTTCCATTCAAATTCGAATTTATTTGTCATTACAGGCTCATTTAGGAGGATGCAGGTGTCCACAGTCAATTCTATAGCTGTGCTATCTCAAAGTTGAAATTTCTCAACAAATCCGAATCTTTGAAATGCGGAATAATATGTTGCATTACACCTATGCTAAACTACACCCAGGTAAGTTATTACCTCCACCGCCGAAGGTGAATGGAGGTTAGTCTTTCACTCTTGTCTGTGAACATGATATCTCAAAAAGTTGTGGAAGGATTCAGACAAAATTTGGTGGACAGGTTGTGTGTGTGACAAGGAATAATTGATTCAATTTTGGTGAAGAGACTAATCCAGATTTGGATCTGAGACTTTTCTAAGTGTTTCTTCACCATAGAGAGATTGGGCCAAAAACGATACGTAGCACGATATCTCAAAAAGTTATGGATGGATTCAGACGAAATTTGGTGAACAGGTTGTGTGCGTGACAAAGAGGAAAAGAATGCCATTCTCGTTTGTCATGCGCCAAGAGCACATGATGTTCAAGAATGTGTATCGTCGAGTGCAACTCCATGGGCACAATCAGTACTGGGTGTAACCGAACCACTAAGACTAAGCAAATGCATGTCTGGGCAAGCCAGGCTACAACATCATAATCTACCATGTTGAAGGCTCTCAGACTTATAATTAGTTTGTCGAAGAAGAGAACAGAAATGAGTGGAACACAGACACCAAAGAAGAAGGAATTATAAGAAGGAATCTAAGTCGATTCTCCACAATTTCCCTTGCAAACTTATGCAAGAAGTCAAGAGATTGGAGGAACTCAAAGTTGATTTCTTCGCAACTGCACATAACATAGGTTTCTAACCACTCGTTGAAGTTGGCTGGTCTGCAGACGTCCACGCTCTCCGAGGTTTGTACGCCACACAATGTCCAACTTGCCAATGGCGGTGATACCACGGACACCGCCAGTGCGCCCCAGAGCCTTAGGGAGGGCCTGTAGCCGATAAAGGTACTGACGGGTTTCATTGGGGCCCAGGTAACGTATCTTGCCATATATGTTCCCCCTGAGAAGATAAACCCACAACCACATAAAGGATTAACATTTCAAAAGTTCCAGACAATACTTTTCCATGGCCACATTTGTTAATCAATGTTCGACACTATTAGGGAAAAGGCATCATTCAATGAACATTTTAAATTAATCACACAAATTAGATTTCTATGTCTGTTGTATATTGTTCAATATGTAGAGTTTAAAAGGAAAGGAATGTGTATATTTTGCATCCAAGGACTGATACTAATGAAATACAAGTAAGTTGTAGAACATCACGATTAAACAGGTTCAAATGTCAGGACACGAATGACAACCTAAAAAAAATGCGGACAATGAATAAATGGAGAACCAATGGTCCTGTAGCTCAGCTGGCTGGTTGCCAAAAAGTGGAGTGACAGAGGGATCAGGGTGGAAATAAGAGCTGGATTTAGAATACACATTTTATCTCAGGTAGTATTGAAATGATGTTCACAGTAGTGCATTTCCCTGCTGTCTGTGAGCCTTAGTTTTTGAGATATTACCCATTCCGAGAGGATGATGCCACTTCCTGTAGTGTCAAAATTAGCCCTCTTTGATAAGGTGCGACTCCAGTGTCTATAATTTATATTTTTTGAGATATTACCGATTCCGAGAGGATGATGCCACTTCCTGTAGTGACAAAATTAGCCCTCTTTGATAAGGTGCGACTCCAAAGTGTCTATAATTTATATTTTTTGAGATATTACCCATTCCGAGAGGATGATGCCACTTCCTGTAGTGACAAAACAAGCGTTACGCCTAGGTCCCCCGTCGGGGAAGTGATGTGAGTTGACAAAGTGGAAGACGCAGAAAACATGCTATGATATGATATTTCGCTCACAAGGTTCAGACATACATGGAGGCGGCCATCTTGGATTTTGACGTGCCGACCCAATTTTCAATAGCGTTCTTCCTTATGCCCAGATACACCCACACACCAGATTAGAAGTTGGTACTTGGCTTATTTTCCAAGATATTTCGCTCACAAGGTTCAGACATATATATGGTGGCGGCCATCTTGGAGTTTGACATGGCGACCCAATTTTCAATAGCGTTCTTCCTTGTGCCTAGATACACACACACACCAAATTAGAAGTTGGTACTTCACGTATTTTTCAAGATATTCATCTCACAAGGTTCAGACATATATATGGTGGCGGCCATCTTGGATTTTGACGTGGCGGCCCAATTTTAAACAGCGGTCTTGCTTGTGCCTAGATACACCCACACACCAGATTAGAAGTTGGTACGTCGCGTATTTTTCGAGATATTCATCTCACAAGGTTCAGACATACATGGCGGTGGCCATCTTGGATTTTGACGTGGCGACCCAATTTTAAACAGCGTTCTTCCTTGTGCCTAGATACACCCACACACCAGATTAGAAGTTGGTACGTCGCGTATTTTTCGAGATATTTCGCTCACAAGGTTCAGACATATATATGGTGGTGGCCATCTTGGAGTTTGACGTGGCGACCCAATTTTCAATAGCGTTCTTCCTTATGCCGAGATACACCCACACACCAAATTAGAAGTTGGTACTTCACGTATTTTTAAAGATATTCATCTCACAAGGTTCAGACATACATGGCGGTGGCCATCTTGGATTTTGACGTGGCGACCCAATTTTCAATAGCGTTCTTCCTTTTGCCTAGATACACATTACACCCACACACCAGATTAGAAGTTGGTACTTCGCTTATGTTTCAAGATATTCATCTCAAGGTTCAGACATACATGGCATCAGACATACATGGCGGCGGCCATCTTGGATTTTGACGTGGGTTGCACCCACACACCAAATTCGAATGCGGCCCTTCGCTTACGCACGCACGCACGCCCGCACGCAAACACGCACGCCCGCACGCACACACACACACGGAGGGGAAAGCCATAGTCCCCCTTTCGCTACGCTGTGCGACGGGGGACAATTAGCCCTCTTTGATAAGGTGCGACTCCAAAGTGTCTATAATTTATATTTTTTGAGATATTACCCATTCCGAGAGGATGATGCCACTTCCTGTAGTGTCAAAATTAGCCCTCTTTGATACGGTGCGACTCCAAAGTGTCTATAATTTATATTTTTGGAGATATTGCCCACTTTCTGTATTATGATGTTGCAGGCAACCATGTTGTGTTTCGATTTTAAGTTTCGCATTGATCGATTAAGCCGTTTCAGAGAAGGGGATTTCTAAAGTTTTTCTTATGATCCAAAATGGCTGCCATACCATCCGACTGATGATGTCATTGTTACCAAACTATATTGCCTTTGGGTATCGATTCCAAATTTGAAGTTTCACAAAGATCGGTTAAGCAGTTTGACAGAAAAAGATGGTTTAAGGTTTTCCTGGAATACAAAAAGGCGACCAAAAGAGATAGAAATTCAAGTACTTTTGTGACCTTCATACCTTACCATGACCTACTTATAGGTTGAGGGGGAGGACGCCACAAACAAACTTGAATCTACCACACCAAAGATAATTTTAGCCAAGTTTTGCCACAATCCCATCAGCAGTTTCGGAGAAGTTGCAAGTGTTTACAGAAGAACAACGCGTCATCCTATAAGCTTACCTGAACTATGTTCCAGGTAAGCTAAAATAAATAATTTGGGGTGAAACAAACTGAACTTTAATGTTGTAATAAAGCAAAGTTAATATTGCAGCCATTTTCCTCAAGACAAAAGTGAGGCAAATGGAAACAATGTGAGCAAGGAAAGTTACGGATGTTGTTTGTAAAATTTTACAAATTAAGAGATGATTCGGCAAGAATTCCTCACAAATGCATTGTCGATGGATGTTGAAAAACGAAAAAGACAAATGAAACTTGAACCAGTTTCGAAACAAAATGAAAAAAAAAACGTTTAGCTTTTTGTGCAGCGTTATAGGTGTGGAAAAAAAAAAATCACAAATCACAATCAAGTATTTATAAATAGAAGGAAACAACTTCAAAATGTTTCACTGGAGACATGATTGCATGCTTTACCATAGATGGGAGGGAGCCACTGATTTGATGTGAAGAAATTCAATGTGAATAGCCTACAATGCTTTCGTGGAAAAATAAGCAAGTCAAATCAGTGAAGCTGTGATGTGTGTGCATGTATATGTATATGTATATGTATATATATATATATATATATATATATATATACATATATGGTGGCGGTCATCTTGGCTACATATATATATATATATATATATTCATTTTTTATTTTTTTTGTCACATCCCCGGGATTAAGACCCCTGGGTGACGGCTGGCCGACCGAGCTTTAACTCCAAGGCATATGTGCCGAATTGATGGCGGTTCCTTTGGCACGCGCGGGGGAGGAATAACGAGGAACTTACCTGAACGGACGGACGTGACGAGGGTTTTCTGAAACCACAACAAATAAACGTACAAGACACAGGAATTGAAAATGCACAAATAATGAGTTTAATGAAAATAATGCAAGGAGAACAAAACGAACAGTAAGGTAAAACTAATTCCTATATTGAGGCACCTCCACTCGGACTCGCATACAACACAAGGGGAAAAGGAAAGTAAAAATAAACAATGTTTCTGCCGGCTGGCACTTAACTCTGGCCTCGACGAGAACTTGGTGGGGTCGCCTCGAACCACTGCGCGGGAAACTCACAAGATGGCGCGGAGCCACTCCCGTAACCAGCCGCCGGTGTGAGGCAAGCAGACAGAATAGCCTCCTTATGATGGGAGTTGTCCACCACAAAAACTCCCCCACAGCTCTGAGGTTTCTCTCAGGCGCACATGGTACAAAGTGCAGCCACCACAAAGCCAGTAACAGAGAGAGCGAAAGAATGCGTCCGCCTGCTACGAACACCAGAACCGAGAGAGAGCAAAATGGTGGTCGCTTTGCCTTTTCTTTTCCCCGTTCTAGAAGGTTCCATCTGACGTCATGCGCGCTCCAATCACCAAGCGCAACTCGATTGTCCTATCGTTCCTTAACCAATCGTCCTTCAGGGCGTGGCCGCACGGCCATTCTTAACGCCCATCGAGAATGTTTGACTGGGCATTAATGTCTGGATACCGTCGGCGATCGGGTTGTTGTAATTATGTGCCGAGTGCATGGCTGGCCGAGTAAATGTCATAAGAACAAAGGGAAAAATCACAGGGGCATTTACACACTGGGAATTTATCCTTATGCCCTATATAATTAGCATAGCTCCACCCCTCGCATGGAGACACAAACGCTTAAACGTACGGACATTCGGCCCTGACTTGGATACATCAAGGTTCTTCTACGCAACATTCGGAGCATGCTACTCCATACAATTCTACCTAATTCTACTTAGGTATTTCATGACCTACCCCCACACACGTAACAATATATATACAGTGCATATCAAAAAAAAGGTAATCCGAATTCAGGGGGTTAATATGCAAAGGTTATTAATTTTGACAATTTACATGTGGGTTACTAATTAAGAGGAGATCCTCAGCTTTCCATTGATACCTTCCATGCATCATTGCTGTCACACATGACCGAGTACATGTTAATTGAAAATGACAAGTTCAAATCGCATTTTTACAAGTTTGGCGAATCGATACAAGTCAGGATAATTGGTGCAAAATGAACGTCAGATGTGAACTTTTCTCAGGAATGATTGGCATTTATGCACCCACACCTTCAACCTGTCCACCTCCCCTTTATACACAAAGCTCACAGCGGCGGAGCATGGCCTGAACTGCTCATCTTACCATAGCCGGGTCATTGCGCAAAGCATCCACTTCATGGCGAATACGGCCCTGCAATTCGTCAAGATCACGGGGAGGAGTTACGAACACCTTGTTCTTCAAATGTCCCCAAAGGAAATAATCACATGGTGTGAGGTCAGGTGATCTTGGCAGCCATTCCACTGCATGGTTGAGGGCGATGACTCGATCTCCAAAGAGTTCCCTCAGTCGATCTCGGACAGCGATAAGATGATGTGCTGGGGCACTGTCTTGGGCCCACCAGAGATATCTGAAGACACCATGAACCTGTCGCTCAAAGTTCTCCTCCAGCTGCGGTAAAACTTCATCATTGATCATCTGCAGATATCTGTTACCATTGATATTCCTTTGAAAGAAAAATGGTCTGATCACCTAACCACTTCCACAAAGTCCCAACCAAACAGTCCACTTTTGTCAATTCATGTTGGTGTCAAAATTAAATTCCAGGGGTTGTCCTGTCAGTGCATGTTCAAGAACATTATGGGTATTGTTCTTGCCGTCCATGGCGAAAGCAGCTTCGTTGCCGATAACGAGATACCGCAGGAAATTGACATCTGCTTCGCGACGTGCTATCAACCATCTGGCAAGCACCAGCCTCCTGGCAAAATCCCCTGGCGTACGTTGATGCCGGATGTGAATCCGATATGGATGTTGGTGGAGGTCCAGTCTTGTGATTCGGTTGAATGTTGCCCAAGGCAATCCCGTCCCATTTCGTCTTGCGCTGGTATCCCGAGGATGCTCCAAAACTTGCTGCCTTACTGCTGCAATGTTCATTTCCGATCGCCCAGTGCGCCTCCTACCAGAATTCTCCTTGTTGCGGTTGAGGCTAGTGCCATGCTCTTGGTATTTTCTAACATTCACCCAGATGGTTTTGGCTGCTGGAGGCTCCCGTTCTGGGAAACGTTCCCTGGACGCATCACGAGTTCGCTGAAAACTTCCAGTTTGGTGAAAGGTTGAAACCACGAAGCTCCGCTGTTCAGTCGTAAGTTGAACCATCTTTTCAATGACTCAGACTGTCTCGAAACCCATACACTGTAGCCCCATCTTAAACAAAGGATGACGCAACCGACGATTACCAGACCAGCTTAACAATTTTACATAATCAACTTGGCAGTCGACAAGTAATGCGTCCATTTAAAACTGTCTTGCACCGATTAGTCAAACTTGTAAAAATGCGATTTGAACTTGTCATTTTCAATGAACATGTACTCGGTCATGTGTGACAGCAATGATGCATGAAAGGCATCAATGGAAAGCTGAGGATCTCCTCATAATTGGTAAACCACATGTAAATTGTCAAACTAAATAACCTTTGCATATTAACTCCTTGAATTCGGATTACCCTTTTTTTTTCGATACGCACTGTATAGATATATATATATATATAGATATATATATATATAATAATATATATGGATATATATATATATATATAATATATATATATATAATATATATATATATAATATATATATATATTATATATATTGTTGCGAATATGGAATTTGGCCTCCATATCCGCTTGTAAATATTCCCCTATTTTCTCCAATACTCCCCAACTTTCCCCAATCCCCCATTCCCTAGTCCCATTGCATGTAAATAACAATCAGTAGAGCCGACCTTCCCCTTATTCCCCCATTAAATGTCGTGCCCAGGTCCACCGCACCACACGTAGACAACTTTCGGACATCTTCCTAGTTATTCTTATTCTATGTCAGTTAAGGCCTCGTCTCCATTAATTATGACTCTTCGTTGCACCAGAATGTGATTATATGGCATCAGTAGTGAGTTTAGGACCTTTCCCATACCTCCTTCCATCTTCTTCCCCAACAATAACAACAACAACAGAGGAGATGGCGGCGGAGCGGGGGAGGATGCGTCCTCACACCGGCTCGATTAGCTCCAGACCATGCGCTCCACGGGGTTACCACGAAGGGGCTCCTTGTCAGCTCCTCGTCAAGGGCGGAGCCTGGTAAACCCCCCGCACGCACCCAATGAGAAGCAACGTGCCGATTCCACGAGGCGGAGCTAACGAGCCGAGGGCGTGTCACTCCCCGCCGGATATACGCGGCCCCGCGCCGGATGTGACGTCAGATGCGCACCCAGCTTGGAGAAGGAAAGCCACCTGCGAGCGCTGAGTCAGATGCGCCCCCAGCTTGAGCAGACAAGACGCCATCCGAGCGCTGCGACCTCCCCGCATCTTTGGACCGGACCGGACCGTACTGGACCCTGCTTTGAGCCAAGAGTGCACCTTGAGCCATCGATACCCGCTGTCCTTTTCATCAACCCCCGTGTGAGTCAGCCTTGTCCCGTTTGTCTGTCGTCTGTCCGGGGTTAATATAAGAGTGTGTCTAAGTGCCTGTCTTTCTGTGATTATAACTCTAGCCCCTGTAATCTGACCTTTCCGTACGAATATAACCTCCTCCGGAGGTCTTGAGAACTGAACCCCTGGTGTCGTATTGTGTTATTGTAATCCAGCCGGGTGTCTTCTTTTCCTTATTGAGCCAGCATAGCGCGACTAGTCAACGTTCGGGCACAATCGGGTAACTTGTGCAGACGTGGTCATACCAATAAACCGCTCGGTAAATAACATCCAAGCCACGTCTGTAACAATTGGTGTCGAGGAGTGGAATTCGAACCCGGGACTAAATTAGTTAGGCCCAAATTTTGGGAGGGAAAATCGAGCCGGAGCGCGTACGGCGCTCGACCGAATCGATTCGGAGCGCGTTTCCCGCGCGAAATTATAACGGCGAAATTTGAATTTGTTTTACGAAAATATAAAAATAAAAAACCGAATTTTGAAAGTCGCGCTATGGCGGATCAAGACAGCTGGGGTCCGGTAAAGGAGAGTGAGGTAGGGTCGATCCAGGACCAAAATGAGGGACAGGAGGAGAGCGAAGCAGTGAGGGCGGCAGGTTCGCAAAATAGCGCCGTCACGCACGAAGAAGCGGGCGCGCAAAATGGCGCCTCACTGGTCACCGTGCCCGCGACCGAAGTAGCGCCGCTGGGAAGATTGGAACTTTTTTTTATACAAATGACGGCCCTTATGGAAAAGAATAGTGAGCGATTGGAAAACCAAATGGGGGTAATGGGAAACCAAATGGGGGTAATGAGGGACGAAGCGAGGGCTCGGAGTGAGCAATTGGGGGTAATGAGGGACGAAGCGAGGGCTCAGAGTGAGCAAATGGGGGTAATGAGGGACGAAGCGAGGGGTACCAGTGAGGGGTTAGACAATAATTTTGAGGAGTTAGACAAGAAATTTGGGAAGTTAGACAATAATTTTGAGGGGTTAGACAACGGGATAAAAGAAGTGAAAAATGGGTTAATGGGGGTAGAAAATAGAATGGCTGCCCAGGAGAATCAGATAGAGGGAGTGAAAAATGGGTTAGAGGGGTTAGAAAACAGTATGGAAGGCAAATTGAGGGACATGAGGGACCAAGCGGAAAGGGAAGTTAAACAAATGGAGCAGCAGATAGAGGGGGTCAGAATGGGGGTAGAAACCAAACTGGATGCTCACAGGGAGGAAATGGAGCAGATGAGGGTGGCATCTGGGCAGGAGATGCAAGTGATGGGAGAGGAGATCAGAAGAGGAGTGAGTGAGGAGGTCGGAGGAGTGCGCGAGGAGGTGAGGCACTGTAAGGAGCACATGGAAAAGGAGGTGAGAAAGGGGACTGTAAAGTTACAAGGGGGCATAGAGGACCTGACGCAGGAGGTGGAACAGCTGACGGAGGGACAAAAAGGACTAACGGAGCAGGTTCAAAGGAACACTGCAGTATTAGGAGGTTTAAAAGCGACACAAAACGACATAAAAAACGACTTGATAGCGACAAAGAGGGAATGTCAGATGGTACGTAAGGGACTGACAACGAGGTTGGACGAGGTGATAGAGGTAATGGAGACGAAGGACCGGCAGGTGAGGACGCACATGGAAACGGTCAAGGTAGCCTTAGAGGATGAGCTTGAGGAGACGTACCGGGGAATAAAAGAGGTGAGGCACAAATTAGAAGAAGTGGAAGAAGGGGTGAGCGAAATTAAGAAGCGACGGAGAGGGGATAACAAAGAGATAAAAGAGGAGATAAAAGAATTGGTCCAAAGTCTGTGTTTGGATCGTGATGTGCTCATTAACCGGATGAGGGATTCGCAGGTGATGGAGGAGAAGCGAAGAGGAAGAGGACCCGGTGTAAGTGGTGACCAATATGGTCGTGCGTATGATGCGCCGGGGGATTTAAGAAGCTTGGGGGTCGAGATGGACCCGGGTGTTCGTGAGAGGCCGTTGGTGAAGTGTGCGACAGGTCTGGTGTGCGAAAGAGGAGGTGTGCGAGAAAGTCCGACTCTGGGGTGTGTGAGGAAAAAGTGCGTGCCAGGGAGTGAGTGTGCTGGCGAGAGTGAGTCGGTCGTAGCGCGTGTGCGAGGGAGCACGTGGAAGCGCGGTGTGGTGAGTGTTACAGAGGGTGTGACGGGAGAGTGTGCGCAGGAGTGTGCGCGAGAAAGGTGTGTGACGGACAGGTGCATGGGGAAAGAGTGCGCTGTCAAAGGCAAGGAAGAATGCACACCTGTGGTGAGTGTTACAGAGGGTGTGACGGGAGAGTGTGCGCGAGAAAGGTGTGTGACGGACAGGTGCATGAGGAAAGAGTGCGCTGTCAAGAGTAAGGGTGAGTGCGCTGTCAAGAATGGAGGTGAGAGTAGTGAGAGAACCAAGGAGAGTGAGTTGGTTGTGACAGGTGAGCGAGGATGTACACCTGGGATGGAAGGATGCACACCTGGAATGGTAGAGCGTGAGTGGGAATGCACGCTGGAGTTGGTGGTGAGGCACGTGGTTGGGTGTGCGAATGAGGGCACACCTGTGATTGTCACAGAGGAGGTGACAGAGGAGGGGGCGCGAAGCGGTGTATTGGTGAGGTGTGCGAGCAACGAATGTGTGCCAAAGTGTTCGGTGGTCAGGTGTGTGACCAAGGCTGTGAGTGGAATGGGTGTACCTGGGTGTGTAAGGAAAGGTACGAGGAGCATGGGCACGGCTGGATGTGTGAGCAAGGAACGGGCTGCGGGGTGTAAGAATCCAGGTGAAACATCGACGTTAGACGGGGTAGAGTTTAGAACGACTTATAGCCGAATCAGGCCCTCGGTGCGTGCCGGGCTTCGCGTGCCGCGAGAACCAGCGGGGATCCGAACCACGGCGGTTTCGAAAGAACCGCCGTGCGCGATCCACGCTGGGCCTCGCGTGGAACGGCCGCGTCCGGGCTCCACTAGGCGGAGCGGGCAGCTCGATAGGAAGGGTCGTCATGGCGACCACTTTCTATTGAGACGTGCCGGCAGGTCGAGATCGGGACATTGGATGGCTCCACGCCGAGGTGATGCGTGGGATCTCGGCCCGGGTAAGCCCCCGTCCCTGCACCGAGTGCCGGACGCATCCAGCCGCTGGCACAAAACAACCAGCATCCATTGCTTGGCTTTACGAAGCCGGGCTTTGGACAGGGATTGGCGCACCGAGAGGTATTAGTGAGTCGACTGGGTGATGAGGTTAGTGTTTTGGACCCAAAATCAGAGAAAAACAAAATTTGATGATTGGCAAGGGATTGGCAGTAGTGATTGGCAGATGATGGGCAGTGATTGGCAAATTTTTAATTTGTTGAAATTTGATGTGCAAAATTGGTAGTGAGAGACCCCCGATGTGGTGGGATGGCATCCCTGCCACCCTTCCCATGTGTGGGGGGCAAAGGAGCAATAGTTTATGGGGTGTATGGCAGTGAAAACTAGCCCGGGTGGGTTAGGATATTGTGTGTAGGGATCTAGCGAAGATGACAGTAGGTAACGTTAAGGTTAGTTAGTGACTGATACCTGTAGTGGGGACGCAGGTAGATTAGTGTGGATTATAATGACGAGGGAGCGCAATAGTTAAAGGGACGACTGGGAAGCGCAAGTTTCAGAGGGGAGTAGTTAGCTGAGATGATGCTGTGTGTGTGAGAATTGAACAGGTGTGATTGCACAGGTGTGCAACTGGACAGGTGTGTGGAGCAGTGTATGAGTAGTGAGTGTTGTGGATCAGCGCGAATGCGCTTGGGGAGAGAAGGGTGCAGGTGGCACCAGGTGTGAGAGCACAGGTGTGCAAGTACAGGTGTGTGGAGAGAGTTGGAGTAAGTGGTATGGAGTGGTGTGCGTGGTGCGAAGGTGTGGATGGGGGAAGAGTGGACCCCTTTCACGAGTACCCGGGGCGGGTAGTGTAAGTGTTAGGTAGAGGGTGCAGGTAAATTGTGGTTGGATATTGGCATTTGTGGTGCGGTGGCAGAATGGTGTTGTGGATGGGTGCATTAGTGTTGTGGAAATGGCTGGGCGTGTAGCCTGTTAGTGTGTGTAGTTGGTTGGGCACTCCACCACTGTGAGGATGTCGGCCAGGTGAGGCCGCAGGTGGGCTCTGGGAGCCGGTAGTTGTGAGTGGGTGCCTGAGGATCCCGGGTGTGGATCGGGCAGCCCAGTGCCAGAGAGGGCACGGAGTGGGGAGAGCGCCAGAGGGCCTTCCCCAGGTAGATAGGTTAGGGTAAGGAGCAGGTAAGCTCGGAGGCAACTGCAGTGGTGGAGGGGTGCAGGTGGGTAGACCCACTGGGAGAGGTACACGCCGCAGCCCAGAAATTGTACGAGGGCACCGGGAGATGAATCGGGGGAGTGAGACCCCAAATTGAAGAGCACCACAGTTTGGCCAATGGGAATTGGTTTTTAGAACCCATAGTGTAAGAGGGCCAATGGTTTGGCCGGAGAAGACCCCGGGTAGTGTAAAGTTGTTAAAGTCATTTAGGCGATAGTTAGGATTGATGAACCTGTCGCACCATACGCAGCCACTTACCTGTGGTGATGATGATGACTCCACACCTGTGTTTTCTTTGTTTTGTGCAGGAAATGAGATTGCTGTGTGGATTTGTGAGACGCATCACGACGTGGATGAGACATTGGGGTGATTCCATCTCTCCCTCCCTAGGAGGGACTGATGATGAATTGGTAATGGCAAATTTTGATGAGAGTTGAAAATGGCAAATTTGATTGGTTAGGAGGGAGAGAAGACGAATTTGGTTTATGGGAGGAACGGGGAAGACAGTAGGGATGTTTGTTGATTTGTAAAGTAGATGTTTATATGGGTAGTGTTGTGTTTTGTGGATACAGTAAGGGGTAAGGGAGGGGCCATGTAGGTTACCTGGTGGGGGGGGGCGTACGATAGGAACGTACCTGTCTCACCTGGTTCCCATGTGCCCCCAGTGTGCATCACCTTACATTGCGTGCACTTTTGCGCCCTTACCACCTTACTCACTTGTTTCTTCTTTTGTCTCCCACCTCCGAGGATCTGGCTTTGGGGTAGAGAGAGAGGTGCTGGCTGCGCAGTTGTGGGCCTGCACTTTCGCTGTTTGCTGCCGGGATCGATACACCATATGGACCGCAATGTTTGTGGCCACCCACAATGGACCGCAGTTCGTTTGCGGCCAAGCACCACCCGGGGATGGACCTATGGGTCAACGTGGCACCTATGCCATACTGTTGAACCACTTTTAGTTACCACCAAGTGCACCACAAGAAGAGCAAGAGACACCTGCAGGGTTAGGGGTTGTCGAATTTATTTTTATACCAATGAACAATGGTGACTGCACCGGATGGTGCTGACTGTGTGGTGGGGTGGTGCTTTTGATGCTGGGAAAGGGTGCTCTGCACGTTATTAAAGGCCGTCGGCCACAGAGCACTCGTGGGTTGGTGTATCGATGCTGGCAAGCGCGCTCTCTCTATGCATAACATCTGCATGTGTTCCTCCAAAAACAGGTCCTGGATCGTAGTGTAAATAGCAGCGTAGTCTTGTAAATAATGCTCCCTACCGGCTGTATGTTTAGTTTGAGAATTCTTTCCGGATTCGGTTATCCTGTGGGTGTGTTTCTGTGAGGAGAAGGGTGCAACGTCGCAGGGGGACATATTTACTCATTTGTGAATATCTGTAAAACTGTCGCACTCAGGGTAGAGTTAATAGTAGAGGGAACTACATTGCGTGCCACACTAAAGTAGGTAAAAATTTATCGGGTCGGGACGCCCCGAGGGTAGAGAAGGGTGCAATGTTGCGAATATGGAATTTGGCCTCCATATCCGCTTGTAAATATTCCCCTATTTTCTCCAATACTCCCCAACTTTCCCCAATCCCCCATTCCCTAGTCCCATTGCATGTAAATAACAATCAGTAGAGCCGACCTTCCCCTTATTCCCCCATTAAATGTCGTGCCCAGGTCCACCGCACCACACGTAGACAACTTTCGGACATCTTCCTAGTTATTCTTATTCTATGTCAGTTAAGGCCTCGTCTCCATTAATTATGACTCTTCGTTGCACCAGAATGTGATTATATGGCATCAGTAGTGAGTTTAGGACCTTTCCCATACCTCCTTCCATCTTCTTCCCCAACAATAACAACAACAACAGAGGAGATGGCGGCGGAGCGGGGGAGGATGCGTCCTCACACCGGCTCGATTAGCTCCAGACCATGCGCTCCACGGGGTTACCACGAAGGGGCTCCTTGTCAGCTCCTCGTCAAGGGCGGAGCCTGGTAAACCCCCCGCACGCACCCAATGAGAAGCAACGTGCCGATTCCACGAGGCGGAGCTAACGAGCCGAGGGCGTGTCACTCCCCGCCGGATATACGCGGCCCCGCGCCGGATGTGACGTCAGATGCGCACCCAGCTTGGAGAAGGAAAGCCACCTGCGAGCGCTGAGTCAGATGCGCCCCCAGCTTGAGCAGACAAGACGCCATCCGAGCGCTGCGACCTCCCCGCATCTTTGGACCGGACCGGACCGTACTGGACCCTGCTTTGAGCCAAGAGTGCACCTTGAGCCATCGATACCCGCTGTCCTTTTCATCAACCCCCGTGTGAGTCAGCCTTGTCCCGTTTGTCTGTCGTCTGTCCGGGGTTAATATAAGAGTGTGTCTAAGTGCCTGTCTTTCTGTGATTATAACTCTAGCCCCTGTAATCTGACCTTTCCGTACGAATATAACCTCCTCCGGAGGTCTTGAGAACTGAACCCCTGGTGTCGTATTGTGTTATTGTAATCCAGCCGGGTGTCTTCTTTTCCTTATTGAGCCAGCATCGCGCGACTTCGTCAACGTCGAGTATAGTCGGGTAATTTGTGCGGACACGACGGCCATTCCGCTCGGCCCACTTTAACATCAAAGTCGTGTCTGTAACAATATATATATATATATATATATATATATATATATATATATATATATATATATATATATATATATATATATATATATATATATATATATATATATATATATATATATATATATATTGTTACTGATCGCGGTTTAGATGTTATGATGGGCCGAGCGAAGGCTCCGCGACCGAACAGTTACTCCCCGATTAGAACCCAAACGTTGGCCGGATCGCACCGCAGCTATTCAATAGGGAAAAGACAAAGGCGACACGGATGTGAAGAAGAAGAAGAAGAAGACAAAAAGGTTGGAAATACTACTAAATTTATTCCTACTATTTACATGCTCAAAGTAACCAAGGAGAAGGAAAGATAATAAAATAATATACAGAAGGATCAGAGACACAGTGCAATTATTAACTTATACAGACTTAATTATTCCCAGGACAGAACAAACAAAGACACTGACTCACGCGGGGAATTGCAGAGTGGATTGCTGGAAGGAGGTGTGTGGCTGGAGGGGGAGGACGGCACGGAGCTGGCTGGAGCTTGATCCCGCACGGGACGTCGGGCTGGACCTCGACGGCCGCTGATGCCACCGGGCCTGTCGTGTGCGCGGGATCACGGGTCGGAGCTGCTTGGTGGAGCCGATGCGCTGGTGGGGGGGTCTGGCGTGACGGGTTCTCTCCTCCTTACGCGCTCTTGCTCTGATGACCCAGCTCTTTTTCGTCCCTCCTTGTCTCAACTCAAAGTGCATCTCTCGTGGGGGCGTCTCTCATGGGTTATATATAGCCCCACCCTTGAACCTTTGCGAACCTCCCCCAAACGTTCTCTCTCCGCCCTCTCAAGCCAAACCCCTTGTTCATGGTTGGTCGAGTGGGGCTGGCTCACTCCTCCCCTCTCTGACGAGGTGGGGACCCGCCTTTCTTCCCCATCCCTGCCTCGTGGTCAATGGCGGATGAAGGGAAAACCGCCCAACATGCAGTTGGCAATGCGAATTGCAATTGACGAAAAGGGGGGAATGGAAGTGTTGGGAGTGGGAATGAAGGGAATCTATCTCTTTCACTGGTGCAATGGAGTACTTCAATTAATGGGAGACACAGCCTTACCCTAAAACACAGAATAAGAGATAACTATCAACAGGGGTATTCTATTATTTGGCTGACGTGTATGCTTGTGGACTAATTATGGGATGCCCTTTCACCTTTACACAGCTCCGGAGGCAGGGGGGCGTAGAATAAACAATAATAACAATAATAATAAAGCACACAATCAAACAAAATATACAGTTCTCATATCCGCAACAATATATATATATATATATATATATATATATATATATATATATATATATATATATAAAATATATATATATATATATAATATATATATATATATATATGAACTTCAAGATCCAATCACATCCTCATCTGTAATTGCAGAGAATAACCAATCAGCTCTGACCTAATCAATTACCCCAGGTGACTAGGATTATAAATAAATTGACTCCCCACATGCTTTTTCAACCGAAAAAAGCTGCATGAAACCACCAAGAAAAGCTACACAAGGTGAGACCTTTGCTGTTTCAAACACTACCGAGTTCCTCAACTCTGAATGGTCCAGTTACAAAGGTCAAATGGTGTGAAGGTTGAAAGATGTTCTTACAGCTTTTTATGAGCACATTGTATATGAAACTTAGAGAGCGCACCTGTCGGCATATGGTGCCTCTGCCTTATTGAGCTCAATGACAGAATACATCTGTGAAGGCTCAAGAGACACGTGCTCCATGCACATGGGTGAACATGTGATGTTCTGAATCTGTGCCTCCAAGAAAACCTCCTCGCTCTACGGGTCAGGGGAATAGTAATTTGGTGTTTCAAAGGAGAAGGAAAATAAATTACCATCAAGGCCTTCCATGCTTTACAAACCATTTGCAGTTGTTTTTCTCCCCCAGCAGCCTAAGCAACTGCCTCAGAGTTAGCTCAACTATTATTTCAGGTATCAGACTCTTGAGCAGACAGCACATGGGAATGTGAGATGGTTGAGTCATCACCATGTTCTTAACCTAATAATTGGTCAATGCATGGCGATAGTGAATTTGTGGTTATCAAGTAGGTAAACATAAAACAAGACCAAAAGTCTAACAGCGGCGTAGCCGGGATTGTGAAATATTATAAACCACAAACACACATGCTTAGCTTTTTAAACAGTCGCTAATGATGTTTATAACATTAAACAAATAAATTTAGAGGAATTCCGACATCTGTGAGGTAAGTTTTACTTACAGAACCGAGGGAAGATCTACTGTAATATATATACCCCACAAGGATTGGGTTAATAACATGCTATAAAAAAAAACGAGGCCAATTCCTTACTTCCGCGGTTGTTCGTACCGCACACCGCTTATCATTTATTCATGAACCATACACCACTTCAATCCATCAACTTTCTATTCACAACATTGGGATTAAAGCGTTATGGTCATATTTACTATATTATAATTAGTCCCCTACAGGTGTACAACGTAGGGGACTATAGGTTTGCACGCCGTCCCTCCGTCCGTCAGTGTGTCAGTCCGTCAGTCAGTCCGGCACGCAAGGAACAGCTTTCCGGACTTTTTTTCCTGAACTCTTAATGCTAATGATTTCAAACTTGGTACATGGTTTCGTCATGATAAGTTACAGATCAAGTTCGAACTTCACGACGTTTCGATCATTTTTGACAAACTTATGGCACTTTGAACTTTGGGAATTTCCCCAACAGTTTTCCGGACTACAATTTGGAGTGCGGTAAGTCATAATACTGTCTTCTATGACAGTGCTACCCAATGCCGGTAGGGGACATGTATTGCAGTGCAATACTCAGAATGCTTGTTATTATTACTATTACAAAAACGATACTACTGAAATGATGCGATACACTACATTAAGAAACCTGGGCTTAATTTGTCCAAAGCGGCCTGAAGGTGAGGCATGAAGCCAAAGGCCTATACGTACCGTATTGTTGGAAGAGACGTAACGCCGATGCTTTTGATATTTGATGGTCATTTTAACAATCGGTTTGTTTGTGTTTCACACTGATTGAAAAACGTAAAGGTAGGGCATGGCAATTGTGATATATGACAGGTTCGACGATATGTTCGGCCTGAACGACATTGGAATCAAAATGCCTGAGTGTGGAGAGTCAGCCGCCGTACCGCCGTAATGACATCAGACATAATCACATCACCCTGTCATGTGACCAGATCCCCAGCTCTGATTGGTATACATACATACGTACAGACGGGCAAACACTGTTCTGGACGGCTTTGCCCGTTGAGCTATGCCGTAAAAACAACATTATTCTTTAACAAAATCCGTTTTTATATTGCATTGGGGGCAGTGATTACTTTGCAAAAGGTAATTCGGAAGACCATTTGAGGTCACCTTTGCAATTGTTTCTCATGTACAATTTGTTTAATCAAATGTGTAAATTTTATTGACCACTTATTATTATTATCATTTTTTCACTTTCACTCCTTTTACCATAAAATTTTCATCTTAGCATCCACCATGCCGTGCTTATCAAAATTAATGATGAATGAATGAAGGAATTAATAATTCACAGATATAAGGGGGAAATTTGAGATTGCTAGACATTATCAGAACATCAGCGTGTATCAGAACTATTTACAATCTTTATTGCACTTTTTACAATTTTCTTTTTCTTTTTCTTTATAAAGTCCAGACCTATGGAGGAGTTAGAACATAGAACAGATAAGAAGAACCACCTTTAGAGGCCATTTTTCCCCACAGAGCAGGGGTTGCCCTTTTTCAGGCACCTTGGTCCCCTTTTTGAAGCAATATTTTATGGCTGGATGCTCTTCCTGCCGCCAACCCTGTTAGTCGCCTTTTGCGACACACAGGGAATTACCAGTGAACTGGTACTCAATTTGCCGACCTCGGAAGGATGACAGGCTGAGTCAACCCCCCTGGCGTTAATTCAGCGATTGACCGGGATTCGAACCCAGGATCCTAGGATCCCAAGCCAGCACCCTAACCGCTAAGCCAACACCAGGCTATAGAAAAGATAAGGATGCATCATAATAAAAAGGAACAGTAGAAAGAGAGGGAGGAAGAGGGAGGATCCCTTCAAATCTCCCCACCCTCATTGCTTCTCAATTTCCCCCCTCTCACTCCCCCTCCTCAAAGCGTCCTCCCCGCTTCTTCCCCCTTCCAACTCTCACCTCCATCTCCCCCAACCTTCTGCCTCGCTCTTCCCCCTCCTCAAATAACACCTCATTGTGCCTCACCCAATCACCATCAAACCGTTTGTCCACCCCATCCTTCCCTTTCTCCGAGCTATTCTGAAATCTCTGACACACCTTCAACAGCTCTCCCTACCTCTTCCACCTCTTCCACCTCTTCCACATCTTACCCTACCCCTCCTCCCCCCTGTTCTGTATCTGATGCTCCCCCTTCCTCTTCATTAACGGTATGGACCTCAAACATCCGGGGCCTTCGTTCAAACTTAACTGATCTCTCCATACAGGTTGCTTCTGTCAAACCAGACGTGATCTGCTTAACAGAAACTTTCCTCCTTTATGATGTCTCTGATTCCTTAGTATCTCTCCCGGGCTACTCCCTCCTCCGGTATGATAGACCTGAGCCTCGTCCTGGAGGTGGGGTTGCTATCTTTATCAAAAACTCTCTTCCTCACTCGCCCTGCACTGCACTCTCTCCACCTCACCCCCAGGAATACCTCTGGCTACGGCTTCCCCTTCGCTCCCACCTCTTGTTCATATGTGTGTTGTACCGTCCACCAAACAGTGATGACTCCATCTACATCTCGCTGTCTGATAATATGGACCAACTTCTATCTACTCATCCCAACTCTCTCTTCCTCATATGTGGTGATTTCAACTGTCATCATGCCAGTTGGCTGGGTGTGGGTACCTCTCTCACCAGCCATGGCTCCTCAGCAAAGGACTTCTGCGACTCACTGGGACTGACACAATCTGTCAATTTCCCGACCCGGATCTCAGTCAACGGCACATCTTCTCTTCTGGACTTGGTTATGACTAACTTCCCTGAAAATGTCTGCTGCTCTTCTTCTGCTCCAATCGGATCATCTGATCATGTCCTTGTTAAAGTGGACATCTCTCTGACCATCCTCAGGGAGCCTGCTCAGTGTCGACGAGTCTGGCATTTCACTCAGGCCAACTGGCACGGTCTTCAAGCAGCCATCAATCATCTGGACTGGTCTCCCATCTCTACCACCTCTGACATCAACTCATCCTGGGAATTCTTCCAAAGTAAATTTCTCTCTCTCATGCACAGATTTATCCCATCTCGTCTTCAGTCGTCATACCCTTCCTCCCGTCCATGGTACACGGAATCTTGTGGTGAGGCTGTTGCCCAGAAACAACTTGCCTTTGTCTCCTGGAAAGCAAATCCAACGGAAGGAAATCTCATTTCCTTTCACAAAGCCCGAAACAAGTGTGTGTCCACCCTCAGGAGAGCCAGCAAACAATATCTCTCCGTTCTCAAGACCGAACTCTCTTATCTGTCTCCCTCTTCCAAATCCTGGTGGCGTCTGGTCAAATCCGTTTCTGGTGTTTGTTCCCCCTCCATCCCCTCCCTTACCTCAAACGGCTACACAGCTGACTCCGCACATGAAAAAGCTGAATGCCTCAACTCTGTGTTTGCCTCTAAATCTTGTGTCCCAAACCCATCCCTCTCTGTACCCACCATACCCAGTCGTACCCTGCTGCTCCTGGACTCCGTGTCCTTTCCTCCTGACAAGGTGGAAAAGTTTCTGTCAACCCTCGACTCTGATTCTGCAACTGGACCCGACGGCATCAGCCCACGGGTCCTAAAATCCTGCTCTGCCGCTCTATCTCACCCTCTCTCTGTTCTCTTCACCCTCTCTTTTGCTCAAGGTCAACTGCCATCTGCTTGGAAATCAGCCAACATCACCGCTATGCACAAAAAAGGTGCAAAAACAGATCCTAGCAACTACAGACCAATCAGCCTTCTCCCAATTATCAGCAAAGTCATGGAATCCATCATTGCTTCGGATATGAAATCTTTCCTCTTCTCCAATGGCTTGATCTCTGATCATCAATTTGGTTTCAGACCAGGTCACTCTACTCTGGACATGCTGCTTCTGCTGTCTCAACAATGGATGGAGGTCCTCAATGCCAAACAGGAAATTAGAGCTGTCTCCCTCGACATATCACGTGCCTTCGACACGGTCTGGCACCCCGATCTGCTCACCAAACTCTCCTCCTTTGGTATCCATGGAAATCTCCACGCATGGCTGGCGGACTTCCTCTCTAGTCGTCGTCAACGTGTGGCCCTGAATGGGTTTCTCTCATCTCATCTTCCTGTTCAGGCTGGAGTTCCCCAAGGCAGTATTCTGGGCCCCGTGCTTTTTCTGGTCTTCATCAATGATCTCTCTGACTCTCTTGAAAATCCTCTCTATCTCTTTGCTGATGACTCCACTCTCTGCCGCTCCATTCCTCTTCCCTCAGATCGGCAGTCTGCAGCCTCCTCACTCTCTGAAGACTTGGACAAAATCACAGACTGGTCAAACAAGTGGAACATGTCTTTCAATCCTGACAAATCTCACACTCTTACTATGTCTCTCTGAAAAGATCGACTGGACAACCCTCCCATCTACTTTCTCAACAATCCTCTCCAAGAAGTTCTGTCGCTCAAGCTTTTGGGTCTCACTATCTGCCATGATCTTTCTTGGGAAAACCACATTTCCAAGCTGGCCTCCAAAGCCAGTCGCCGACTGGGCATCCTCCATCGTGCGAAGTCCTTCCTCGGCACACCTGAGCTCCTCACCACATACAAGGCTTTCATCCGCAGTTCAATGGAATACTGTTCTCCCCTATGCGCCGGTGCTCCTGCCTCACACCTAGCTCGGCTTCACGCTGTTGAAACCAAAGCTTTCAGAATTATTGGAATCTCCCGCAATGAAGCTATCTCTGAGGGCCTTTCACTCACTCACCGCAGGCAGGTAGGTGATCTTTCTGTCTTCTACCGACTCCTCTCCGGCCTTGCACCCCCAGCTCTCTCTGTGCTCTGTCCCCCAAATATTCCTGCAGGTCGCACAAGATCTGCCAGCAACCCTCTGATGGTTAAACTGCCGAAATCTTGGCTCTCTGCTCACCTTCACTCTTTCATTCCTCTTTTCTCCTGCCTCTGGAACAAACTCCCTCACTCCCTTCAATCCCACTCCTCCCTCCAGGTCTTTAAAACAGCTGTTCACCACCATCTCTTATCTTCCCCCATCCAAAACCTTGATCTTTTCTACCCCCGCTAATTCACCCCAGATCCACCTTGTTTGAAATTCCAACTTCTTTCCTGGAAGTCCTGGCAGTGTCCATATGTTTTATACCTCTCCCACCGCCCCCTTCCCATGCCCCCCCCCCCCCCAAAGCCCTCGCCCAGATCTCTCGATGTCTCTCGGTCCCTGCTCTCAAATGTTGTGTTTGTGTCCTTCCCCCTCTCTCCCCATCTTGTCTACCGCTCCCGATGTTATATGTTTTATGTGTCGGTTTGTCTTTTTGTGTGATTAATGTTCGCTCTTTCACGAGCCTCGATCTTGTATGCAACAAAAAAAAAAAAAAAAAAAAAAAAAAAAAAAGCACACCAACAGCAGGGATGAGAGACAACATATATTGAGACGTGGAGAAGTAAGGGATGTGGGGAAAAATAAGGTCATGGGGAGGAAACACAGGTTGGAAAAGATGGATAGCCTCAAACCCTCAGGAAGGGAAAACTGGAAACTTGGAACGAGGTTTAAAGGGGGTAGAATAGATCATGGTTTTGGATGGGGGGTGACCTGAGATGGTGGTGAACAACTGTTTGAAGACCTGGAGGGAAGAGCAACATTGAAGAGAAAGTGAAAGTTTGTTCCACAAAAGGGGAAAAAGATAAACGAATGAATGGAGGTGAACAGTGATCCTGGATTTTGAGAGTTTCACCAGAAGGGGTCTGCTGGTGGACCGTGTGCATCCTGCAGAAACCTGGGGGAGACAAAGCACAGAAACAGCAGAGAGTGCAAGACCAGAAAGGAGGTGGAGGAGACCACAGACCGGTCTGTGATGCAAAAGTGAAAGGCCGATAGACTCAGCATCATCGCCAGAGATTCCAATGAACTTGAAAGCCTTGGTTTCCACAGTGTCAAGCTGAGCAAGGTGTGAGGCAGGGGAGCCAGCCCACAGGGGAGAGAACTACTCCATCATGCTGCAGATGAAAGCCGTGTAGGTGGATAGAAGTTCAGGTGTGCCAAGGAAATTCTTTTTACGACAGAGGATACCCTGTCAGCGGCTGGCTTTGGAGGCCAACTTTGAAATGTGGTTTGCCCAAAAAAGATAATGAGTGACAGCGAGACCCAGGAGATTGAATGAATGAACCTCTTCAAGAGGATTGTTAAGAAAGTAGATGGGAGTGTTAACCAGATGGTCCTTTTGAAGGAGAGATAGTGAGAATGTGTTTGACCAGGTTGTGATTTTGTTAAGGTCTGAAGAGAGGAAAGAGGCTGCAGTCTGCAAGGCTGAAGGAATAGATATGTCACAGCAGAGGGTAAAGTCATCATCAAAGAGATAAAGAGGATTTTACAGTCAGATAAATTGTTGATGAAGATTAGGAATATGATGGGGCCTAGAACACTGCCTTGCAGCATTCAAACTTTAACAGGGAGAGGAGATGAAAGTCCATTGAGAGCTACATACACATTGGCTGTGAATGTAGAGGAAGTCAGTAATCCAAGAGTGGAATTGTCCTTGGATGCCATAGGCAGAGAGTTTGGATGCAAGGTGGGATGCCAGACTATCGAAAGCACGAGATATGTCCAGAGAGACAGCCCTGATCTCATGCCTGACATTGAGGGCCTCCATCCATTGTTGAGAGAGTATAAACAGCACATCCAAGATTGAGTGACCTGGTCTGAAACCAAATTGATGTTAACATGACTACAAATGTAGTTTGAAATAAAGTTCAAAGTAGATGACAAGCAAAACTGCAACGCATTGGTTGCTCATGGAGCAGTTACAAGCAGTCACTGTCATGTGACAAATCCATTGGCTTTCGACGTTTAATGCAGAAGGGTTTTTAATAATCTTTGTGAATATGGAATAAACAGCAAGATGACTCACTAACATACCTTTTGATTCAAGATCTTACTCAGTAGCTCTTGTGGTGTCGTGATATTTCACATCACATGGCTTTCCTACCATAAAGGTACCTGTATTTCCAAGCAGAATCATTTCAGTCAAGGAAGTATTCTGGTGTGGGAAGGCATCATCCAAACCCTAAAATGAACGAGGATGATTGCGATTGAAGAAAATCTTACAGTAGCAAGTTATCATGAACAAATCTCACCCATGGTCCAGCCATTCCGCAGAGTTAAGAGACCAAACTTTTCTATACAGACAATCAATTATACAGGCCTTCAGTAAGTATTCGCACCCCTTGACTTTTTCACATATTGTTGTTAAAGCTTGTATTTAAATGGATTAAAATGAGACTTTTTTTTGTCACTGATCTACACATAATACTCCATAATGACAAAGTGGATTTTTTTTCTTTTAGATATTTTTACAAAATAATCAAAAATGAAATAAAGAAATATCTTGGTCACTATCAAGTCAAATAGTCTGTATCAGCTTTATACATCTGGCTTTGGGGAGTTTCACCCATTCTTCCTTGCAGATTTGCTCAAGCTCTGTCAAGTTGGATGGGGAGCATCAGTGAACAGCAATCTTCAAGTCTTTCCACAGATTATCAAAGGGATTCAAGTCTCGGCTTTGGCTGCGCCGCTCAAGCACTTTCACATTGTTGTTCTGAAGGTCATTCCAGTGTTGATTTGGTTGTATGCTTGGGGTCATTGTCCTGTTGGAACAAAATCTTTGCCGCAGTCCAAGATCTTTTGCACTCTGAAGCAGGTTCTCCTCAAAGATTTGCTTATATTTGGCTCCATTCATTGTTCCCTCTTTCCTTGCAAGTCTCCCAGTCCCTGCCTTTGAAAAACATTCCCATAGCATGATGCTGCCACCACCATGCTTTACGGTAAGGATGGTGTTAGATGGGTGATGAGCTGAGCTTGGCTTCCGCCAGACGTAGCACTTTGCATTCAGGCCAAAGAGTTCGATTTTCATCTCATCAGACCACAGAACACTTTACCTCATGCACAGCCTTTCACGTGCCATTTTGCATACTCTAGGTGTGCTGTCATGTGCCTTTTTCTCAGGAGTGGCTTCCATCTGGGCACTCCCATGGAGCCTAGATTTGTGCAGTGCTGCAGACACTGTTGTCCTTCTGGCAGATTCTTCCATATCAGCCAAGGAACTCTGTAGTTCTGTCAGAGTGATCATTTGGTTCTTGTTCACCTCCTAGGACCCAGACCAAGGTCCTTCTTGCCCGGTTGCTCAGTTTGGTCGGACGCCCAGCTCTAGGTACAGTCTGAATAGTTCCATATTCTCTCCATTTCCTAACGATGGAGCTCACTGTGCTCTTGGGAACATTCAACACTCTAGAAGTTGTTTTATACCCTTCGCCAGGACTATGCCACCTCACAATTCTATCTCGGAGTTCTACGGACAGTTCCTAGGACTTCATGGTAGAGTTTCTGCTCTGACATGCACTGTCAACTGTGGGACCCTATATAGAAAGGTGTATATCTTTCTAAATAATGTCCACTCTATTGAATTGGCCACAGGTGGACTCAATCAAGTTGTAGAGACATCTTGAGGATTATCAGAGGAAATTGGATGCACCTGAGCTCAATTTGGAGTGTCATAGCCAAGGGATTGCTTACTCGAGACATTTCAGCTTTTCATTTTTACTTATTTTGTAAAAATTTCGAAGAAAATTCCACTTTGACATTATGGGGTATTATGTGTAGATCAGTGAAAATAAATCTCTATTTGATCCATTTTTAATTCAGGCTGTAATATAACAAAATGTGAAAAAAGTCAAGGGGTGTGAATACTTTCTGAAGGCACTATATAACCTTCTTACGTGATAAGATTCATGTTAAACTTTCTTCAGTTTGTGCCCTCAGCAGCAAATTCAACAAACGCCTCCCCAGCTATATGCACACAATAGGATGAAGAAACAGTTGTTACGTGGTCCTCCCGGTAACTACCTGGTCTTGGTGACCCCCGGACCGTGGGAGGGACCCCGCCAGAAAGATATATGGTTTATACGCTTTCGTAACGCAATCAAGATGAATTCCGGTCAAGAAGAAACCCCACACCAAGGATCCGGAATAATCAATAATATATTCTCTGAGCAATCCACAACCATCAACAATGCACAATCAATATTACAAAGATGTAAACTCATCTATACAAACTCTAAGATGGCCATCTTATATATTCCTCACGTGAGCCCCACTCCTGACTCCCTCCGTGGTCAATGTCTCCCACAATGTCTCTCGTCTCCGCACACGGGCGGTTGAACGAACCCCGGGCGGACGTGCTCCAAACGTGCCGTCTCGTACCGGCGACAGCTGTTGCAGCGCACCTCCTTGCCAAGCAACGGGGCAAACCCAGCGCGACTTCCAACGCGCGCGAGGCCCCGAAGTGCGACCCGTACGCGTCCTTGTAGACCGGGCAAAAACCACGCGCGGTTTGCACCGCGTGCGAGGTTCAACGTGCGACCTGTACGCGGCCTTGTAGACGGGGCAGAACCCGGCGCGGTTTGCAACGCGCGCGCGGCCCAACGTGCGACCGCTTGGTTCCGTGCACGAACTCACGGGGACTTCACGTGTCAACAGGTAGTTACGCGTCCAGGTAACTCCTCTCTCGCCAAACGGGTTTCGGAACGCCTCTGTTTTCCGCGCAGCGCAAGGTCGATTCCACCCTCTGTCGTCGCGGGGCGAGGACGAAGAAGAACCGTCCTTTTTTCTCCTCGTGTCTTTTATTCTTCCGTTTCCGGCCACTTCCGTTTCCGGCCACTTCCGTTTCCGGCCACTCCCTCCGAAGGGCTCCTGGCCCTCCAACCACAACAACTACACCACAACTTAATATACTACACACGGATAAGCAAAGACCTGAATGGTAATTCACATACATTCCATAAATATGTAACACTCCCCCCCTTCAAGAAAGAAAGTTTGAACCCAGCGAAAACTTTCTTTGCCGGCCAATTTGGAGAAACAAACCAGATAACTCAACCCTCTGACTTTGACCGTCCGTATCTTGGGAATGAAGGTTAAGGGTTGATCAAAGATCCAAAGTTAAGCAACTCGATAGCACTTTTTCCGGGAGGCCAAGCCGAGTATTCACTACATGGATGCCTTTAGGAACGCGGAGTTCACGGTTAGTCCGTGCAGGAAGGTTCTCTACATGGGCGCCTTGAGGAACGTGGAGTTCACGGTTAGTCCGTGCATGAAAGTTCACTACCTGGACGCCTTTAGGAACGGCGTTCACGGTTAATTCGTGTAGGAATCTTGGCTCGGCGGCTCCGCCGCCTTCAGTGCTTCAACTTCTCAGAACTTCCCTAATAATTAGGGTGGGACCACTGGTCCCTGTAGTCCCATGAATAGCGGTCTCCTTCTCGGCTACCACCAAAACTACCGCCCAGTTGTCCTCTCCTGTAGACCTCTCGACGCCTACGAAATGCTTTCCCTACTGTTATGGTCCGACCCTCCAAATCCTTGCCATTCCAATTCTTCTCTGCCTCTCTGGCGTCTTTTGTGCTGGCAAACGTGACAAAGCCGAACCCTCTTGACTGTTGCGTTTCCCAGTCTCTTATCAACCGCACTTCCACCAGCGGCCCATATCTGTTGAAGGCAGAGGTCAGAACTTCTTCCTCTGTTTTGAAGTTCAGTCCCCCTACAAATAACTTGGCACTTTTGTCGCCATCCCGAGCTGGTGTGGCGTTATTTTCCCTGCTGGGCTCTTTACCAACCCTCAGGTTACCATAAACTTGACCCCCGGCCAAATCATTCCCGATAACCACAGATACACCCTCTACAGGAAGCGTGGCTTGTAAACCGACGGTGACCGGTCCTGACACCAAATCGGACTCCAAATGGATGACATGAAGGGGAGCACTAACACCGCCCCCGATCCCCTGTAAACGAACACTATCCCCCGTTGCCGTCTCCTCGGACCATGGCAAAATGCCTTCAAGCATTAAAGATTGATGTGCCCCTGTGTCCCTCAATATCCTAACCGGTTTCCGGGTAGTCGAGGCTCCATCCCGTGACACAAACCCCTCTGAAATAAATGGTTGGTAACCCTTTTGATGGCGATTTCTCACAATGGCCATTGCGTTTGGAGTCGTAGTAGTCGGACTCCGCTCTGGGTCTTCGCTTTTCATGCGGTAACAACTGGACATCAAGTGTCCAGGTTTCTTGCAAAAAGCGCAAGTAGGCCCGGAGGAAAAACTTGTGGTCTGCCTCGGGCCCCCCGAACTATAAGTTTGTCTTGGGCCCTCATCCCTCCGATTTCGAACCGGTGGGGTATCATAGTTGTCCCCATAATCATCTCGAGGCCGCCGCCATGTATGGTCGTTCTCCGCACCTGCTGTTCCCCACCTCCCCTGCGGAGATCTAGGCGAGGAGTTAGGTTCGTGGACCCCTATTCGGTGGGTTAAGGCATAATCATCTGCCATGGTGGCTGCGTCCCACAACTTTGGTACCTTCTTTTCCTGCAGGTACACTTTGATGTCCTCGTGGACACACTGCTGGAATTCCTCCACCAGGATCAAGTCCCGCAATTTCTCGAAGTCTTTCCCGACTCCTTTTGACTCACACCACCGATCAAACATGTTTTCTTTCACTCTGGCAAACTCCACATGGGTCTCACTCTCCCTCTTCCTGGCATTCCTGAATTTTTGCCTGTAAGCTTCCGGAACCAACTCATAGGCCTTGAGGATGTGCTTCTTCAGTACCTCATAATCTGCACATTGGTCCATTGGTAGCGCCGAATAAATTTCCTGAGCTTTCCCCACCAGCACACTTTGCACGAGTATGGTCCAGGCCTCCTCCGGCCAGTTTAATTGTCGAGCCACTTTCTCAAAGTGTGGAAAAAATTTCGCGACTTCTTTTTCACTGAACGGTGGAACCAGCCTCACATGTCTGCCCACATCCCAGGTTTTCTGGTTAGGTGTCGACCCCGTCAGCAAGGGTGGTGCCTCTCCCCGTTCTCTCATTAACTCCAGCTCCTTGAATTTGATTTCTTGCTGAAGCTCCATGTCACGTTCCTTTAATTCCCTTTCCGCTTTTCTCTCCTCTGCTTCGAGGTCCCTTGCAGCTCTCCTTTCCTCTGCTTGTTCCTTTTCTCTTCTTTCCTGGAGTTCTCTTTCCACTCTCCTTTCCTCGGTTCTTTCTTGTGCTGTTTTCTCTTCCAACCTTTCTTGGAGTTCTCGTTCCACTCTCCTTTCCTCTGCTTGTTTCTCTTCTCTCCTCGCTTCTGCTTTCCTTTCTTCTTCTTTTAACCTTTCCTGGAGTTCTCGTTCCACTCTCCTTTCCTCCGCTTGTTTCTCTTCCCTCCTCTCTTCTGCTTTCCTTTCTTCTTCTTTAATCCGTTCCTGGCTCCGTAATTGCAACTCCAGTTTCCGGAGCTCAACGTCTTCTGGTTCTTCGGGTAGCCACTCCCAGGCTAACTCGTCCCATTTTCCTAATCCCACCATAGATTGTATCACCGTGGCCTGCAACTCTGCCTTCCTCAAATTAGTTCGGACCTCCAAGTTAAAATGTTTGGCCAATTTCAAGAGGTCCGACTTTAGCAACGCTCGGAACTGTGCCTCACTCGGTGTTACCCCAAAGTTCTGTGCCACAAACGCCATGGTGCCTATCGTTAACACCTGTTAACCTTCACCCAAGACTTTACCCCAATTTCTCAAAAAAAAAAATATTTACCAATTAATAATTAATTAATAAATTTTAATTAATAAAAAATATTATTATTTTATTATTTTATACAATTTTAAATCCCGGACGTAGACCCAATTGCGAAACCGCAAATCGTAATTTGGACGAGCCCCCAATTCTGTTACGTGGTCCTCCCGGTAACTACCTGGTCTTGGTGACCCCCGGACCGTGGGAGGGACCCCGCCAGAAAGATATATGGTTTATACGCTTTCGTAACGCAATCAAGATGAATTCCGGTCAAGAAGAAACCCCACACCAAGGATCCGGAATAATCAATAATATATTCTCTGAGCAATCCACAACCATCAACAATGCACAATCAATATTACAAAGATGTAAACTCATCTATACAAACTCTAAGATGGCCATCTTATATATTCCTCACGTGAGCCCCACTCCTGACTCCCTCCGTGGTCAATGTCTCCCACAATGTCTCTCGTCTCCGCACACGGGCGGTTGAACGAACCCCGGGCGGACGTGCTCCAAACGTGCCGTCTCGTACCGGCGACAGCTGTTGCAGCGCACCTCCTTGCCAAGCAACGGGGCAAACCCAGCGCGGCTTCCAACGCGCGCGAGGCCCCGAAGTGCGACCCGTACGCGTCCTTGTAGACGGGGCAAAAACCACGCGCGGTTTGCACCGCGTGCGAGGTTCAACGTGCGACCCGTACGCGGCCTTGTAGACGGGGCAGAACCCGGCGCGGTTTGCAACGCGCGCGCGGCCCAACGTGCGACCGCTTGGTTCCGTGCACGAACTCACGGGGACTTCACGTGTCAACAGGTAGTTACGCGTCCAGGTAACTCCTCTCTCGCCAAACGGGTTTCGGAACGCCTCTGTTTTCCGCGCAGCGCAAGGTCGATTCCACCCTCTGTCGTCGCGGGGCGAGGACGAAGAAGAACCGTCCTTTTTTCTCCTCGTGTCTTTTTTTCTTCCGTTTCCGGCCACTTCCGTTTCCGGCCACTTCCGTTTCCGGCCACTCCCTCCGAAGGGCTCCTGGCCCTCCAACCACAACAACTACACCACAACTTAATATACTACACACGGATAAGCAAAGACCTGAATGGTAATTCACATACATTCCATAAATATGTAACACAGTCAATGTGAAACACCCTTTTTTAAACTGAAACTTTTTGAAACTACTCCACTGACAAAATACCTAATCTGGATACACAAAGCATTAACTCGGTTATGAAATTAATTTCCATAGAACTCTTTGCAACATCTTCAAGCATCAATAAGATGAAGATGTCAAAACATTCCATGAGCTATTGGAGGCATGCATGAGCTATAGGAGGTGCAAAAGTAACTTCAACATAATGCACAAACAGCAAATTGAGAGCTTTGTATCTGAATACATGAAAATGGCTTTTTCTTCATTCATTGAACAATCATCAGTGTACTTGATGATGTCACGAAAATCAATACAAGTGCAAAGAATATATTTTGTACGTGTGTGAAACTTAAAGGGGAGTGTCGTTGAAGCTGAAGTGAAGGGAAAGGTGTATGCTGCATGTGTGAGAAGTGTTATGATTTATGAGAGCGAGACATGGGTAATGAACGTAGAACAGCAACGAAGGCTGGAAAGGGTGGAAATGCAAATGGTTCGTTGGATGTGTGGAGTATCGTTGAGAGAGAGGAAGACAAATGATGAATTGTGAAAGATGATGGGAATAGAGCCTGTGATGGATGCTGTGAAGAGAAACAGGTTGAGATGGTTTGGTCATGTGTTGAGGAAGGATGAAAGTGACTGGTTGAGAAGAATGATGGAAATGAATGTAGAAGGAAGTAGAAGACGGGGAAGACCGAGAAAGACTTGGCTAAAGATGGTCGAAGAAGAAATGCGGGCAAGGGGGTTAACAAGGGGAGATGCAGAAAATAGGGCAAAATGGAAAAGATTGTCATGGGGACCGCAAGGCTAACCCCCGCTCTTGCAGGGAAAATGGCCTTAAAATGCCTGTTGTGTGTTCAAAATATAAAATTCAATTGAGGTCAAGTAGTTCCTCGATCATAGACCGACATATGTAGATAGACAAAGTAAACTAATTGCTTAACCCCCTTCTGGCTTTGCGTGCATGGGGTAATAATTTTATTTTTGCATTAAACTGCTTTGGATTTCTGTAGATGGCAATACCAAAACAATAGGTATGTCGGAGATAAGTCATCGACGAAGTTCCTTATTAAAAGTCCACGTTTGTTGGCTTGCCTATTTTACCAGTCAATGAAAGATGATGGAATAATTACTCTATTAGTCAGGTTCACTATGTCAATAAATTATATTTCGTTCAAAATCATGGTAGATTAGCAAACCTATACATTTTTGAAAAGGTTATAGCATAAGGAAACTAAAAATCAATGTTTACATTTGGAGAGATACCTGTATGGCGGCCATTTTGGATTTTCAAAATGGCCACTTTAAATACATATTTTGTTCTATTTCTGCCTCTAATTACCCTAAAAACTTTTTAAAATATACTAAACCTATATTTTCAGGGACAAGGAATCCAATGAAAGTATCAAATTAGTGCTATGGGGAATGGTAAGACACGAATCAAAGGTTTTGAATTGCAAAATACTGTCTTTATATTCGCGATAAGTTGCATAATCAAATACATGTTATCATTTTGTACAGGCAGTTAATAACATCAAAATGTGTCACAATAATTCATATCACCAAACATACACAGGCAGTCAGCAAAATCATATAAACACATGCAGTCAGTATAACTTCACATCTACACAGGCAGTCAATGACAAAATATACACAGGCAGTCAATAGCATCAAACATACACGATTACAGAATATGCCATTTAGAGTTCGTCATCACTGTCCTGTGTGTCGTATCCGACAATATAGTCCGCATCGTTTTCACAGTCCGTTCCACACAAGCAAAGGTCGGTCAAATTGATTGGCAAATCGAATTGGTCGAATGGTCGATCGAATCGAATTCGATGAATCGAATCGAATCGATCGAATTGGTCGAATGGTCGAATGGTCGATCGAAGCGATTGGTCGAATGGTCGAATTGGTCGAATGGAATTGGTCGATTGGTCGAATTGGTCGAATTGGTCGAATCGAATTGGTCGGAATTGGCAAATGTAAACATTGATTTTCAGATTTTCCATGTAATAACGTTTCCAAAAATGTATAGGTTTGCTAATCTACCATGATTTTGAACGAAAAAACATAGTGAACCTGACTATATGTTCCACAAGGCTCCTTTTAAAAGAATGCTTGCCACTAACACCCAACAACCCACTCCCCACCAAGCCACACCCACACCCACACCCCACCACACCTCCACCTCATCCCATATCTTGCCAAAAAATAAATAATAAAAACACAGCAAAAAAACATCCAAATTAACCAATCAATTTTTCGGGGGGGGGGGGGGTTCAGCATTGTTCTAGGTGTATTATTAGGACAGTTAAGTGTCCCGAGTTTAATTACTTTATGAAGCCAAGATTGTTAAATTTGGGACAATAACATTCATGTCTACTTGTCGGCATTGCAACAACATAAGCAAACATTTTTACTTGACTACCCCTTTTAATAACATTTTGAGATTGGACTGCAGGGCTGAAAGAAGTTAGGGGTAGAAGCACCATGCCGACCGACCGCACACAGCAATCTGGCCATCCCAACAGCAAAGCGTGAGTGTATACAAGTTGATTAGTGCGAGGGTGGGACAGAATAACTGCTCAACATGAGTTCATCGTGCACACCAAACAGATGCGTTAGCAGGGAGAAAATAGCGATGAAAAAAGAAAGAAAGAAAATAAGCAACCAAAACATAATTACCACAGCACCAAACTCATCCTATAAAACAAGGAGAACAAAAAAAGGAAATCAATGTGAGAATTGACTTTGAAAAATAAAACCATAAAGAATTTAAAGCAAGTGGCCACACGTCACATTTACATTCGTTCAGAGTAACGCTACTCATTAAACGCTACAGAGTAACGCTACTTTTCCCGACTTTGGGAAAAAGATAACTTTGGGATTACTGTTTTGCAAGGATCACTTTTGCCCTCACCGAGGTTAAAATGCCCTCTGCTGGATGACATAGAGGCCACTGTGTAATTGAATGAATAAAATCCAAAATAGCAAGTTCCGTATTGATTTGCTTCAGTATTCATTTGCCTTGGATTGAGAAATCAAAACAAAGTGGAAATATTTCACAGCCTAGGATACTTAAGTAACGAACACAACATTCAAACTTCCCCAACTTAAACATGAGTTCAGGACAACAATGTCCTGAAGGTCACCCCAAACTTCAGGCAACTTAGAATATTTCTTGACAGTAACGAGTATCATCTGATGGCCTGTAATATATTTACAACAGTAACTAAACTTTCAGGATCTACTTTCCGATGGCAGAACTTACTGTCAAGTTAGCAACCTCTTTAATTTATGCCGGCAAATTTCACCTGCTCTTTCAGGCCACTTTAAGGGAGGGATTGGAGGGGTGGGATGGGGTTGCTGCCCAACAGGGTCACAATTTGTACACGAGAAACATGATCCTATTATTTAAAAAACAAGGAGCTGATAGTCTGATACTCCAGGTGCCCCACCTTTGGTTGGTATGAGGAATAGATCTGTGTAATATGAAAGCTAAATCTTGAAAGGTTTTTGAAATATCGCGTACACACGCGGCTACTGAGATGGTTGCCATGGCAAAATAATTCAGCCAATTACAGCCATGATCTAATCAGGTTGAGATAATGCCATGAGGAAGAGATATCTACAATATTTTTAATAAATTTACATACCCCTTGTAAAGGAAAGAGGAGAAGTATAAATATGAATGCTAAATTTTCAACAGTTTTTGTGTACGCAAAAGTACATGGACAGATGATCGGTCGGTCGGCCAGAGCTCCCATCTCTGACCTTGTCGGATGGGCTGGGGAACAAAAAAACATTTTGAAAATACAAAAACAGCACGTTATTAAAAACATTATGGTAATCCTTGAAAATGTTAAATTATGGAAAAGTTCAGGGCTTTTATTCATATCCACTTCTCGGAAGGGGGCCACCATTTCTAACGTGCCTCAAAAAATGTGTTTTGTTGCAAATTTCAAAAGGCAACTTGAAAACAACATTTTTTAGCAACTTTTGCCATATCACATGAATGAGTGGCATGACACCTGATCTCCAGATTCATCGCAACTCATCTCTCAACAGTATCAGGCTTATCGTCCAGCCAGCAATATTCCTACAGTCACTGAAGCCACAAACATCTGCACATAATAGGCCTGACATGGTGAATTTATTTTATTTATGTGGCATCAAGTTTTGTTGCACCCTCAGAGAATATTCTGTGAGAAACTCACAGGAGGAGCAGGGGGGCAGCGTCAATATACTAAAATATGCAATTTGGTGTCTGTCTATCTGTCTATTGGACGGAGATACATTCGGTTGTTACTCATTCAATTGCAACCAAACTTGATAGGGGAAACTATGGTGTTACACCATGGAGGTTGTAGCGATTTAACTTTCACATCCCCTCCCCCTCTCCCAACCCAAAGGGGTTTTCCCCCACCAAGGGGATTGTATGGTGAGATGTATAGCCGTATTAAAATAGCTTATCATGGCGTGTCATGGAAAACCTTTACCAGAAGTTAAAAAAATATTATAAAACACAAACACATATGATTACCTTTTTAAAGAGTCACTAGCGCTGTTTAACACTAAAACTGAAAGTAATTTGGAGGAATGCTGACATCCGTGAGGAAATTTCTGCTTATCGTGTCGACGAATACACCTGAACGAAGATCTACTCGAGTTTATATACCCCACCATGGTTAACAACATGACCCTGACGCTTCAATGGCGTTTTTCATGGCATTTTGCGTGGTGTTTTCCCCAAGGCCATTTCTAATAACAAAAGTAATAACAACATTAATGATAATAGCATAATATGAATGTTATTACAAAACAATATCCCTCCCCACCCAAAGGACTATATGGTCCCACACCCATGCTCCAAATGTCACGATGAAGAAGAGGAAACCCCTTGTGGAAGTAGGAATCCATTAGACCGTTTGTCGTGGAAGAGTGTATCTTTGTTCCCGTGACAAGGAGTGGGGTTATGTTAATTAGTTGGGGATTAATGGTAAATCCCCTGTATGTAATCACCTCTGTACTTTTCTCCTTGTTCCTTATGACAATGCAGCACACACACATATAGCCAGACAATCGGCAGGCAAATAAACACCAAATAAAAGTAACCATAACAGGACATTATTCAACTACCGCTGGTGCCACAGCCGCCACATCAAGTAGGCAGGTCCGTGAGACCATGCCCCGAAGAGCAGTGATTGGTTAGGACAGTCATTGAATGAGGAGATGGACTCGCTGGTTGGAGTAGGCGCGGGCGGCGTTGGACGACATAAGAGCACTGCGAACAAAAGACTGTGTTCCGACATTTTCTGCCTCTTTTTTCTTGGGTCCTGGCTTTGGTGGCGAGCAGTCGTGTCCCGACATTTTCTCTCTCTCTCTGGGCTGGCCTCCATAGCGAACGGTCAATAGTTACTTTCTCTTGCGTTGGGGCAGTCTTCACGACCAGTCACATTTTATAGCGCTCTTGAGCGAGGGACAGTGGGCGGTTTGGACGATCGTGAGGAGGGGCGGCCACAGCTCAAGGACACTGGTGCGCTTGGCCGTAGCTTTGTGACACGACCGAGGGCTGTGCTGAGTGAACCGGAGAGACGTCGGTGCGTCGTCTGGGTGCTGTGTGGAGCAGATGGCGAGTGGACGGGCGCGGCATGCTCACTTCACGCTCGGCGGCTAGAGGAAAGAACTGTGCACGGAGGCCTGTGTTTTCCCACTCGGGATCTGTGACGATTCCCAGCAGGGTTCAAGAGCCGCTCGGAGCTAAGTACACTACATTTTTACTTTCGTTCTTTTATATTTCCCCTTGTGTTGTATACGAGTCTGTGTGGGGGCGCTCCATTTAGGAATATTAGGGGTTCGAGGATCTACTCCAGTGTGAAGATCGAGGATCTAGAAGATCTACTCTTTAGCCTTCTTTTTTTGTGGCATTTCTTTCAATACCACCGTTTAGAGGCCATTTTTCCCCGCAAAGCGGGGGGTTGGCCTTTTCGGGGACCGTGGTAGTTGTTGTTTTTTTTTTGGTTTTTTTTTTTTTTGGTCCCCTTTTTGAAGCAATGTTTTACGGCCGGATGCCCTTCCTGACGCCAACCCTTTTTGCCGCCTTCAACGACAAACAGGGAATTACCAGTGAACTGGTACTCAATTAGCCGACCTCGGAAGGATGACAGGCTGAGTCAACCCCCCTGGCATTAATTCGGCGATCGACCGAGATTCGAACCCAGGATCCTAGGATCCTAAGCCGGCACCCTAGCCACTAGCCCAACACCAGGGATCCAGATTCCAGATCAGGGATCAGGGATCCGCTAGCCCAACACCAGGGATCCAGATTCCAGATCAGGGATCAGGGATCCAGATCAGGGATCCAGATCCAGGGATCCAGACACCAGATTTCTTTCAATAAAGCTGGTATTTTTGTATTACAATTCCGTGCTGGTTAAATTTATTATTACAGGGTTGAAGACGTCCAGTGGGGTCCGTGAAGGTAAGAGCCTCGTTACTCTTCGCTGCCTCATTTCCCCCGCACGTATTAACTCTGTCATCATTGACTGAATGCCTCGGAGTGTTAAGCTTGCTCGACTAATCCGTCCCCAGGGGTGTTCACCCCGGGAACGCGACACTATCTTTAGTCAGCGGAATAACTTCATTGACCTTGCATTTGAGAGTTAAGACTTCATTACTGGTACCTGGCTCCATCAGTGGTTAAAATTCCTCTGCCCATACAAAGCACAAACTCATTCAGCCATGAATAAACTTTGGCAGAAGGATCCCGGTCAGATCAAAGACGTTATATAAGAAAAATCTGGCGAGGACTTACCGTTTGCAGCACAAGTCGAAATGCCTTGATTTTTAATTTACTGTTGAATGAACGAAGGCTACAACAACCTATGAAGACGTGCATTCCTCAAATTTTCTGTGGTGCATACCAATGTGAAGTAGTATTGAAATAGTATCTCTATAACTTCTGAAACAAGTTTTGTTAATGTGCGCCAGTCTTTGGGGTGAAATAGTTTCAATGTTATGAAGTTCAAATCGATGATTTTATATCAGCAAGTTTGAAACATTTGATTTCAAGGAATAAGGAAGACTCATATCAAAACAGAAAATATCCCACTTCAACAATACAACACTGTAAACAAGGTATCCCCAATCCAACTATACTTCAATGGCCATGACATTTAAAATTTAGCATACCAAAAAAAACAATAATAAAGAAGAAGATATGTAATGAAAATGAAAACATTCTTTAATTGTAAACTAAGCACTCACCCCTGCATTGTAGAACTTCGTTTTAACCTCCAAAGGTTTGAGGACCTGCACAATACATTTTTACAAACATGACATTTGTACATTAAAGTAATTTCCCAATGAAGTGATGACAGCAAACAATGAAGAGATACATTAGTATTAGTGAAGAAAAAAAAAAATAGGAATTTAAAATATTTAATGTTATTTTAGTTTTATTCATCATTTTGCAGGTGTCCGTTATTTGATATTCTTTTATTTGATAAATTCAAACATCAATTAAAGAAAACAATTAAAAGTGGAAATCCACAAATATCGGAATCTGTCCATCTGGATGAAACAAATAAATTATGTGCTCAAGTATAGGAAATCAATGGGAAAGAAACCTGAAATTTGAAGAACTTCCGGAAATACATCTTTTCACCAGCCTGCGTCGTGTAACTCACAGCACACACCAAACTGCCAAAGAGTAATCATAACATTTATCATTTCTTTAGCATAGCAAAAGAAAAACACAAAAATAAAGAATATATAAGCTAATAAAGAAGAAGAATAAATGATATGTATATATATATATATATATATATATATATATATATATATATATATATATATATATATATATATATATATATATGGTGAGTCAAAAGTAGCGCCCAATTTCTGTTTATATGTATATATATATTTCTGTCAGTTGAATGTTTGTTTGACATTTGTATTACAGTGTACAAGAAGGTATAAATAAATGAATGACATGTTTATCTAACCATTTAGACCTTACACTCCCCAGACGCTTACTTATAACGCTCCTTATAACGCTTAAGACTCCTTATAACGCTCTCCAGACCTTACACCTCCAGATTTCTTTCTTTGGGGGCTCATGAAAGACCTTGTTTATCGTGAAAAGCCTCGTACCATTCAGGAATTGAAGGCTCAAATCACTGCAAAGTTTGAGGAAATTGATATCGAACTCTGCAAGCGTGTGTGCCACTCTGTGCCTGCTCTGCTGCAATTATGCATCGATCACGAGGGAGGGCACTTTGAAAATTGCAAGTAAAACAGCTTGGTACACTTCCGTAATAATTTTCCCCCGAATAAATGGTTAGATAAACATGTCATTCATTTATTTATACCTTCTTATACACTGCAATACAAATGGCAAACAAACAATCAACTGACAGAAATATATATATATATATCAACAGAAATCGGGCGCAACTTTTGACTCACCCTGTATATATATATATATATGAAGAAGAATAGAAGAAGAAGATATAAGTTCGACATTTCTTTCAAACTCAATAATATAAATCAGCATTTCACAAGCAACATTCCAAGATAGTCATTGGATTTAGACATTACAATAATCTCAAAAACGCACGGGATCAAAATCAATCTACCCAATGAGGGATTAAAAAAGAATTGCATGGTTACTGTAAGATTCAAAAATAATTGCATGGTTACTGTAAGATTCAAAAATAATTGTGAAGGATTGATGAATTAAAACTTAACTCTTGGTGTTTTCCAAAGCAATGGTTTAGCTGGACCGCCTGGACTTCTGTACTTGTTTCGACAAACATTTGAAAATGCGTTGACTATTCCACCTCACAAGAGCCTTTCACGGCCACCAAGTCAATTACAGATCAGGACAAGATTTCTCATCATTATTTACAACATGCCCGTGAAAAAAAAATACAAAAAAAGTTGACAATTAAAGAGTTATCTGCGATCACAAAGCGATTGCCAAGGGTTAGCCTCTCACTGCTTACCCTTGACCCATGATCCAATTATGGCTTTTTTTTTCGGACCGCCATATGACCTCGACCTTCAACATTTAGGAATAGTGTGTAAATTAAAAAAAGGTGTCCCCATCTATAACCAATCCATAAAACTCAACATCATGAAAATCCAAGGAAAAGTAATCAAGTCGTGCTCAAAAATATGTTTTTGTTACTTAGGTCACAATCCGAAAAAAGTAGGTCAAAGACACAAAACAAATATCAGGTGCACAACTTCAGTGCAGGTCCACTATTATGATGCAATAACATTTTGGAAGGCCAAGCTGTCTTTGAAATCCTGCATTGGCGAATTTGAGTGACGACAAAAAAACACGTTATTTTATTCAGATTTCCATTTCACCTTGACCTTTAACCCAGAAGAGTACAGTGTAAATTAAGCATAAATATGCCTTGATCTAGGCTATCGAGAGCGGGCAATTTCATTCTGACCTGACAGACCTTGGTCGAGTTATGGTGAAAAATGTTTAAAATGTCTATAATTGGGTCATGACCTGAAAAATTACATCAAGGTAAAAAACATGGCAACCCTGCATAGTTACGTTTGTGGGGGATAGGGATACCTTAGTCCAGGTAGATTGCATCGGTAGTGTGCTCCGACTGTCGTGAAGAAGAAGAAACCTTGATGTATCACAAGTAGGAAATTTGTGTAGACCGGATGTCGGGTGAGCTTGCATCTTCGTCCCCATCAGAGGGGTGGGGCTTGTTAATTAGCGAGAGATTATGGGTAATTAATTCCCTGTTTGTAATTGCCTCTGTAATCTTTTTCTGTGTTCCTTATGACACTGCACTACACACACCTAGTAAGAAATTGGCCATTAACCACACTAATTAAAAACCAACCGGAAACCAGGCATCAAGCACTACCGCTGATAACACCGACTTGGTGAGCGCACTGGCACAGGCAGGGCCATGAGCCACGCCTCAAAGGGCAGTGATTGGGCCGGGATTTGATTGGCACAAAGACTGGCAAGATAGGACTATGGGATTGGTGAAGCAGGCACGGATGACGTCAGAGCCTCAAGGACAAAATAGTTGAAGCGGCGGACATTTTCTCTCTTGGGTCTGGACTTTGTTGGTGAACGGTCACCGAAAAGCTCTCTCTCAGCATCGACATTTCATCTCTCCCTCAGCATCGACGTTCTCTTCGTTCTTCTCGTTCTCGACCCCATAGCGAACGGTTGCTATTGCTCTTGCACAAGGAAGCTTCATCGCGAACGGCTGTGTTCTGAGATCTTGCTGGTGGTCATGAGGAGGACAACTTGATAGTGGTCGTAAGGAGGCAGAACTGCGGGCCGGGAACTGCGGTTTTCCGTGAGGACAGGCGCAGCTGGAAGAGCGAGCTGCACACCAAGGCCGTTCGCTTCACATGCAGAGCCAGGAGTGAGCGGGCCGAGCGGGAGGCCTACTTAGCGCCAACAAGTGCGTTTTCGCGCCAAAGACGCCAGGGCCTCAGACAATCTTGACGATTCCTGATGAGACACCCCAGCCAATTTGAGTTAAGTGCCACAAACAACGCATATTTATTTTCGAATTATTTTATCCTTTGTCTGTATACGAATCTGTGTGGGGGCGCTCCAATTTAGGGATATAGTTTCATTTACTGTGCATTTTCTTTGTTACCAGCATTTTTGGTTAATAAAGCCGGCATTTTCTTGTACATTTTACACCTGTGTCGGTTGAATGAATTATTGCAGGTTTGAGGACTGCCGGTGGGATCCGTGAAGGTAAGCGCTCTTCGGTTTCTCACTCCCCCCCCCCCCCCCCTCCACCCCCACCTCCCCCACGTGTATTATCCGCTATATTTTGACTGAACGCCTCGGAGTTAAAGCTCGTTCGGAAATCCGTTTTCTTGGAAGATTTTAATCACCAGGAACACGACAATACTTTCTAATCTCATTTATTGGTTCAAAATTTAATTCAGAAAGTCCCAGCCGGATCTGAGATACAGCTTGGAAATTTTAGAAATTGTGAGTGCAGGAAAACACAAGAACAGCACTCGGTAGAGCGTATACCTCTACCAGTCTGAACCATTTACGTTTTATATCCCACTGACAGGCCGGATCAGGATATGGACTTCCAAAATCGAATTGGCTTGTTATTGTCACCTGCCCAACTAATCCACAAAGTTTCGCTTGAATCTGTCCACAGCCTTTTGAGAAATCATGCTATATATTGTTTTTGGAGCTATCACTCAATGGTGAAGAATCACTTAAAGAATTAAAAAAATTATCCTATCCGGATTTGGAGCTTCACCAAAATTGAATTGATTCGTCCTTGTGATATACACCCAAACCGTCCACCAATATACGTCCGAATCCATCCACAACTGTTTGACGACATATCCTGTTCACAGACAAACAGACAGGGGTGAAAACATAACCTCCATACACATGAGGTGGCGGAAGTAAAAAAAAAAAAAAAAAAAATTTGCTTTAGTATTCCTCGGGGTCTAAGGAACTCTGTGGAACCATTAAAAATTGGGGGCACCAATTGTAGAAACAAACCCTACAACAGCAATAAGCCTCCCCCTATCCTGTAGGGGCAGGCTTAATAAAGACAAACACCACGAAAGTGATGAGACTAATGTGTGATGAGGCGTCATGTGGATAGACATTTTAATTGACCAGTGTGTGTGTGTGTGTGTGTGTGTGTGTGTGTGTGTGTGTGTGTGTGTGTGTGTGTGTGTGTGTGTGTGTGTGTGTGTGTTATCTCTATTTGCGGGTTTCAGGAGGTGGAACAGAGTCCTCCAAGACCCAACGTATCCAAGGGCTCTTTTCAGGATCGTCACCGAACCCCAGATTGCCTCCAGTTTTAGTTAATTTGTGGTAATATTCCCGGGGATGGTTTTCAAAATCTGTGAGGTTCTTCTTTATCATTCCTGTTGCTCCAATTATTACTGGTACAATTTCAATGTTCTTCCGCTTCCAAGATCTCCAGACCTCATTTTTGAGGTCCTGGTATTTGGTCATTTTCTTGATTTCTGGGATGTTTAGGCCAAAATCGCTGTGTACTGATATCTCGATCAGCAATGCTGTCTTTTCCTTTTTGTTCCTGAGTACAATGTCCGGACGCAATGCTTTGTTTTCTATGTTCACGCTCGATGGAATCATCAGGTCGCATGTGAGCATGTCATCCTCATTTTCAATGAGTGCCCTTGGTGTGTGTGTGTGCGCGTGTGTGCGTGTGTGTGCGTGTGTGTGTTATTGTGAAACTGCATGTGCAGGTGCAGCATCTAACTCAATATGTAGAAATTGTCACACACATCCATGCCCGTGGGATTCCCACGGGTGACCCCACTAGTAAGTGCAATAATATAATAATTGTATGATCAAAACTAGTGGTTTACCGAAATATCAGCTGATATCTGACATTGAGGTTGGCGGCATCGGCCAATGATGGCACTGATATGGCCGATATTTAAAAACAAATCCTTCTCGTGATGCTAGACAGCTTGATAACCAGAGTTGCTGGTTTTCAGGATAAAAGACCAGGTATCGAAGGATTTTGTACACAGACCCTTTTGTAATCAACGAGCACACCCACTCCCCACGGAAGCGAGTGGGGTTATTGTTTTGTAATAACATCAATATTATGCTATTATCATTACTAGCTGAGTGCCCTCCCTTGTTCCAAGCGTGCAAAACATTTTTCTGCCATCGGATATTTTCTGCTGACACAACTGCTTTGACTTGGATTTCTTGCTGATTTCCTTTGGTAATATTGCTCTTGCTGATTTCTGTTGAACTTAGGTAGCCTTAGTTTTTGAGGTATCTCAATTTTCCAGAAAAAAACAAAACATCTAACGCCACCCTAGCTAACAATACCCACAACCACCCCGCACCCTTCACCCCACTCCACCACCCCCTCATCAAGCATCACCCTACCTAACAATACCCATAACAACCACACCCCTACCACCACAATCCCTCTTCAACCGTCACCCTAGCTAACAATACCCTCCTCCTCCTCCTCCTCCTCCTCCTCCTCCTCCTCCTCACTCCTCCTCCTCCTCCTCCTCCTCCTCCTCCTCCTCACTCCTCCTCCTCCTCCTCCTCCTCCTCCTCCTCCTCCTCCTCCTCCTCACTCCTCCTCCTCCTCCTCCTCCTCCTCCACCTCCTCCTCCTCCTCCTCCTCCTCCTCCTCCTCCTCCTCCTCCTCCTCCTCCTCCTCCTCCTCCTCCTCCTCCTCCTCCTCCTCCTCCTCCTCCTCCCTCCTCCTCCTCCTCCTCACTCCTCCTCCTCCTCCTCCTCCCTCCTCCTCCTCCTCCTCCTCCTCCTCCTCCTCCTCCTCCTCCTCCTCCTCCTCCTCCTCCTCCTCCTCCTCCTCCTCCTCCTCCTCCTCCTCCTCCTCCTCCTCCTCCTCCTCCTCCTCCTCCTCCTCCTCCTCCTCCTCCTCCTCCTCCTCCTCCTCCTCCTCCTCCTCCTCCTCCTCCTCCTCCTCCTCCTCCTCCTCCTCCTCCTCCTCCTCCTCCCCCTCCTCCTCCTCCTCCACCATCCCCTCACAATCCCTTGTCAACCGTCACCCTAGCTAACAATATCCCACAACCACCCACACGCCCCCTCCCTCACTCCCCCTTCATCATCCACAATCAGTATCGAAATTCGAGCTAGCAATGCACCGTTTCTCTATGTACCGTCGCTGGCAAGATCACAGTGAGTTCACAATGTGACGTCACTGGCAAACTCGAAAATCGGCAGTCGAAGGGGTTTTTTTCGGCACCTTGTAATTGGCAAATAAAAAAATATTCCCTTCAAATTAGACCGTGATTAATGATTGCCAATGGATTTTTCAGAAAAAAAAAAATTGCGTTTGGGTTCTGCCAAGACCCTTTGGGTATTTTTGGAGACTTTAAGAGACTTTGGGGTATTTGGGGTCTTCAGGGTATTTAGGGTCCATTGGGTCTTTGGGTCTTTTTGACCTTTTGAGTCTTCAAGGATCTTTGGGATATTTTGGGTTTTTTGGGTCTTCAGGGTTATTAATGGTCTTTGGAATATTTTCAGTCTTTGGGGACTTTTGGTTCCTCTGGGTCCTTTGGGTCCTCAGGGTCTTTTGGGGTATTTAGGGTGCTTGGGGTATTTGGGGTCCTTGGGGTCTTCTCAGTCTTGTAGGTCCTCTGGGTGTTGAAGAGGGGTGGGGGGGGGGGGGTCTTTTGGGTCCTCTGGGTACTTTAGGTTAAGTATTTCAGGTTACAATTGTGGGTGGAGTCAGGTCAGATTTCCAAACAATGGTTGAAAAGCGGACATACATACAAACACTTGCTCCATTATATATAGATTGTTGTTATTACTTTTGATATGAGAAAGCCTTGTAAAAACGCCATGATAGGCCTTAACAAGGAGTTTGTCTCAGGAAGAAAAACCCCTTGGGGAAAGGAAGGGAGGAGGGATATTGTTTTGTAATCTATGTATATGCTTGTTCATGTGTGTCGGTAACAATCCTTCCCACTGATTGGTTGGACAGCTGCCCTGACTCCACCCACAATTGTAACTTTGATGCGAAGAAAAGATGCTTCACGAATATTATAATTAATTTACGATCATTTATTACCACTTCATTCAAGAAGAATAATTTTATTAATAATTCAAGAAGTTCTGTCACTCAAGCTTTTGGGTCTCACTATCTGCCATGATCTTTCCTGGGAAAACCACATTTCCAGGCTGGCCTCTAAAGGCAGTCGCCAACTGGGCATCCTCCGTCGTGCGAAGTCCTTCCTTGGCACACCTGAGCTCCTCGCCACATACAAGGCTTTCATCCGCAGCTCAATGGAATACTGCTTTCCCCTTTGGGCTGGTGCTCCTGGGTCTTTAAAACAGCTGTTCACCACCATCTCTGATCTTCCCCAATCCAAAACCTTGATCTTTTTTTTCTACCCCCGTTAATGCACCCCAGATCCACTTTATTGAAATACTGACTTCTTTCCTGGAAGTACTAGCTGTGTCCATGTGTTTTATACCTCTCCTAATCCCCTCCCCCCTCCCCCCTTCCCATGCCTCTTTCCCCCCCAAGCCCTCTCCCTCCCACAGATCTCCCGATGTCCCTGTTCTCTGCTGTTGTACGTGTGTGCTTCCCTCTCTCTCCCCATCTTGTCTCCCACTCCCTTTATTACGTTTTATGTGTCCGTTTGTTTTTTTGTGATTAATGTTAGCTCTTACACGAGCCTCGATCTTGTATAGAAAAAACAACAACAAAAAAACAAAATTAGGCTACTCACCTCTCTCCGAAGGCAAAGATGCCTCAGAGCTGTCGTATTTACAATCGCGATGCATTCCCGATACGTATTTCAGCCTTGTAAAGATCGGCCACAGCGATCGAAACAGCGGTCTCTTAACATATGCACCGCCAAAATAGCTATGTGGCATTCTCTCAAGCAGAGATTAAATCCATGTCGTTAGATATTTGTCTAAGGCCAATATTTACTTTTAACGGTGTGTGTATACAGTTACGTGAAAAAGTAAGTACACCCCATGTAAAGTTTTGACTTTTTCAACATATTTCAACATACAGCTATTTGATCTTCATTTCAACAATATTGATAGATAAAGGTGATATAATATAACAAATATCATGAAACATTTACATTTTGTAGTCCATTGTATAATTTAAATAAGCATAAATGCAAATTTCGCATGTGGAAAAAGTAAGTCTGGAGAAAGCATTCGATAGGGTTCCACGCAAAGTATTGACATGGGCAATGAGGAAGTTAGGAGTGGAGGAATGGTTGATCAGAGTAGTGATGGCAATGTACAAAAGAGCGCGCACAGCTGTAAGGATGAAGGACGGGACCAGTGGTGAGTTTGAGATGAACGTGGGAGTGCATCAGGGGTCGGTACTAAGTCCACTACTATTTGTAGCTGTGATGGAGGTGCTGGCTCAGAACGTAAAGGAGGGTTTACCATGGGAGTTGTATGCAGATGATCTGGTGTTGATTGCAGAAAGTATGGATGGACTGAAGGAAAAGATGAACAAGTGGAAGGAATGTATGGAGACAAAAGGTCTGAAGGTGAATATCGGAAAGACGAAGGTGATGGCAAGTGGTAAAGCATGTGGTGAGGTGGAAAGAACTGGGAAGTGGCCCTGTGTTGTGTGTAGGAAGGGTGTCGAGTGAACTCCATTCAATGTACAATGTGCGCTGAGTGGGTTCATCAAAAATGTAGTGGTCTGAGAGGGTCATTAACCAGTGTGGCAGCTACATTCAAATGTAAGGTGTGCACAGAGGGAGCTGCAGATGGAGGAAATGTTGAGTTGGATCTTGGAGACGGCGTGAAGCTGGAAGGTGTGTAAACATTTTGCTACCTCGGAGACATGCTGAATGGAGAAGGTGGATCAGACTCGGCAACGGTTGCCAGAGTGAGATGTGCATGGAAGAAGTTTCGGGAACTGAGTGGCGCGCTGATGAGGAGGGGAGTGTCGTTGAAGCTGAAGGGAAAGGTGTATGTTGCATGTGTGAGAAGTGTTATGATTTATGGGAGCGAGACATGGGTAATGAACGTAGAGCAGCAATGAAGGTTGGAAAGGGTGGAAATGCGAATGGTTCGGTGGATGTGCGGAGTATCGTTGAGAGAGAGGAAGACAAATGATGAATTGCGAAAGATTATGGGAATAGAGCCTGTGATTGATGCTGTGAAGAGGAACAGGTTGAGATGGTTTGGTCATGTGTTGAGGAAGGATGAAAGTGACTGGTTGAGAAGAGTGATGGAAATGAATGTAGAAGGAAGCAGAGGACGGGGAAGACCGAGAAAGACTTGGCTAAAGATGGTGGAAGAAGAAATGCGGGCAAGGGGGTTAACAAGGAGAGATGCAGAAAATAGGGCAAAATGGAGAAGATTGTCATGGGGACCGCAAGGCTAACCCCCGCTCTAGCAGGGAAAATGGCCTTTAAAATGCATGTTGTTGGTGTTGTTGTTGTTGTTGTTGTTGTGCCTTCTCATTAAATAACCTCATCATCCTCAACTAGTTAAATCACCTCCATAGTTCCATAAACCATCCCACTCACATGTGCGTGCCCAGCTCCTTGACCTCATGGTGAATGACATCATCAATGCAGCAGCTTGGAGGAAGCTCATGTACTGGCATGCTGGTGCCACCAGAAAGGTTGAGCCTCTGGCTGCTGGTCTGCAGGTCCGCCTAGTGACAGTAAGGTGAGGACAAAGGAACTAAACTAAGAGTGCCTCACCATTGAAACAAGCAATATAACATTTGTCTTGTAGTAGTACCACCGTTTAGAGGCCATTTTTCCCCGCAAAGCGGGGGTTGGCCTTTTCGGGGACCGTGGTTTGTTGTTGTTTTTTGGTCCCCTTTTTGAAGCAATGTTTTACGGCCGGATGCCCTTCCTGCCGCCAACCCTGTTTGTCGCCTTTTTACGATAAACAGGGAATTACCAGTGTACTGGTACTCAATTTGCCGACCTCGGAAGGATGACAGGCTGAGTCAACCCCCCTGGCGTTAATTCAGCGATCGACCGGGATTCGAACCCAGGATCCTTGGATCCTAAGCTGACACCCTAGCCGCTAGTCCAACACCAGGGACTCTTGTCTTGTAGTAGTACAATGCGTGTTATACAAATGTCTCCCAAAGGTTGTGTCATCATGCTTGTTAGCCTGATGTTGGCTTAACAGTTAAGGTGGCTGGCTTAAGATCTTATAGTCTTGAGTTTGAGCCCTTGTCAGCTGGTAAATAACACCAGGTGGGTTGAATAAGCATGTCATCCTTTTGAGGTCTGCCAAATGAGTATGAAATCCAATACCAAAAGAAAAACAAGAAGACGTCATGCAGAGCATGATACTTGCAAAATCCACCCCTCCCCAAAATAAAAAAGTTGGATACATTGAATTGTCCATTTCATTAAGATAATAATTGACGATCTTGATCAAAGCTCGGGTCGATCAGATTAAAATGCATTTTTCAGATGAAAATTTATATTAGAAGTTTGACCTTGAGTTAACCTTTGAACTCAAAAATAGTTGGTTTCCCAATTCAGTGATGCACTATGTCATTGCTGTTTAAATCGCAAGTTAATAGGCCGAAAGTGATGATTTTTCAGATGAAATGGATGATTTTGGAAGTTTGGCCTTGGGTTGACCTTTGACCTTTTCACCTCAAAAATAGGTTTCCCAATTCAGTGAGGCATTGTGCAATTGCTCTTTAATTTTCAAGTCAATCGGATGAAAATTGATGATTTTTCAAATGGAATTGATAATTTTGAAGGTTTGATCTCGAGTTGACTTTTGCCCTTTTGACCTCAAAAATAGTTGGTTTCCCTATTTAGTGACTCAATATGCAAATGCTGTTCAATTTCCAAGTCAATCGGATGAAAAATAGCAATTTTAGAAATTTGACCTCAAGATGACCTTTGACCTCAAAATCAATAGGCTGGCTGCTTCCTAATAACAAACTCTACCATCTGGTGAAGTTTTGTGAAGATCGGTTTAAAATTGTGACCTGTAGGTGATTGACAGACAAACAGACAGAATGAAAAATCACTCAAAGAGATACAGTTGGCAAAAGAGAACAAAGTAGAATGGCACTCAGAAGAGCATACCGGCTTTTGACCTCACAAATATATTGGTGGTTGAAATCTGTGACCTGATATGCAAATCGTCTTCAAATTTTAAGTTAATGGGAGAAAATTGAGAATTTTAGAAATTTGGCCTATGTTGACCTTTTGGCCCATGTTGACCTCAAAAATCGTTGGTGGTTGGTTTCAGTAAGCTGATATACAATTCGTATTCAGATTTCAATTCATTCGGATGAAAATTGAGAATTTTAGAAATTTGAGACGGGTGTTGACCTTTTGGCCTATGTTGACCTTTTGGCCTATGTTGATCTCAAAAAATAGTTGGTGGTTGAATTCAGTTAGCTGATATGTAAATCATATTCACATTTCACATCAATTGGATGAAAATTGAGGATTTTAGAAATTTGAAGAAAGTGGTTGACCTTTGGCCTATGTTGACCTTTTAACCTTTTGACCTAAAATATAGGATTCTGTCAGACCACAAACTCTACCATTTGGTGAAGTTTCGTGAAGATCGGTTTAAAATGGTGACCTGTAGGCAAGTATAGCGGACAAACAAACACACAAACCGGAATAATCGACATACTTGTCAAAAACAAATGTTTTTGTGGATGGGGGAAGATAAGAGATGGTGGTGAACAGCTGTTTTGAAGACCTGGAGGGAGGAGTGGCATTGAAGAGAGTGAGGAAGTTTGTTTCAGAGGTGGGAAAAAAGACAAATGAAAGAGTGTAGGTGAGCCGAGAGTCTTGATTTTGGCAGTTTCATCAGAAGAAGGTTGCTGTGACGGATCTTCCTGAAGGAATATTTGGGGGACAGAGCACAGAAAGAGCTGGGGGAGCTAGGCCGGAGAGGAGTCGCTAGAAGACAGAAAGACCACCAACCTGCCTGTGGTGAGAGAGTGAAAGGCCCTCAGAATCAGCTTCATCGCGGGAGATACCAATGATTCTGAAAGTTTTGGTTTCTACAGCGTGAAGCCGAGATATGTGTGAGGCAGGAGCCTTTCCCAGAGGGGAAAGCAGTATTCCATCAAGATGTGGATGAAAGGCTTGTATGTGGTGAGGAGCTCAGAGGTGCCAAGGAAGGACTTCCCATGATGGAGGATGCCCAGTCGTGACTTGCTTTGGAGGCCAGCTTGGAAATGTGGCATTCCCAGGAAAGATCATGGCAGAAAGTGAGGCCGAAAAGCTTGAGTGACAGAACTTCTTCAAGAGTATTGTTGAGAAAGTGGATGGGAGGGTTTTCCAGACTGTCTCTCTCTTCGGAGAGACATAGTGAGAGAGTGAGATTTGCCGGGATTGAAAGACATGTTCCACTTGTTTGACCAGTTTGTGATTTTGTCCAGGTCTGCAGAGAGTGAGGAGGCTGCTGTCTGCTGATCTGAGGGTTGAGATATGGAGCAGCAGAGAGTGGAGTGTTCAGCAAAGAGATTGGATTTTCCAGAGAGTCGGAGAGATCATTGATGAAGACCAGAAATAGCACAGAGCCCAGAACACTGCCTTGAGGAACTCCAGGCTGGACAGGAAGAGGAGATGAAATAATTCCATTCAAGGCCACACGTTAACTGTGACCGGAGAGGAAGTCTGCAAGCCATGCGTGGAGATTTCCATGGATACCATAAGAGGAGAGTTTGGTGAGCAGACCGGGGTGCCAGACCGTATTGGAGGCACGAGATATGTCAAGGGAGACAGCTCTGATTTCCTGTTTGGCATTGAGGACTTCCATCCATTGTTGAGACAGCAGAAGCAACATGTCTACAATAGAGTGACCTGGTCTGAATACAAATTGATGATCAGAGATCAAGCCATTGGAGAAGAGGAAGGATTTGATGTCAGAAGTGATGATGGATTCCATGACCTTGCTGATGATTGGGAGCAGGCCAATTGGTCTCTAGTTGCAAGGATCTGTTTTTGCACCTTTTTGTGTAAAATGGTAGTGTTTGCTGATTTCCAAGCAGACGGCAGATGACCTTGAGCAAAAGAGAGGGTGAAGAGAACAGAGAGAGGGTGTGAAAGAGCAGCAGAACAAGATTTTAGGACCCGTGGGCTGATGCCGCCTGGTCCAGTTGCAGAATCAGAGTCGAGGTTTTACAGAAATTGCTCCACGTTGTCGGGAGAGAAGGACACAGAGTCCAGAAACAGTGGGTATGACTGGGTACGGTGGGTACAGAGAGGGATGGGTTTGGGACACAAGATTTAGAGGCAAACACAGAGTTGAGGCATTCAGGTTTTTCACGTTCGGAGTCAGCTGTGTAGCCATTTGAGGTAAGGGAGGGGATGGAAGGGGAACAAGCACCAGAAACAGATTTGACAAGACGCCACCAGGATTTGGAGGAGGCAGACAGGTTTGAGAGTTGTCTTGAGAGTAGAGAGATGGTGCTTCCTGGCTCTCCTGAGGGTAGACACGCACTTGTTCCGAGCTTTGTGAAAGGAATGGAGATTGCCTTCAGTTGGATTAGCCTTCCATGAGGGAAAGGCAAGTTGTTTCAGGGCAACTGCCTCACCACAAGATTCAGTGTACCATGGATCGGAGGAAGGGTATGACAACTGAAGACGAGATGGGATAAATCTGTGCATGCGAGAGAGAGCAATTTACTTTGGAAGAATTCCCAGGATGAGTTGACGTCAGAGACAGCAGAGATGGGAGACCAGTCCAGATGATTGATGGCTGCTTGAAGACCATGCCAGTCGGCTTGAGAGAAATGCCAGACATATAGACGCTGAGGAGGCTCTCTGAGAATGGCCAGAGAGATGTCCACTTTTACATGTACATGATCTGATGAGCCGATTGGAGCAGAAGAATAATGTATCGACTTTTATTCTTTAATGGCCACAATTATTCCCACAATATTTTTAACGTTCACCAACTAATGCAAGCAGACGGGACGTCTGTTTAACGTCCATCCGAGGGACAGAACATACATTGATGAATCACCCTGCTTGCAACACTGTGGGATGGCAGTTTAGAGCTGGTTTGAGATTCAAACCCAGGCTAGACAGCTTAGAGGTGAGTGTGTGTACCTCTAGGCCATCCTGCATGCCTGATCCACATTGTGCGAGAGTAAATCAAAAAGTAAAGGGAATTTTCCAAAACGATTTTAATACCAAAATTCCCTATATTTTTTATTTACCCATGTACAATGTGAAACATTATGTAGATGGAGCAGCTGAAGGGGTATGACGAGAGGCTCAAGTGCAGTGTGCAAGTCATGGGAAAGACAAATGTTTTTAAAGGAAAATAAAAATGGGAGAAAGATAATGCTGAGCACCTCAACACAACATCATGTGACTATATAGTTATATTAAAATGCAACTTCTGACTTAGCACAAAAAACGCCCTTTTCTTTGCTCCAACAAATGGTTAATGCGCAAAACATCAGTTTTGTTCTGCTTCCCATGGCAGTTAGCGTTGGTCATCGCCCTGTTGATTTCATCCATTGTTCTAGCTTGTTGCTCTGTTGGTATAATCTGTTTGGTTGTCAGAGATATCCAATCAGCTCCATGATCGGGGGTATGACACACTTCGTGGAAGTGGTTTTCCTAAACCTCCCCACAGTGCATACCTTAGCATCCAGGATACTCAACAGTTATCTGACCCTGGGTCATGTGACAACATAAACAATTTCATCCTGTTTTACTATGTATAAGCGAATGGATTTGCAGAGCAACACACCAGGTATTACTACAAGCTTACATGAAGAAACTACATCCATGTCACATGAGCAAGACTTCGCCACATGGCCCTTTGAATGACATAAGGGTTCTCTGGGTACTTTAGGTTAAGTATTTCAGGTTACAATTGTGGGTGGAATCAGGTCAACTGTCAAACCAATGGGTGAAAAGCGGACATACATAGTAACAAACACTTGCTCCATTATATACACAAAGAATTAAGTTAAGCACCCCCCCCCCCCCCGTTTTTTTACAACCTCGCACATTACAAGTTTGTTGTCATCAAAACAGTGTAATATACCCATGATATTGCTATATTTTCTGGAGAAGTGATATTATGGTCACATAAAAACATAACAATCATGCCGTTTTCAATATTTTATTCTGAATAATTTAAGGTGAAATTTTTTGGGAATTTTAGGCATATTTTCACCTCAATTTAAGTATGGAGCTATAGGTCCATCACGGACAGTGTGGATGACGTTTATGTTTTCTAACGTACAGTCATTGTTCTGAGAAGACCTCTAGCGATCTTTGCGTCAATAACGTGTGTAGGACCCACGTGATCGGATCACTGACTCAACCAATCACTTTTTTTCACTTTGATCACTCAATTTCATCAATGGATAATTGCTAATGTCATACCAATCATTATTTGATCTCACATACCTTAGAATATATGCCAATGTATACATATACACAAAGAATATATATTAGGGGGTGCTTACCTTAATTCGTTGTGTAGGGGTGCTTAACTTAATTCTTTGTGTATATATAGAAATGCACAACACAGTTTATTAATATTGTTGCGGATATGAGGATGGCATTTTTTTTTATTGTATTGTATTGGAAATTGTTGTGTAACATTGTTGGATATGGCCCCTCCTGCCTCCAGAGTTGTGTAAAGATAAAAAGGGCGTCTCGGTAGTTAATTCCATAAACACCACATTGCAGGACACGATAAAACCCTTGTTCAGTAGCTTATATCTTATTATGTGTTTTAGAGTAAGGCCTTGTCTTCCATTAGAATGACACTCCATTGCACCAAGTGAAAGAGATAGATTCCCTTCATTCCCATTCCCAAAAACCTCCATTTCCCCCCTTTCGTCATTGCCAAGCCTCGATTGGCAATTACATCCCCTCCAAAGCCGCCATTGGCCACGAGGCAGGGTTGGGGAAGAAAGGCGGGTCCCCACCTCGTCAGAGAGGGGAGGAGTGAGTAAGCCCCACTCAACCAACCACAAACAAGGGGTTGGACTTCGAGAGGGTGTGGCAAGAAAGATCAAGGAGGTTCGCAAAGGTTGAGGGGCGGGGCATATATAACCCGCTGCGGGACGTTCCCCAAGGAGATGAGTTCTGAGTCTGAAAAGAGACGACCTTCAGAGAGACAAGTGTGCAAGGAGAGAAAGACGCGTCAGACGATTTGGGAGAAAGAAGGGGAGGACCCAAAAGAGCCCGAGACGTGGAGCGACAACCAGCCCCGGCCGCGTGCAGCGAGATACGCGTGCCGCCGTCGCCCTGCTCGCTCCCAGCCTGACGAGGCCCGGCTTGCTGTGCGCCCTGCCAAGCCTTCCAGCTTGTGGTCCGAGCTGAACATTCCTCCTTCCAGCCAATCCACTCTGCAATTCCCCGCGTGAGTCTGTGTCTTCGTTTGTTCTGTCCTGGGTATTAATTAAGCCTGTTAGGTAAGCTAGTCATTTGCACTGTGTCACCTGCGTCTCATGTCCCCTGTAAATAATCGTGACTGCTCTTTTTGCTTATGTGCGTGTAAACAATAAACCCCGTTACTCTTCTGTACGTCTTCTTCTCCTTCCTCTTTGCATTCGTTGTCTTAGTCTTTTCCCGATTGAATAGCGGTGGCGCGATACGGCCAACGTTTGGGTGAATCGGGTTTAGTCGGGGAACAACTGTTCGGTCGCGGAGCCTTCGCTCGGCAAACAACATCCTTAACCGCGTACCGTAACAATATTCATGACCCTAAAAGTACCGTAGCTCATGATGCGTTGTGAGTGTCAGGGAGGAATTGTTTTGTCAGGGAGGAACACCTCTATTGTTTTGACTGACAGTTTTGCTAACTACCGTCGTCGATTTTGCTTCATCTTATACTCCAAATCGATTTATCCATAAATGAAGGAAAGAAAAATGGGGAAATTAGCCAATTCAACTTATACTCCACATTGACTTTTATGCAGAAAATACGGTGGATATTTCTATTGTGTCGTGATATATTGGGAATATGAGATATTGCGTTGTGAAACAATGTAAGGCAGCTTTTTCTATGTGAAACATGACATGTATAACATTTTGTAGAAAAATGTATATACTGTATACTGTACAATATTTTGTTACATGTATCATCGAATAGATACAGGTATCATCGAGCTTAGTGAACCTGCCAGCACTCATAAAACGTGGAATTGGCATTTATCACATTTTGGAATCAAACTCTTCATACTTTTGTTATGTTCACTTTCCTTTTAGCTCTTGGAATAAGATCAGATAAAGACCACAAAGGATTAACACAGAGAAAAAGGAACATTTACCTTGATGGCAATGTCACGTACAAGCTGGCTGCTGTCATTGTGAACACTGATGTAGCTAGAAAAGGTCTCGCCCAGGAAAATGTTTCTGTAAAAATAAGTTTTGGAAAACAAATTTTAACGCTATCTCAGATTCCTTGGCAAGTCCAGTAAAGAAAGTTGTGATGTCATTGCTGGAAATGTTGAGAAAACTGCATCATGGCTCTAGGTTTACTTCCATCCAAAGGACAAAAATGAAATCAGATAAATAACTAAAACTGGACATAATTTGAGGTCGCGACGTTGACCAATATGCCTCCACCCACATTCAGCTTTTGCTTACTTTCACCGAAAACCTCAACACCAATTGACCTTAATATCTAATCTGTACATATGTATCAAGTTATACATGCACTTAGTTTAGTTCAAATCCCTACCTCTATGACATTTTTACCGTACATGACCTCTGACCATTGATCTCTTGACCCTCTTGAAAATTCGAATCAGTTGATCTTTGCATCATTATACATACTTGTAGCAAGGTTGATCAAAATCCAATAACTGGTTCACAAGTTAGCACGGTAACAGAATTTTAACCTAACATGACCTCTGACACTTGATCTCTTGACCCTCTTGAAAATGCTAATCAGTTCATCTTCACATCAATATACATACTTGTACCAAGTTTGACTTAGATCCCATCAGCTGTTCTTAAGTTATTGCGGTAACAGAAACCTATAATGGACGGACGGATGGACACATGGCTGGACAACCCCGAAAACAATGCCTCCCGACGACTTCATTAGCGGAGGCATAAAAAACGAATCCTGGAAAGTACAACAACTTTTCACATTTGGAAACAAAGCTGGCAAATGTGTTCTCATCACAAATCAACATCAAAGTTGTATCTAAAGCCATTGGTACGATTCATCCAGTCTGCGAGGAGAAATCCGCCCCAGTTCATCTTAGAATGCTCCCTGCCCCCTTTTAAACTGGGCCCAAAGAGTAGTGTACCAATAATAACACCACGCAATCTGAAATGATATCCTGGGCTCATCAGTTGTGCTTTGCTATGCCCTTTTAATTTAAGAAATAAAACTGAAACTGGATTGCCAGTCAGTGGGGCATCTCACTTTAAATCTGACCACCCAAGGTTCAAATCACTGTTTGGACAGCATTTATTTAACAAGACTCAGTGATGTTGACAAAACTTGTATGCAGATGATCTCGTGTTGATTGCGGAGAGTATGGATGGACTGAAGGAGAAGATGAACAAGTGGAAGGAATGTATGGAGGCGAAAGGTCTGAAAGTGAATATCGGAAAGACGAAGGTGATGGCAAGTGGTAAAGCATGTGGTGAGGTGGAAAGAACTGGGAAGTGGCCGTGTGTTGTGTGCAAGAAGGGTGTCGGAGTGAATTCCATTCAATGTACAATGTGCGCCGAGTGGGTTCATCGAAAATGTAGTGGTCTGAGAGGGTCATTAACCAGTGTGGCAGCTACATTCAAGTGTAAGGTGTGTACAGAGGAAGCTGCAGATGGAGGAAATGTTGACTTGTTGGATCTTGGAGACGGCGTGAAGCTGGAAGGTGTGAAAACATATTGCTACCTAGGAGACATGCTGAATGGAGAAGGTGGATCAGACTCGGCAACGGTTGCTAGAATGAGATGCGCATGGAAGAAGTTTTGGGAACTGAGTGGGGTGCTGACGAGGAGGGAAGTGTCGTTTAAGCTGAAGGGAAAGGTGTATGCTGCATGTTTGAGAAGTGTTATGATTTATGGGAGCGAGACATGGGTAATGAACGTAGAGCAGCAACGAAGGCTGGAAAGGGTGGAAATGCGAATGGTTCGGTGGATGTGCGGAGTATCGTTGAGAGAGAGAGGAAGACAAATTATGAATTGCGAAAGATGATGGGAATAGAGCCTGTGATTGATGCTGTGAAGAGAAACAGGTTGAGATGGTTTGGTCATGAGGAAGGATGAAAGTGACTGGTTGAGAAGAATGATGGAAATGAATGTAGAAGGAAGTAGAGGCCGGGGAAGACCGAGAAAGACTTGGCTAAAGATGGTGGAAGAAGAAATGCGGGCAAGGGGCTTAACAAGGGGAGATGCAGAAAATAGGGCAAAATGGAGAAGATTGTCATGGGGCCCGTAAGGCTAACCCCCGCTCTAGCAGGGAAAATGGCCTTAAAATGCCTGTTGTTGTTATTGTGTACTCAGTGGTGTAATGGTTAGAGCAACGACCCTGAGCCGGCGGGCTGGAAGTCGAGGGAATAGGGAGTCGGCAGTTCAAACTAGGCCATGGCAAAGTCATACCAAAGATGTTAAAAATAGAATGTGCTCCTTCCTTGCTTGGTGTTCAGTATTTTAAAGGTATACAGTATACTGAATTTTGTCCGAATTCGTCCATAACTTTTTGAGATATCCTGCTTACAGACAGACAGACAAACAGACAGGAGTGAAAACATAACCTCCATCCACCTTTACTGGCGCAGGTAATAAACAATGATCAAAAGACAGTGGAATCATTAACCCCTTTACTCTTACATATAGCATGTATGACGTGCTATGCTTAAGGACATTATGGTGTCCTTGCATTTTCAATTTCACCACAATTAATCACTCAATAATTTTGTTGATACAGTATCACTTAATTATATAACGAAACATGTTTTCTATATAACGAACTATAATGAAGCCATGATTCATTATTATTTATATTTATTCATAAAATTTATGAATGTTTAATAATGTTTAATAATAATAATGGCATTATAGTTTAATAATGACGACTTTTGTACAATTTGTACATGGATACACATGTGAAAGAGCATATAACCCTTGCACATGTTAGAAGTTATTGTATATGCATGTCATAATGCATTCATGGGGTTAAGAAGACCTGAAGTGTCTCCATCCTTGGGTGGAAATAATTTGACCTCAACATAAATATATGCAAACACAGCAGTTTAATAAATAAGGAAGGTTTTTGTGCCTCAACAACCCGTGAAAGCAAAAAATAAAAATACAAAATAAAAATAAAAATCAATAAAAATGGCTTTACCCAAAGTTCTGTGGCAAAGTGAGCATTTTCCCGAGAATGAAAAAGTCGTTTCCTATCACGAACGCCGAATTGTCAGTACCTGCAGGACTTGGAAAGGTAGCTGCAAAGAGAAGGAAGTACTGCATTGCCATCTGTTGTATGTAATCAGACAATTTCACACCAAAACTAATATCTACACAAATAACACATTGGGCGAAAAAAGATAACAGGTGCTGCACCACTTTCGAGACCACCATTAAATTTTGGAGCGACAAGTTATGAAACTTCAAACAACTAAACAATGTATTCAGAATGGACCTCGGATGCAACATCATGTGTTATGCCATCACCAACATCAATGTATCACAAGGTCATCATTTGTTGTGCTGTGAGGTGCTCAAGGTTTTCAAAATTATTGTTGTAGCCACGTGGGTTCATTCCAGTTGCCTGGTGCAATTCCAGTGGGTTGCTTCAACGTTGTCATAATGGCCACGTGGGTCAACCATCACGGGTCGGATTGCGGGTCCCTCCATTCCGATACCATGCAGGTGGGACCGTCGAATCAGCCAATTGTTATGCTAACTGGTGCTAAACACCTCGTCTTTAATTAACAGCAGAGCGAAGCCGAGAGACGTGCGGCCCAGTCAGGATATACGGCGTTAATTGCCGTAGCAAATTAACCCTCAACGGACTTTCCTGATTACAAAAGTGACCACGCCATCTCTAATTCACCTGGAGACCAGGTATATTTAATTGAACTAGTAATGGTCACACAGGGGAAAGAATACAAGAAAAAAAATAGATGTCAATAGAATGTCAATAAAAATCCTGTACCCCCTCACCGAAGGAGAGGCACCGACGAAACAACAAAAAAAAACGGGATTGCTTAATTATCTATATCCTCTATCTGGTCCCACATTCACAAAACAATTAAGAAGACATAGGGAATCCAAGAGACAGAAATACTGGATAATCCCGGCAGAATCACACAGGATCGAATCAGCAGTGTCCCGGCTTGCTCGGCAGGAAAATGGCTTATCGTGTCCTGTGCAGCAAGGCCTGGAGGAGAGGAGAGGGCATGGCTCTGACGCGGGCCAAGCCTGGCTCTGGTTGAACAAAAAGCGCAGCTTTCCCCAAGGCTGATTTCAGACTACTCCTGACTTACGCCCGTCCCCCTGCCTTTAATCACCTCTCGTGCCATTCCCCCTCACTCACAATTGAGCAAGCGTCCTGTTTGATGGGTGGAGGATCGCCCTTCATGACTTGGCAGTCGGGCAAGGTCCTCCCCTTCCCTCTCAAGCAGGAATGAAGCAGCTCCACGTGGCGCCTACGGCCTAGCGAAATGCTAAAAGGACATAAGATACAGATTTCAAAGGGCAGAAGATACAGCATAAGGCTCGCAGGGATGGTGATTTTTAGACACAAACATTAGGAGTGGTGGACATCGTCGATCTATTACAATGACGCATATCTAATATCACAATTATTTACTTTCTGCTTACTCCAAGATATTCATTAATGAGCTAACTAATCTACACTAAGCAATGTTAACCCCGAGGAATCATTTCCACAACAATATGCTCAATCAAAAAAAAAATTCTTTACCTTCCTCCTCTTCTAAATAAATAACATAAAGATAGGAACACCGACGATAGAATTAAGAAGTCCTGTTGACATGAAGACAAATTATAAAATTAATTATATGTAAGTGGGTGTCAGTGTACAATTAGTACAGTGAGCAAACAGTGACTGGGGGATTATGGGAACTTTGCCTTAAAGCAAATTTGTTTGTTTTGTATAGAAAATCTGAGGCCAAAGCAGTTTCTTGGCAAGGGAATCATTTTCTTTCAATCAAGTTTTCAAGATCAACATCAAGCAAGATCAAGAATCAAGAATCAAGATCAATCAAGATCAAGGGAATCTATTTTTGGGCCAGCTGGGTGGTTTGCCATTGCCTTCCCAGAGTTGTTTGTATTTGCTCTATCCTCTTAAATGATGTGTCAAGCAAATAAGCTGCACATACCATTTTTAATCAAGAATCAAGATCAAGAGCAATCAAGATCAAGGGAATCAATTTTTTATCCCGGTGTGTACCCCGGTTTAGAATAGGTACACCGTATCCCTGCGCATCGTAAGAGGCGACCAAGGGTTGGCGTCAGGAAGGGCATCCGGTCATAAAAACATTGCCTCAAACAGGGAACCATGGCTGTCATGGGGCCCGCAAGGCTAACCCCCGCTCTAGCAGGGAAAATGGCCTTAAAACGATCATTCATACCATTTTTAATCTTTGGTATGGCTAGGCCGGGGTTTAATCCACCGATCTCCCATGACTCGTAGCGGACGCTCGAACCCTGACACCTCCGGGCCTGGTATGCATACATATACATTAGTCAAATAATAAAAAGCCAACCAAAAATTGCTCAACCTATTTTGTAACACTAAAGTGCAGATGTCACGATGCTGAATTTAGAATTTACCTCTTGCTCACTGGAGACAAATTGGTGGCCTTGTAGTTTTTGTTTTTTTAACCACTTCTTTTCTGCTCTTTCACTTCTACACCCATCCATTGAACTCCCAGGTGAGATTCCTTCTGCCAGAAGAACTTTCCTTATTCCCTTCCCCAAAACGAAACAAAATGTTCACTATGTTCGCGACAATACGTTTATAGTGATAACTGCCGATCCTGTGCAACCATGATGGATCTTTTCACCAGTTGCGGCACTGATGAGCTCCTCGGAAAGGAGAAGCCGCACAAACTCCACACGGCATCCAATGGCAAGTTTGGCAACAAGATAATGAAACGTGTTACAACACCATTGCCATCCACGCCGACACTGCACGGAAATGTGCCAATTACAATCTCATCTTCGGGTTTCTGAACGCAGCATGCAGAACACCTTATGGTGCTTCATAATAAGGAGGCTTATGTTACATTAGAGCACTCATGTTTCACATATCTGATATGACGTTTCACAGATGGAATGGAACACCGATGTAATCCACAAAAGCCATTGCACGATTTGTATTGCATTACCAGCAAATGTGCGAATCTCAGAAATGATTCAGACCTTCAGAAAAAGTGTGTAGGGGGGTTGGGGGTGGAAGAGGATGGGGGGTCTTTGGAAGTGCACCTTATGATGATGTAGCGTGAGTAGGTGTGGTACTGTAGGCTTTTAAAGAGATCTAAGGATAATCTCCCATTGTTTGCAGGCCTTACACAACCTGACATGGCGGCCTGTATTATGGGTGTGTTCCGTTAAGGTAGGTCCATTGTTTCACCAGTTAGACCAATCCTCCTGGCCTTTTAATTTGCCATGCCTTGTGGGCCAACCTATGATGTTTGTTTACTGGCTGTGGACATCCAGGACAGAAGTCCTACCCAGATCAAATTCATGGCTAGATTGTACACAGTGAAATGCTATTATCTACTGTATCACCGCACGCAACCTGTTTTCCATAAAATGCTCTTGGAATTATTTTTCAATTTCTTCCTGTCTCGTCGATGTAAGATTAGCTGTAATCCTTACAGCTGGTTCAATGCAACACCCTGGGATTATCACCAATTGGCACCACATCCTGTAATATTGTAATGATGGTACAATTGTCTATTATTCCACACCAATCTGTGCACAAATTATTTTACCAATATTCTTTCCAACCTGGATAATATGGAAACACACACCGCCCAATCGTGTCCGCCTTCATTGTGACCTTGTTCTTTTTAAACCAAGAAGCAAGCCACTATTTTACCCATTCTCGAACGAAATGCTTCAAACTTCATTCAGTTCCTTGGTTGCAACCTTCCTGGATGACGACATTGCCCGTGCCTGGAACATTAAGGTTCAGGTCGGAGAAGGTTTTTGAGCGATGGATGAAATTGTTTCCCGAGGCGAGGTCTGCTCTTTCCAGTACTTCACTTGGTATCGTTTCTTAGTTGGTTGTGCTTTTCGTTCTTTGTATAATGGATAAGCCCAAACACATTACTTTAATGTAAAATACATATTGGCAATTCCAAACAAGTGAGCAAACATAATGTTGTGCTGACAGGTTTAACTAATGTCACCCATCATTTCAGGAGCTTTTACTAAACCTGAAGATAGCCGAAATAAACCAAATTCACTGCGTCAATTAACTGTTCTTTGCCTTTTACTAAACCACAAGGGTCGCTCTAATTTGAGGCCGAGCTTGGTGGTGCAACGCACGGGAGGCAAAAGACGGGAAAACATCTCTTATAGTTAAAGTGAGGTTAATTAAAAAACAATACAGGAATAAAGGGAGACAAGACGTTATCTACTATATAAGAGTGTGTGTGTGTGTGTGTGTGTGTGTGTGTGTGTGTGTGTGTGTGTGTGTGTGTGTGTGTGTGTGTGTGTGTGTGTGTGTGTGTGTGTGTGTGTGTGTGTGTGTGTGTGTGTGTGTGTGTGTGTGTGTGTGTGTGTGTGTGTGTGTGTGTGTGTGTGTGTGTGTGTGTGTGTGTGTGTGTGTGTGTGTGTGTGTGTGTGTGTGTGTGTGTGACCATTTTTCTCAGAGATGGCTGAACGGATCTTCGTCAAACTTTCAGAGGTTCATCAGTGAGTGCCCGTGAGTGTTTTAGGCACACAAAAAAACCCCAATAGTGCCTCGGCCTTTTTTAATTAATGACAGTTATACACAAGTACACATTCGCATAAGTAAATACAAAACAATCACCAGACATTTGAACACAAATAAATCGAACAATTCCGGACGTGTACGAAGTTGGTAGTAAGGCTTCTTCTTCTTCTTCCTGATCATCATCACACTTAACTCAGAAACGTGATGAACGGCACATTCACCAGCATATATTCAACGAAAAGGTGATGAACCCCCTTCCACTCCCCCCCCCCCCCCCACTTCCTTCCTCACCCCTCCCTCTCCTGCGACACGGGGCTGGTGCGACAAGGAGCTGATGCGACACGGGGCTGGTGCGACAAGGGGCTGGTGCGACACGGGGCTGGTGCGACACGGGGCTGGTGCGACACGGGGCTGGTGCGACACGGGGCTGGTGCGACACGGGGCTGGTGCGACACGGGGCTGGTGCGACACGGGGCTGGTGCGACACGGGGCTGGTGCGACACGGGGCTGGTGCGACACGGGGCTGGTGCGACACGGGGCTGGTGCGACACGGGGCTGGTGCGACACGGGGCTGGTGCGACACGGGGCTGGTGCGACACGGGGCTGGTGCGACACGGGGCTGGTGCGACACGGGGCTGGTGCGACACGGGGCTGGAGCGACACGGGGCTGGAGCGACACGGGGCTGGAGCGACACGGGGCTGGAGCGACACGGGGCTGGAGCGACACGGGGCTGGAGCGACACGGGGCTGGTGCGACAAGGAGCTGGTGCGACAAGGGGCTGGAGCGACACGGGGCTGGTGCGACACGGGGCTGGTGCGACAAGGGGCTGGTGCGACAAGGAGCTGGTGCGACACGGGGCTGGTGCGACACGGGGCTGGTGCGACACGGGGCTGGTGCGACACGGGGCTGGTGCGACACGGGGCTGGTGCGACAAGGAGCTGGTGCGACAAGGAGCTGGTGCGACACGGAGCTGGTGCGACACGGGGCTGGTGCGACACGGGGCTGGTGCGACACGGGGCTGGTGCGACACGGGGCTGGTGCGACAAGGAGCTGGTGCGACAAGGGGCTGGTGCGACAAGGAGCTGGTGGGACAAGGGGCTGGTGCGACACGGGGCTGGTGCGACACGGGGCTGGTGCGACACGGGGCTGGTGCGACAAGGGGCTGGTGCGACAAGGAGCTGGTGCGACAAGGAGCTGGTGCGACACGGGGCTGGTGCGACACGGGGCTGATGCGACACGGGGCTGGTGCGACAAGGGGCTGGTGTGACAAGGAGCTGGTGCGACGCGGGGCTGGTGCGACACGGGGCTGGTGCGACACGGGGCTGGTGCGACAAGGAGCTGGTGCGACAAGGGGCTGGTGCGACACGGGGCTGGTGCGACACGGGGCTGGTGCGACAAGGAGCTGGTGCGACAAGGGGCTGGAGCGACACGGGGCTGGAGCGACAAGGAGCTGGTGCAACACGGGGCTGGTGCGACAAGGGGCTGGTGCGACACGGGGCTGGTGCAACACGGGGCTGGAGCGACACGGGGCTGGTGCGACAAGGAGCTGGTGCGACACGGGGCTGGTGCGACAAGGGGCTGGAGCGACACGGGGCTGGTGCGACACGGGGCTGGTGCGACACGGGGCTGGTGTGACACGGGGCTGGATGCTGGCGATGAGGAGACGTATGGTGATGAAGAAAAGGATGCTGCCTCTCAGAAGGCATGGTTGCAACTCCAACTGTCACACACAGCACAGCTATGGCCCTCGTAAACGTTGAGACCCCTTTCATGCACAGCAGGTCCCTATAATTGGCTGGCCGCAGCCATGGGCGTGCCATCTTCTGGACTCCTGCCACACAGGCAAGCCCCGATAAAAAAGTCTTGAACCCCTCGCTAAGGCTCTGCAACCGATCTCACCACCATGGCCTGCGGTGCACTGGCCAAATGGCCCATGCTGTTTACTCTGAGAATGCAATGCACTTTCCAGTTGTGCCTTTTTGTCTAAGACCTTACTCTGCCTCACTCGAAAACAGATGTTACACAACAAACTTACTCTACATCATCTTAAAGTTAACACTCGTCACTGCTTCCTCAGTGCACGTTTTACAAGACGACTTACTCTGACATTTTCCCTGCTGTAAGAAGAGGAATCTAACCTATGCAGACATACAAACCATACTATTCTTTACACAATCTAGCCATGGACCCCAGCTGTATTTGTGAGAACACCTTGAACAAATAGACAGAATTTTCATGTGGCCTTGTCACATGACATGGTAAATGGTAGTCAGATCAGAAACGTCGATGCCTTTTTCTCATATTCACAATCCCATTCTCTTAATCACAATGGTACTTCTCCAGTTTCACAAATTGCTTGTGAACTGTGCACAAAATGGTATTTCTGGAACAGCAATGCATGTGATGGTTTTAAACTATTTGCCAACAGAATAATAACAGATAATGATGACAGCAGCGAGAGCAAGGGTGATGGCAAATATATTACCAACACCAGCATGATAAGCAATTGCCAGTGGACTACGACAATCACAAAGGATTTGGTTAGGCCTTCCTCGTGTCGCAAAGGAGGCATTGACAAACAAGATAACAGTTGATTATGTCAGTCTCTTTTTGCAAAGGTTCAACTTCATCAAATAATAATACCAAAAGCAAACATGACTAATAGTGGGGCGGCTTAGCCCAAATATTCAAAAGAATTGTGCATTTTGTGATACAAGCACCAAATTTGGCACAAATGTACATTAATATGTTGCGAACATATTCAGATATTGGGCCACTTGAAATTCCGTAATTTTTTTTTTTCAAATTTTTTCAAATTTCGTAATTTCAAATTTTTCGGGTCACAATTTCGGTCTTCGAGGCCGGCCGATAGGCAAAGTGTGACCGGAAGGGACGAGGTTCTCCTGACCACGTGGCCCTCGATCTGGGAAGCGAGAGGCGTTCCATTAGTGGACGCGCCCCTCACGCCCGACTTTTGGGCGGCCCCGGCAGGCCGTTTGTTTTGACGTTCCGTGACAGGCCCCGCACCCCCACCTCCGAGCCGACCGGAAGCTTGTGCTGAGTACATCATACCTGAACAACTCAGTGAGGCAGAACACAGCAGTGCACACCAGGGTGACCCCTTCAGTGCATAAACCAATTAACCTGTCCACTGCAGGGCATATAGAAATGAAGTTATTTTCTGCATATAATAATAATATAAGTTCAGTTCTATATAACAATTTCTGTTATCACCACTACCACTACAACTACCACTACTACAAGCTTTGTCTGGAATTTTGTGGACTAACAGACAAACAGACATACAGACAAGCTGGGATCAAAACATTACCTCCTTCCACCATTGAGTGTAGAGGTAAACATCATGGAAATTATATCATGCCCTAGATTTAATTCATGCTTACCCGTGTATTTGCTTCACTGGTTCACAAGGTCTTTTGCATACATGTAATTCAGACTCTCGTCTTCATTGCTGACCACACAATGTTCGCAACATATTAATGTACATTTGTGCCAAATTTGGTGCTTGTATCACAAAATGCACAATTCTTTTGAATATTTGGGCTAAGCCGCCCCACTATATCGGCCGGCCTCGAAGACCGAAATTGTGACGGTGTCACCCGAAAAATTTGAAATTACGAAATTTGAAAAAATTTGAAAAAAAAAATTACGGAATTTCAAGTGGCCCAATATCTGAAAATGTTCGCAACATATTAATGTACATTTGTGCCAAATTTGGTGCTTGTATCACAAAATGCACAACAGGTTTGCTATGCTGCTACACTATAAGGAAGTTGCGATTCGAAAAGAAGATGTCAGAAATTTTCATAATCAAATGCAACATATCTGCTTATTGGGTCAGTCCAAAAATAAACACAGTCAATGATTTTCAACCACACTAGAAGGGCACTCGGTAGAGAGCATACCTCCTCCGTCAGGCTGAACAACTTGTGTTTTGTATCCCACTGATAGGTCGGATCAGGATTTGGACCTGAACCAAAAGCTAATCCACTTGTTCTTGTCACTTACCCAAACAGTCGACCACGTTTCTTCCGAATCCATCCACAACTTTTTGAGATAGCTTGCTGTACATAATTGTGGCCCATCTCTCAATGGTGAAGAATCACTTTAAAAATTCTCAGATCCAGATCTTCACCAAAATCAAATAATTTCGTCCGCGTCACATATCCAACGTCTTCACCAAATTTCGTCCAAATCCACCCACAACTTTTTGAGATATTCTGTTCACCTTCAGCGGCGGAGGTAAAAAGGAATTCATGAAAGATTTGCCAACATCAGACTCGAAGTTTCCTACAATACATGGCAAAAACCTAGTAAATGGTGTCGGTAATACAAAACATACTGTACCTTCCATAAAAGGGATGTTGTAATGAATGCAAGAGACCTTGCACAAGTAGCAAAGATGTTGACACATGCACCAACATCAATGGTATTTTAATCTATACAGATGATGAGAAATACAAAAAACCTGGCTGGATAGCAAATGGCAGGGAAACACACGAACATGTGTTTCAGTATAAGGTTTTTTTAGTATGGGGTCCGTACAAGTGACAATATAAAGGCAACTGTTATCAAAGTCTGGGTGAAGATGCTCAAGATGGCAAATGCATTAGGTACAGTGCCTTCAGAAAGTATTCACACCCCTTCACTTTTTAACATTTTGTTATTTTGTAGCCTGAATTTAAAATGGATTAAATTGACTTTTTGTGTCACTGATCTACACATAATACCCCATAATGTCAAAATGATGGAATTTTTTTTTTTTTTTAATATTTTACAAAATAATAAAAAATGAAATACAGAAATATCGAATTTACATAATTATTCAAATCCCTGAGTCAATACTTCATAGAAACTCCTTTGGCAGTGATTACAGTTTCGAGTCTTCTTGGTTATGTCTGTACCAGCTTTGTACATCATGATTTGGGAAGTTTTTCCCATTCTTCCTTGCAGATTTGCTCATGTCCTGTCAAGTTGGATGGCGAGTGTCGGTGAACGGCAAACTTCAAGTCTTTCCACCGATTCTCAATGGGATTCAAGTCTGGGCTTTGGCTGGGCCACTCAAGGACTTTCATGTTCTTGTTCTGAAGCCATTCCAGTGTTGTATGATGGCTGTATGCTTGTGGTCAAGTCGCCTGGGCTCTGTCGCAGAAAAGCATCTCCATTGCATGATGCTGTCACCACTATGCTTCACGCTAGGGATGGTGTTCGATGGGTGATGAGCTGTGCTCGGTGCCTTTTTCTCAGGAATGTCTTTCGTCTGGCCACTCTCACAAAAAGCCTGTATTTGTGAAGTGCTGCAGAGGCTGTTATCCTTCCAGCAGGTTCTTCCATCTCAGCCAAGGAACTCTGTAGTTCTGTCAGAATGGTAATTGGGTTCTTGGTCACATCCTAGACCTCGACCAACGTCTTTCTTGCCCAGTTGCTCAATTTGGTCTGGCGGCCAGCTGTAGGAAGAGTCTGGGTCGTTACCTGTTATTTCCATTTGCTAATGATGTAACTCACTGTGCTCTTGGGAACTTTCAACACTCTAGAAATTGTTTTATACCCTTCTCCAGATCAATGCCTCCTTACAATTCTATCTTCAGACCGTTTATTGGACTTCATGGTCGAGTTTCTGCTCTGACATGCACTGTCAACTGTGGGATATTGTATATAGAAAGGTGTGTTTCTTTCTAAATCATGTTCAATCCATTGAATTGGCCACAGGTGGTCTCTAACAAGTTGTCGAGACATCTCAAGGATGACCAAAGGAAATTGGATGCACCTGAGCTCAATTTGGAGTGTCATAGCAAAGGGGTTGAATACTTATTGCCTCAAGACATTTCAGCTTTTCATTGTTAATTATTTTGTAAAGCATTTCTAAAAAATATACCACTTTGACATAATGGGATATTTTGTGTAGATCACCAACAAAAAAATTTCAGTTTAATGCATTTTAAATTCAGGTTGTAACAACAAAATGTGAAAAAGTCAAGGGGTGTGAATACTTTCTGAAGGCACTGTATCCTTGATGAGGATGCTTAAGATGAAGATGATAGCCCATGATCAAAGATTTATCCAATAAACAGGATGAAAGCTTTCACTTCAACCTTTTTTTGCGTGAATTTTTGGGGTGCTTTGAAGGAAAACAAAAAATCCAAGCACCAAATATTTTTTCACATTACAGCAAAATCATTTTTTATGTTGAATGAATTGTATGGCATTGTGCCACTACATTATGCACTGTATGGCATTGTGCATTTGTGTATGGCATTGTGCATTGTATGGCAATTGTATGGCATTGTGTATGGCATTATTTGACTCTGCCACGTGGCTTATGGCGGCTTGGGGCGAGCTTCAGCTCAAAGGCAGCGAACGCTGCTGGCAGAGGCGCGCCATACAATTTGGATTCATTCCATACCATACAATTCTAACCGACATAATTCATTTTTTAAATACCTCCATCCATCACATTTTTCCGACCAGATGATAATTTACTGAGTGTTTTTCAGTAACCTGGTTAGAAAGGGAAATGACTCATCTTACTGCTACCGTATAATCAAATAAGCTTTGTCACCAACATTCTGTTCGACGAGTTATGGTGGAATTTCCCATCTGCAAATTCTCATTCTGATGCTGTTACAGAGAGTCGGTGTTGCCGAAGCAGTTATTGATATGAGTTATACTGGGTGGTTTGCCATTGCCTTACCAGCAGTATATAGGGCAGGAATTTGTAATTTGTTCATGGTGCCGGTGATAGCTCACGAAGGACACCGTGGGATCTTTAAAGTCCACCAACCAATGCCAGAAAACAGGAGGGATGGCACACACATTGATGAGTAACCCTGCCTGTGAAACACCAGAATGCCAGTTTATAGCTGGGTCTGAGATTCAAACCCAGGCTAAACAGGTTAGAGGTGAGTGTGTGTAGCTCTCGGCCATCCTGTCAGTCCCATACACATGAATAAATACATAATCACAACTAGAACAGCACTCGGTAGAGCACAAACCTCCGCCTGTTTGGCCATATCACTCAATGGTGAAGAATCACTTTAAAAATACTAGCCGGATCCGAATCCGGATCTTAACCAAAATTGAATCAATTCTTCCTTGTCACACACACAACCTGTCCATCAAGTTTCGTCAAAATCCATCCATAACTTTTTGGGATATCCTGCTATGTATCGTTTTTGACCCTATCTCCCAATGGTGAAGAATCACTTGTAATTGTAAGAACTAGTGAGGTACCCGTGCTACGCATGGGTGGGAGGCCAGAAGCAAACAGACAATGCAGAAACGGCGAATGCTAAAGCATGAAACCAATAAATTCCACATTCCTGTAGCACCTTCAGTCACACGTCAGACATGGACAGCAAGTTCGTGAAGGACTTCCATGAAAAACGTACCCGTTCACAAACAAACAGGTACCTGTGTTCCATTCCCAGTCAATGGCGAATCTGCATCTGGCGATCCGCGAATTTCACGTTTAGAACGTAAAACCGTGACGGCATTCCGTCATTCACTTTAACTCGATATCTCTTTTTTTCATTCCAAACAGCATAACTCCAATCACAAATATACATTAATATAATAAACTTTTAACAACATTCGTGACATAAACAAATATTAAAATCCTGATGTGAAGTTCCGTACGGGTGGGTGAATACAATTACGAATTCAAAATCGTACTTGTATTCCCTCAATTCCAATCATCCATTGATACTTTAACAAAATGATTAACACGATTAACGATTTAACATTACTTTGTTTGGGATATTATTGGGATATTATCAAACCCGCGCATTGCCGTCATCTGTCCACTTCCGCATTCACGGCAGGTTCGTAATTCTCATCAAAATCTAAATAGCATTTGCAGAATATCAATAAAAGCCACATCACTGTTAATATCGGTAAATATTATTCAATCGTGTTTGGAAAAACTGGAAAATTGGGGAAAAAATTGGAAAAACAATATAGCCTATTTTACTCCAAGGGGTCCCAGGAATACCCACCCAAAATATCGTTGCGATTGGTTCAGCCGTTATTGCGGTACCTTCGAACGGACAGACAGACATTTGGTAAATTATTATAGTAAGATTCTCATATCCGAATCCATATTCAATCTGCACCAAAATCGAATCGAATCATCCATGTCAGACACCCAACCGGTCCACCAAGTTTCGTCCAAACCCGTCCATAACTTTTTGAGATATCCTGCTATGTATCGTTTTGGCCCTATCACCCAATGGTGAAGAACCACTTAAAACATTCTACTAGCTGGATCCGAATCCGGGTATTCATCAAAATCTAATCATTTCGTCCTTGTCACATACGTACTGCCAAATTTCGTCCGCTTCCATCCACAACTTTTTGAGATATTTTGTTCAGATATTTTGTTCAGATATTTTGTTCACAGACAAACGGACAGACAAGAGTGAAAACATAAGCTCCACCCACCTTTGGTGGCAGAGGTAACAAGAATCAATCAAGAAGCCTTACTATTTTTACATTTTCCACTTTTATGGTTTTCAGCCTTGTAAATAGACATTCCCAAAAGCATCAAATACAAAGAAAATGAACGACATATACAGAGGAACCGTATACCAAATGGGCAAAACCAATAAGCGAGCAGACTGATGAGAATATGGGCATATAGGTAGGCAGTTACAGGTAATGAATGGGACATCCAGACCTGCAAGGTCACGTTCTTCACACGACACGGGCAACGTGGTATTCAGAGAGGGTCTTGTGAGGCGCATCACTGTGTAGGAAACATGGGAGAAAGCAAGTTACTTCTTTAATCGCCATTCCACCACACCATCACAATCTCAGATGGTCACAGCCTGCTCTCTGTGCTGCTCTGCCCAAAAGGCTCGATGTTACAACTTTGGTAGGTTCGGTGCTGCCAAAGCAGCCATTCGGCAGGGTTTTCACTGGGGGGGACTGGGAGCGATGGAAGTATGAGGGAGGAAGACTGGTCATTTTGTTTACAAAGTGGTAGTCAGGGAAGGAAATTGGTAATTTGTTCAGGATGCGGGCGATAACCCCTGCATAACCTGATACCTGAATACCTGATTGAAAACCCCCTGCCTTGGTACCTCACGACTCTCCTCGTTGAGGCTATGGCTACTGGTCCTGTCACTGTCACTGTCACTGTCACTGTCACTGTCACTGCCACTGCCACTGCCACTGCCACTGCCACTGCCACTGCCACTGCCATCACTGTCCATTCTGTGTGAAAAACTCTTCTGCACTTATTCCATCAACAGAGCCTGCTCTTCATTATGTGAAACATCTCAATCCGATCCCCTCATATTCTTCGTCTCCTTCAGCCACTCTTATAGCTTCGTCTCGGCTAGCCCTGGAATCGGTCACTCTCGTCACTCGACGCTGAAACTTCTCGAAACAGCTATGTCTGCCCTTCCTCAGGTGAGCGGCCAAAACTGGGCACAATATTCCAGGTGATTCGTCACGAAAATTCCTCTACAGTGTTAACACTACCTGCTTTGCAATATCATTTATCCCTCTACGAATACATCCTAAAACCCCATTACCTTTACCTCGAGGCTATAGCTACCTGGCTGGCATTGTGCTGTCTGCTTACCCCAATATATATTACCCCTAAAACCCCATCACCTTTGCCAATAGCTACCTGTCTGGCACTGTGCTGTCTGCTCACCTCAAAATATTACCCCTAAAACCATTTTACCTTTAGCTACCTGTCTGGCACTGTGCTGTCTGCTTACCTCCATGTATATTACCCCTAAAACCCCAATACCTTTGCCGATAGCTACCTGTCTGGCACTGTGCTGTCTGCTTATCTCAATATATTACCCCTAAAACCCCAATACCTTTACCAATAGCTACCTGGCTGGCACTGTGCTCTCTGCTTACCCCTAAATCCCCATCACCTTTACCTATAGCTACCTGTCTGGCACTGTGCTCTCTGCTTACCTCTAAAACCTTGTTACCTTTACCTTTAGCTACCTGTCTGGCACTGTGCTCTCTGCTTACCCCATATATATTACCCCTAAAACCCCAATACCTTTACCAATAGCTACCTGTCTGGCACTGTGCTCTCTGCTTACCCCATATATATTACCCCTAAAACCCCAATACCTTTACCAATAGCTACCTGTCTGGCACTGTGCTCTCTGCTTACCCCATATATATTACCCCTAAAACCCCAATACCTTTACCAATAGCTACCTGTCTGGCACTGTGCTCTCTGCTTACCCCATATATATTACCCCTAAAACCCCAATACCTTTACCAATAGCTACCTGTCTGGCACTGTGCTCTCTGCTTACCCCATATATATTACCCCTAAAACCCCAATACCTTTACCAATAGCTACCTCTCTGGCACTGTGCTCTCTGCTTACCTCTAAAACCCCGTCGCCTTTACCTATAGCAATCTGTCAGGCACTGTGCTGTCTGCTTACCTCTAAAACCCCGTCGCCTTTACCTATAGCAACCTGTCTGGCACTGTGTTGTCTGCTTACCTGTATGTACATTACTCCTAAAATCCCGTCGCCTTCACCTATAGCTACCTGTCTGGCACTGTGCTGTCTGCTTACCTGTATGTACATTACTCCTAAAACACCGTCGCCTTTACCTATAGCAACCTGGCTGGCACTGTGCCCTCTGCTTACCTCTAAAACCCCGTCGCCTTTACCTATAGCAACCTGTCTGGCACTGTGCTGTCTGCTTACCTGTATGTACATTACTCCTAAAACACCGTCGCCTTTACCTATAGCAACCTGGCTGGCACTGTGCCCTCTGCTTACCTCTAAAACCCCGTCGCCTTTACCTATAGGCATAGCAACCTGTCTGGCACTGTGCTGTCTGCTTACCTGTATGTACATTAGTCATTACTCCTAAAACCCCGTCACCTTTACCTATAGCATTAGCAACCTGGCTGGCACTGTCTGATTAGTGCTTACACTAATATATATATATATATATATATAATCATTTACCACCCCCTCCCCCTGGTATATTATATAATATTAATAATAATTTATAACTATTATCGTTATAATATAATATGGCCACTTTGAAAGGAACTTCAAGTTCAATACAGGAAGAGGTCATTCCGCCTGTTCTTCCCCATCGTGAGCACGTCACACGTCCTTATGTTTCACTGCACGGGCGAATAATCGGGTCGGGAATCGAACACAAGCTACAAATCTCGGAGGCAAGTGCGCATACGTGCGCCCACGGTCACGGTGGGACGAGTAAAGCTCGACGTAAACTAGCCGACACCGTAGGCTTCGGCCTAGCCAATGCGAGACTCGGTACCTCAGGTATTGGGGGTAAACCTCATGAATCGGGGATCACAGTGTGCGGGCATCGCTGCACAAATAGAAACGGCAAATGAGTTTATGAGCTCAGAAGCTTTACATGTCTATAAATAAGATAAAAGACTTTTTACCTTTCAGCGCCAGTAAATGCTCCATCTTCTGCTGCGCTGCATCCATCTTGCGGAAGGAAGAAATCATCGCTGTGCTCATTCCGGGCAATGATTCTCTTGCCATTTAAACGTTGGGCGATCGAAGGTCGGGGGTCGAAGTCCGGAGTTCGGGGGTCAAGGTCCGGAGTTCAGATGTCGAGGTCCAGGATTCGGGGGTCGAGGTCCAGGATTCGGGGCTCGAGGTTCAGGATTCGGGGGTCGAGGTCCAGGATTCGGGGGTCGAGGTTCAGGATTCGGGGGTCGAGGTTCAGGATTCGGGGGTCGAGGTTCAGGATTCGGGGGTCGAGGTCCAGGATTCGGGGGTCAAGATCCAGGATTCGGGGGTCGAGGTCCAGGATTCGGGGGTCGAGGTCCAGGATTCGGGGGGTCGGAGTTCGGGGGTCAAGGTCCGGAGTTCAGATGTCGAGGTCCAGGATTCGGGGCTCGAGGTTCAGGATTCGGGGGTCGAGGTCCAGGATTTGGGGCTCGAGGTCCAGGATTCGGGGCTCGAGGTTCAGGATTCGGGGGTCGAGGTTCAGGATTCGGGGGTCGAGGTTCAGGATTCGGGGGTCGAGGTTCAGGATTCGGGGGTCGAGGTCCAGGATTCGGGGGTCGAGGTCCAGGATTCGGGGGTCGAGGTCCAGGATTCGGGGGGTCGGAGTTCGGGGGTCAAGGTCCGGAGTTCAGATGTCGAGGTCCAGGATTCGGGGGTCGAGGTTCAGGATTCGGGGGTCGAGGTCCAGGATTCGGGGGGTCGGAGTTCGGGGGTCAAGGTCCGGAGTTCAGATGTCGAGGTCCAGGATTCGGGGCTCGAGGTTCAGGATTCGGGGGTCGAGGTCCAGGATTCCGGGGCCGAGGTTCAGGATTCGGGGGTCGAGGTCCAGGATTCGGGGGTCGAGGTCCAGGATTCGGGGGTCGAGGTCCAGGATTCGGGGGTCGAGGTCCAGGATTCGGGGCTCGAGGTCCAGGATTCGGGGCTCGAGGTCCAGGATTCGGGGCTCGAGGTTCAGGATTCGGGGGTCGAGGTTCAGGATTCGGGGGTCGAGATCCAGGATTCGGGGGTCGAGGTCCAGGATTCGGGGGTCGAGGTCCAGGATTCGGGGGTCAAGGTCCGAAGTTCAGATGTCGAGGTCCAGGATTCGGGGGTCGAGGTCCAGGATTCCGGGGTCGAGGTTCAGGATTCCGGGGTCGAGGTCCAGGATTCGGGGGTCGAGGTCTAGGATTCGGGGGTCGAGGTCCAGGATTCGGGGGTCGAGGTTCGGACTTCAGGTTGGGGGTCGAGGTCCAAGGTCCTTTAGGAATCTCCCCGAAGATCGGGATCCTCAGTCGTCACCTTAATTGATGTCTAACTGAACACCCGGGTTGTCTAATCAAACCTCCGGATTGTCTTCTCTTTCTCAACATGGACTCTTCCTATGTTGAATGATATTATTAACCGACGCTCTCTGACGTTATGGACAAAGTACGAAAGATTATAAAGAACATGTCACCGCGGCTGTGCTCGTCTGTTTTCCTTTGTAATTCAGTTTTACGTTTGTGTCACTCCATGGATTCCAGGACAACGACTCACAAATCCATCCGATCATTCAATATTCCATCCAAACGATGAACACACAGACATTTATATATAAATCGGTATGATTTGTTTACACGAGTAAAAAAAAAGTTTTGTCTTTAATAATTCGTTTATATTATTAAAAGACTATTCTCTGCAACAATAATAAAAACAACTTTGTGAGATAAACATTCCAGAAAAGGGGATTCATTCATCCCACACGGGTCACGTGACCTGCGGTTTCGGAGGCGTGGTGGGAAAGTTGATGGCGGAAGGGGAGAGGCACAGAGGGCAGGGAGGAGGAAGAGGAGGAGTAGGAGACCCATGACGCAAACAATGCACGAGGAACGAGATTAATGAATCATGAATGACGAATTTGAATGACAAACCTACTTTGATGTTCTTTCTTTTTTTTCTTTTTTCTTTTTTAACCAGAAAATACCACCCGTCAACTAAGTGAATACGTACTGGTGGGGGGGAAGAGGAGAGGGGAGGGGGGGGGGAAGAGGAGAGGGGAGGGGGGGGGAAGAGGAGAGGGGAGGGGGGGGGGAAGAGGAGAGGGGAGGGGGGGGGGGAAGAGGAGAGGGGAGGGGGGGGGGAAGAGGAGAGGGGAGGGGGGGGGAAGAGGAGAGGGGAGGGGGGGGAAGAGGAGAGGGGAGGGGGGGGAAGAGGAGAGGGGAGGGGGGGGAAGAGGAGAGGGGAGGGGGGGGAAGAGGAGAGGGGAGGGGGGGGAAGAGGAGAGGGGAGGGGGGGGAAGAGGAGAGGGGAGGGGGGGAAGAGGAGAGGGGAGGGGGGGGGAAGAGGAGAGGGGAGGGGGGGGAAGAGGAGAGGGAGGGGGGGGGAAGAGGAGAGGAGAGGGGAGGGGGGGGGAAGAGGAGAGGGGAGGGGGGGGAAGAGGAGAGGGGAGGGGGGGGGGGAGAGGGGAGGGGGGGGGAAGAGGAGAGGGGAGGGGGGGGGGAAGAGGAGAGGGGAGGGGGGGGGAAGAGGAGAGGGGAGGGGGGGGGAGAGGGGAGGGGGGGGGAGAGGGGAGGGGGGGGGAGAGGGGGAGGGGTGGGGGGAGGGGTGGGGGGAGGGGAGGGTTGGGGGAGGGGAGGGGGGAGGGGTGGGGGTGGGGGGAGGGGTGGGGGTGGGGGGAGGGGTTGGGGTGGGGGGAGGGGTGGGGGAGGGGAGGGGTGGGGGGAGGGGAGGGGAGGGGTGGGGGGAGGGGAGGGGAGGGTGGGGAGGGGAGAGGGAGAGGGGGAGGGGTAGGGGGAGGGGAGGGGTAGGGGGAGGGGAGGGGTGGGGGGAGGGGAGGGGTAGGGGGAGGGGAGGGGTGGGGGGAGGGGAGGGGTTGGGGGAGGGGAGGGGTGGGGGAGGGGAGGGGTTGGGGGAGGGGAGGGGAGGGGTGGTGGAGGGGAGGGGTGGGGGGAGGGGTGGTGGGAGGGGAGGGGTGGGGGGAGGGGTGGTGGGAGGGGTGGTGGGAGGGGAGGGGTGGGGGGAGGGGTGGGGGAGGGGAGGGGTGGGGGGAGGGGTGGGGGAGGGGAGGGGTGGGGGGAGGGTGGGGGAGGGGAGGGGAGGGAGAGGGGGAGGGGTGGGGAGGGGTGGGGAGAGGGGGAGGGGTGGGGAGGGGTGGGGAGAGGGGGAGGGTGGGGAGAGGGGGAGGGGAGGGGTGGGGAGAGGGGGAGGGGTGGGGATGGGTGGGGAGAGGGGGAGGGGTGGGGAGAGGGGGAGGGTTGGAGAGAGGGGGAGGGGTGGAGAGAGGGGGAGGGGTGGGGAGAGGGAGAGGGGGAGGGGGTGGGGAGAGGGGGAGGGTTGGAGAGAGGGGGAGGGGTGGAGAGAGGGGAGGGGTGGGGAGGGGTGGAGAGAGGGGAGGGGTGGGGAGGGGTGGAGAGAGGGGAGGGGTGGGGAGGGGTGGAGAGAGGGGAGGGGTGGGGAGAGGGAGAGGGGTGGGGAGAGGGAGAGGGGTGGGGTGGGGAGAGGGGAGAGGGGTGGGGTGGGGAGAGGGAGAGGGGTGGGGTGGGGAGAGGGGGAGGGGTGGGGAGAGGGGAGGGGTGGGGAGAGGGGGAGGGGTGGAGAGAGGGGGAGGGGTGGAGAGAGGGGAGGGGTGGGGGGAGGGGTGGGGAGGGGTGGAGAGGGGGAGGGGTGGGGTGGGGAGGGGTGGGGAGAGGGGGAGGGGTGGGGAGAGGGGAGGGTGGTGAGAGGGGGAGGGGTGGAGAGAAGGGAGGGGTGGAGAGAAGGGAGGGGTGGAGAGAGGGGAGGGGTGGAGAGAGGGGATGGGTGGGGAGGGGTGGAGAGAGGGGAGGGGTGGAGAGAGGGGAGGGGTGGGGAGAGGGGGAGGGTGGGGAGGGGTGGGGAGAGGGGGAGGAGTGGGGAGAGGGGGAGGGTGGGGAGAGGGGGAGGGTGGGGAGGGGTAGGGGGAGGGTGGGGAGAGGGGGAGGGGTAGGGGGAGGGGTGGGGAGAGGGGGAGGGTGGGGAGGGGTAGGGGGAGGGGTGGGGAGGGTTGGGGAGAGGGGGAGGGGTGGTGAGGGGTGAGGGGAGGAGTGAGGTGAGGTGACGGGAGGAGTGAGGGGAGAGAGAGAGATGAGTGGAGAGAGAGGGTGAGAGAGAGGAGTGGAGAGAGAGGAGTGGGAAGGAGTTGGAGAGGAGGAGCGTGGGAGAGGGGTGGGCAGAGAGGAGTGTGAAGGAGTTGGAGAGGAGGGGAGGGGAGAGGAGTGGGGAGAGAGAGAGAGAGGAGTGGAGAGAGATCAGTGGGAGAGGAGTAGAGAGGGGAAGAGGATGGAGAGGAGTGGAGAGGGGAAGAGGATGGAGAGAGATAGAGGAGTGGAGAGAGAGGGGTGGGAAGGAGTTGGGGAGGAGAGTGAGAGTGAGAGAGAGAGAGAGAGAGAGAGAGAGAGAGAGACTTTTTTTTCTTTTTTTTTTGACTTTTGACGTCCTTTTATTCCAAAAAATATAAAGTGCATGGATGTACAGTGTATAAAATCAACAAAGCCAAAAACAAGAGAAAACGATGAAGCGAGGAAACAATACAGATACATGCGCTGATCAGTTCAAATTTTACCGAAAACAAATGCAATCTTCTGCAGCAATACTACGAAGTGTAGAAATTATGAACAATCAAGAGAAAAATAATACCAACTCGTTTTGGCGGACTTCACAGACACTTTTCAAACACCATTTTTCTACAAATCCATCAATTTCACCCATGATATTGGAAAACTCAAACTCATGTTTTAGCCTTGCAGCACACAGTGCATTGAAAAACGTCATGACATTGCATTGATGAATGGGCTTACCAATCCGCTTCTCCTTTCTGGACAGGTAAGTAGCAAGCTTTGCTGTAGCTACAAAAAAGCACAACAGTTCATATTCTTTGTTGTGTTGCCATCTCTTTTTGAGCCCAAAAATAAAGGATCGAAAAGTAAATCTGAAATTCATTTTGAACGACACAAAGTCTAACCATTCAAATAAAGGAAAAAGTCTTTCACAACCAATAAAATAAACATATGTCACCCACAGGGTGAACCGTATCTTGCCAAAATGTGAAAATTCCGTTTTTTCGTCATGACGTCATCAAATGATGTCATAGCGTCAAACTGTTTACAGATCTGGGAAGCACTCATCAAGGGCATTCATATGAGGTATTACTCGATATGGTACCTACGATTTCAAAATTTGACCTTGGGGTCAATAATTTTCGACCTCCAGCGCTAACCATGAAGGTCAAGGCCGATCGCCACCAAAAACTAATCAGCTGAGCGCCGGACCATATACTAGATTCCCATGAAGTTTGGAGACGATCCGATCAAAGTTACTCAAAAAATTAGTGTTTCGTCGACCTCCATGATTGACCACAAAGTGACCTTGACCTTTGACCTTGACCTTCAAAATTTTGTGTGCTGAAGGGTATCTCTATAGGACTCTGATATGCGAAGTTACAGGAGTTTCCAATAATAACTGTGGTCTACAGAGTGATCTAAACGTGAAAAAAAATGATTAACCACAAACAAAATAAAAACATATGTCACCCACAGGGTGAACCGTATCTTGCCAAAATGTGAAAATTCCGTTTTTTCGTCATGACGTCATCAAATGACGTCATAGCGTCAAACTGTTTACAGATCTGGGAAGCACTCATCAAGGGCATTCATATGAGGTATTACTCGATATGGTACCTACGATTTCAAAATTTGACCTTGGGGTCAATAATTTTCGACCTCCAGCGCTAACCATGAAGGTCAAGGCCGATCGCCACCAAAAACTAATCAGCTGAGCGCCGGACCATATACTAGATTCCCATGAAGTTTGGAGACGATCCGATCAAAGTTACTCAAAAAATAAGGGTTTCGTTGACCTCCATGATTGACCGCAAAGTGACCTTGACCTTTGACCTTCAAAATTTTGTGTGCTGAAGGGTATCTCTATAGGACTCTGATATGCGAAGTTACAGGAGTTTCCAATAATAACTGTGGTCTACAGAGTGATCTAAACGTGAAAAAAAAATGATTAACCACAAACAAACATACAAGCTGACTAATACATCTTGCAAAAACTTCGTTTTGGCAAGATAAAAACAAACAAACATACAAGCTGACTAATACATCTTGCAAAAACTTCGTTTTGGCAAGATAAAAATGAAAAACATCCTCATTTACAGAACAAAAGGGGCAACATGCAGATATTGGGGCAAAATTCCATACATATGTATTGCATGGGATGATCCAGTGGGCAAGGCGCCACTGAAGATCACCTGTTCTTTTGTTAATCAGCTTACAATACATTGATTCCCATACAGGTTCATTGGGGGGCCCGGCAGGGAGTAGCCTCTTCCATCGTGCTACTCCATTTAGCGGAGGAATACCAAGAACTTGAGATAACCACCACCTATACAGGCTCTTGCTGCTCTCAGCGTGCAATACACTTGTCCCTGTGCTAACAGGTGTAAGTTCCTTGGGAAAGCAGTCAAAAATCAGTTTCGGAAACGGGTACTCGTTGGGGTGTCCAAAAGTATTCCAAGTCCAAAGTTTCTGTAGCTGATGACGTTTTTGAACAACTTTCCTCAAAATCGTTCCAATTGTCCTCTTGGACCGAATCGCCGTCAAGGTTGAAATTTCCTCCACATTCCTCCACCCGACACCGGAGTTTGGCCGAAGGTGCCATACTTTGTTTATGCCTGCCTCAATAAAGCGTTGGCACAAATGACGACTCTTGAGAACATCAGGGAAGAGAGGATTGAAGAACAGGGGTTCAACCTCGAACATCCCTGGGGAGTAAGTGTCCGCTTTACGGCTCACGGAAAGTCTTTCCCAGGCACTGAGAAGGCTCTGGTAAAATATGGGGAGCGTTGATGTATTCACGTACTTAAGGTGAGTCAGGAATACTTCGAGACCATAGCCGAGTCTACCCGCCTGCTGTAAAATATGGCAAGCCAAGGCATGGTTTGGCAGGTTTTCACCAAATAGGAGGCGTTGAATGGAGCACAGGCGAAAAGCCATGAGACGGGATCTCACGTGAACAAGGCTCTGACCACCTTCAGATGAAGTATGGCATATTACGCTTGGCCGCAGCCAATGATGGCCTCCCCAAAAAAAGTCCACAAGTTTGGCCTGTATCCTGTCCAGCAGCACTTCTGGTGGTTGCAGGCAAATAAAGCGATGCCACAACGTTGTAGCAACCAAGTTGTTTGCCACTAAGACTCGGCCCTTAAATGAGAGGTGCGGTAGGGCTCTTTTCCACAGGTTCAGCCTCCTGTCTATTTCTCCAGTCACACCTTCCCAATTCCTTTTCTCAAATTGTGTAGAGCCCAGGGACACACCAAGGTAATCAACACCATCTGCTTTCCACTCCAAGTTTTCTGGAAGAGCAGGCAGATGTGTTGAGACAGGTAGGCAACTATTAAGGTATGGCACCCAAAGAGCTTTGCTTTTCGTCCAATTAACCTTCAGAGATGAAGCCATGAAAAAGGTTCTTAAGGACTTTACAAGAGCAACAATGTCTTGGTGGTTTTTTTAAATGACGCAAACATCATCTGCATAGGCCGATATAGTCATTGGTGGGCTTCCAGGAAAACAGGTCAGGCCAGAGATATTCTTTCTCAGTGTGCAAAGTAATGGCTCCATTGCTAACGCAAAAAGCAAACCTGAGACTGGGCAACCCTGCCGTACCCCCCTCTGAACCTTTATGGGGGGAACCAGTTCATTGTTCACCTTAATTACACTGGAGATGTCAGTGTACAATAGAGTTATAAAGGCCCTGAAAATTACCCCAAACCCACATGCTTCAAGAACATGGCACAAGAAAACATGGTCAATGCTGTCAAAGGCTTTTTCAAAGTCTAGAAAACATATTCCAAAATCATTTTGGTCATGGCGAGCATACATTAAATCCCGCACGAAAAAAATGTTGTCGTAAATCAAACGACTGGGGATGCAGAATGTCTGATCAGGTAAAACCAGATCACCAATGACTTTTTTCAAACGATTTGCCATTGCTTTCGAAACCATTTTATAGTCAGTGCACATTATTGAAACCGGTCTCCAATTCTCCATCCGCCGGAGGTCTCCTGACTTTGGGAGAAGACTCACCACTGCTCTCCTTAGACTTAGTGGCATTACACCTTTTCGCAAGGATTCTTGGAATACAATCAATAGTTCCGGGCCCAAAATGTCCCAAAATTCCATGTAAAACTCAGCTGGCAGGCCATCAATTCCCGGAGCCTTTCCAGATTCCATTCCAACCAGGGCACGCTGTAACTCATCAAGGCTTAAAGGCACATCCAGCTCCAGGCGTTGAGTCTCAGTTAGGGTTGGGAGATGGGAGGTAAAACATTTTATTTTATCCTCATATATATCTTTTTTAGCAAATAGTTCAGAATAATACTTTCTAATAGTGATTTTTACCCCCATCAGAACTTGTAATTTCATTCCCACTGGGGTCCTTAACTGATAAAATAAGCTGGGGAGGCTTCGTTTCAGCTTCTAAGTGAAAGAAGGCTTTGCTAGGACTATCCGATACTTTAATGCTTTTTACTCTCAGTCTAACTAGTAGTCCTGCAGCCTTCTCCTGTAATAGTTCCCGGAGTTGGGTCCTTTTTTCAAGGAGCAATTTATAATTTGTCTCATTTTCTTGCTCTGCCATTTTGTTTTGCAGTTTTAGAATTTCGGTTTCCAACCGTGCCAATGTGATTTGACTTTCATGAGTGATGTGGGAATTAAACTGTTGACAAAACAGTCGTATATGAGTTTTCATATTATCCCACCAAAGGTTAGTGGAAGCAAAGAGGGGCTTTTTTCCAACTATAGCTATCCATAGGATGCGAAAGGCTTCCTTAAACAGGGTATCATCCAAAAGACTTGTATTGAATTTCCAATAGGCGCTCCTCCGTTTGAATTGAGGGAAAGATAGGCCCATCGTGACCATGTGGTGGTCAGAGAAGATGGAAGGGGTAATAGTTGAGGAGGTTACAATATTCCTTAATCGTGGGGTGATGTACCAGCGGTCAAGCCTCGCTAAGGATACTTGGCCATTGGAGCATCGACACCATGTAAACTGCCGGTCATTTGGGTGCATCAATCGCCATACATCCAAAAAAGCCCCACCTGAAAGAAACTGGGAGAGGTCACCATGGGACTCGGGATGTGGTTCCGGTGAATTTCTGTCTATTTTGGGCTCTAGCGTACAATTGAAATCTTCCCCCATGCATATGCACTGATTTGGGTCAAACAAATTTAAATGGTTTATCACTTCAGTAAAGAAGGCTTTACGGTCAGTACTCTCACTTGGTGCATATACATTAAAAATAATAAGCTTCAGGCTATTGATCACCAATTCTAGGGAGGCAAAACGTCCCCGAATCACCTCCTGAAAGAGGCAAGATTCAGGTACAAGTCCTGGTTTTAACAAAAACCCCACTCCAGCAGATACAGATGACATATTACTGAAGAAACATTTACCTTTGAACATGCTGCACCAGTCATGTTCAACCTTCTCAATAATATGAGTTTCTTGCAGTAATATTACATCAACTTGTTTCCGTTTGAATAAACTATTCACTTGGATCTGGCGGACGTGACTGGCCCCACCGCCATTTATATTGAGTGTTGCAAGATTAAGCGTCTTCATCACTCATTAGTAAATTTTGTCTGACACTGTGAGTACTCACTCTTTGCCTTTGTTATGATTTTCTTTAGTCGATGAAACTGCGATTTTGTTAGGTTTAGTTCATCAGATTTTTTTATGACTAGTTTTGCAGCCTGAATAAAGGGAGCCAAATCAGGGAAATGATCCCCAATGATGACATTTCGCTGTCTATACGTTTCATTGAGGAATGAGAGAACAATATGGGGAGGGGTTGGGGGTTGATCTGCCATTAATTGTGATAATGCTGTTACCTCCACCTCCTCTTCCGATTCTGATAAATCAGAAAGTGGTCCAATGGGGTCTGGGTCAATACCGTTTTCTTCTCCTGCTATGCAACCTAGCCTTCCCTTGTCTGGGGGGTCCACGCAGTGCTGTGTTTGGGAAACATCAGCACATTGATTACTGATTTCCTCAATTGGCATGAAATCATTATTCCCACATTCCTGTGGATTTATGTTTCCACCCTTATCTGCTATATTGGCAGATTTATTATGGATGTCAGCCTGTTCGGCGACATTCGCTTGGTCAATGATGCACCATTCACGGTATCGTGGCCTGAATTATTTACATCATTAACGTCGTCTGTGTGAGTAATGGAAGCGCGTTGTTTTAGCGGCTGAACCCTGATGCTCTTTTCTGGGTTTTCCTCTTTATTTATTTGGTCCATGCTTTGCAGAGAGATTCCAGGTGCATCCTGAAGCGTTTTTCCACCAACAGCCTGCAAATCGAGCACAACCTTTTTACCTGCTCCAGATGAGTCACTATCATCCGGAGCCCTTCGTTTACTCGTCCCCACTTTACTATCAGTGTCCATTTCAACATTTTGCTGAGGAGGAATAAATACGTTCACGCTTGGAACACTGGATTCACCCTCATTAGGAATTTTAAGCGGTGGCAATGCGTTAACCTCCCCCCCCACTGGGAATCTCAATTAGTGGAGCAACGTTAACCTCCCTCCCACTGGGAGTATTCATTAGTGGAGCAGCGTTAACCTCCCTCCCACTGGGCGTATTCATTAGCAGAGCAACCTCCTCCTTACAAACTATGGCAGTGTGACCTGTCTTGCCACACCTGACACACGAGGCTTTGGGACAAGAACGTTTTAAATGTCCATACGCTCCACACTGAAAGCATGTTAAGGTGGTGGACGATGCGTATAGCTGGAAATTTGCCTCTTCAAAATTAATTTTGAAAGTGATGTTGAGGCCTGTGTCGTCCCCACGGTCTGGAAGGACCATATACACCTGTCTGCGGAAGCTCATTACGTGCTTAACACGTTCATTCCGACACCCAAGAGGGATTGTTGAAATCCTCGATACCATTTTACCGTACCGTGATAGCACGGTCATTAACTTGTCATTTGGGATAAATGGTGGTACGTTAGAAATAACCACTCTCGTCGCGGGAGTTAATAGCGGCGACGCCATCATAAAGTGACCACTTTCCGTGGTTATTCCCGCACTTACCACGTCATGGACGAGTTCCTCGTCCGAAACGAACACCACCACTTTCTGGTTCATACGCGAAGCTGCACATATATTTTCATCCCCAACAATGCTCCCCACAGCGAGGATGATGTCCTCGACAGGGACTCCATCCGGAGGCACGCACACAAATGCGTGCTTCCTGGTTAAGCCTTCAAAGTAATCGCGAGGAGAGCGTGCATTCGCCATTCCGGCGAAAATACCCCCCCCCCCCCTCCCCCCGCTTGTCCGAGCCGGACAAGAGGGTATCAAACCTAAATAAACGAACTAAAGTAAAAAATAAACGTGCATTATAAGCACAGAAATGGCTTACAACGCGCCGTCAACGCCAGTAGGCCGCACCCAAAATGGGCCCGCTCTCAATCCTCTCTCTCTCGAAGGCAAAGGAGTAGAACAGATGAAAACAAATGCCAAGGCACACAGGATGGAAAAGGAGAGGGAGGGGGGCAGGGGAGGGCAGGAGAGGGGGGAAACCTCACGACGGACTCACCAAAACACAGAGCAGTTGCTCACAGCCGCCATGACGCTACAACCAACGAACCGACGGCCGATAGGTGGCGACAGAGAGAGAGAGAGAGAGAGAAAGGGGGGAGGGACAGGGAGGGAGAGATAGGAGTGGAGAGAGAGGAGTGGAGAGAGAGGAGTGTGAAGGAGTTGGAGAGGGGGAGAGTGGGAGAGGGGTGGGAGAGGGGTGGGAGAGGGGAAGAGGATGGAGAGGGGAGAGAGAGAGAGAGAGAGGGGTGGATGGAGAGGGTGCGAGAGAGAGAGAGAGAGAGGGGGGTGGGGAGAGAGAGAGAGGGGGGGTGGGGAGAGAGAGAGAGGGGGGGTGGGGAGAGCGAGAGAGAGGGGGAAGGGGATGGAGAGGGGAAAAGGAGTGGGGGGGAGTGGGAGAGGGGAAAAGGAGTGGGGGGGGGAGTGGGAGAGAGAGAGGGGTGGAAGAGAGGGGTGGGGGAGGGGGAGAGAAAAAGAGAGGGGGGAAGGGGATCGAGAGGGGTGTGGGGAGATAGGGGTGGTGGTGGAGATAGGGGTGGTGGTGGAGATAGGGGTGGTGGTGGAGATAGGGGTGGTGGTGGAGATAGGGGTGGTGGTGGAGATAGGGGTGGTGGTGGAGATAGGGGTGGTGGTGGAGATAGGGGTGGTGGTGGAGATAGGGGTGGTGGTGGAGATAGGGGTGGTGGTGGAGATAGGGGTGATGGTGGAGATAGGGGTGGTGGTGGAGATAGGGGTGGTGGTGGAGATAGGGGTGGTGGTGGAGATAGGGGTGGTGGTGGAGATAGGGGTGGTGGTGGAGATAGGGGTGGTGGTGGAGATAGGGGTGGTGGTGGAGATAGGGGTGGTGGTGGAGATAGGGGTGGTGGTGGAGATAGGGGTGGTGGTGGAGGTAGGGGTGGTGGTGGAGATAGGGGTGGTGGTGGAGATAGGGGTTGTGGTGGAGATTGAGGTGGTGGTGGAGATAGGGGTGGTGGTGGAGATAGGGGTGGTGGTGGAGATAGGGGTGGTAGGGGAGGGAGATAGAAGAGGGAAGGAGGTGGAGGGGAGAAGGGTGAGGGTGAGAGAAAGGGAAAGGGGTGTGGGGAGACCTTTGACTTTTTTATACCTTTATTTAAACAACGTTAGAAAAAAAACTGTTCGACATAGCCAACAAACAAAAATCATAAAAGGAAGGTAAAAAATAAAAACATAAAAATAGTACAAGTGCACCTTTAAAATGAAATTGTGAGATCATTATAAGCTAATTTACACAGTGCGTTCTTGTAACACCATTTTTGCTTTAAAATATCTAAATTATTTAAGTTTTGGTGAAAATAAAACTCTGCACGTAGCCTGGCCACGGTAAGGACCTTAAAAACCGTTAAAACATTGTAGCCAGCATCAGGGTTGGCAAGAAGGTTAGCTTTCCTTGTTTTATAAATTGCTGGCTTCCCTTCAGCTATTGAAAAATTGGTGAGCACAGATACGGCAGCATTCTTAGGGTTCAATGGCAAACCAAAAATAAACATACGTAAAGAAAAAGAAACATTCATATGGCAGCACAATTGTGACAACAAAGTAAAAAGTGGGGTCAGCCTTGCACAGTCAACACAAGCATGATGTAAATCTTCAGAGGCCGTACAAAAGGGGCATGAAACAGAATTTAAAACACTAAAACGGTGCAATGAAACATTGGTAGGTAAAATCATATGTACAATTCTCCAAGAAATATCACCAGTCTGTTTTACAATCGGCGGGGCATACATGGTAGGGGAGTATCTACGGAGGGTATCCGTGCACCCCCCGCACCCCCACCCCCCCTCCCTTCGGGACTCTACCAAACCACCTTTTTTATGGTCCTATTACACATTTGAGATGTTGTCAAAAAAAAAATTCCCGGCACTCTGGCAATATTCAAGATGTCGTCCAAAATGACCACCAAAATGGGTAAAATCATAGAATATGGTATATAACATCTCAAAAATGTGTCAAATTGGGAAAATAATCATTGGGATTTGGTTCCTGATCATTAATTACTAGTTTCTGATTATTGGGCTTTGTTGCCATTTTAAAAAATCCAAGATGACGTCCAAATTGGCTGCCAAAATATGCAAAATCATAGAAAATTACATGTAACAGCCAAAAACTGTGACAAAATTGTAAATTATTCATTGGAATAATGTGTTTCTCATCATTAGTAACTAATACCTAGTGATTGAATTTTGTTACAATGCTTAAATTCCAAGATGGCATCCAAAATGGCCACCACAATAGGCAAAATCATAGAAAATTGTATATAACAGCCTGAAACCAAGAATAATATACAGTAAATTAATATTTGCATTCATTGTAATATATGTTCCTGATCATTATAAACGAATAGGCCTATGTGGTGATTTATGTTTTGTTGCCATCCATAAAATCCAAGATGGAGTTCAAAATGGTTTTAAAAATGGTAAAATCATAGTAAATATCAAATGTCAGATTCAAATAATCATTAATGTAATAATAATAGACGGACAGAACCATGGAATATTCGTCTTGTAATTCTTATCAAGGATGTTATTATAGTTATCGTACTTGGATTTGAAGATGGCGGACAATTTGAAAGCCAGAAAACACACACAAACACACCCCTATACACACCCCGATGCACTTTGAATATTTACATACACTCAAGTATTATGTGTACTAATCTTTTTATGTGTATTTTTTTCTCTTTCCAGGTTAGATTAGTTAGCTTAGCAAGACCGTAGCTAGTCAAGATCAAGATCACAAGTCAAGATGTCAGACAAACAAGAAATAGTTTAATGTAATTGTCAAAAGAAAGTTGTTGAAATGGAAAGAAAACGCAAACGGGAACATTTTGTCATTCATATGTCTGGAATAAAGCATGGATCGTTCACATATTTTTCAGACTTGACGAATCCAAATGATAGATTGGCACTTCTCAAAAAGATACGGGATCGTCGCTTACGCCCCAGTCATACCGGCCATTTTCAGGCCACGAATCGCCATGACCTAAGATCGGGGCGACATTCTTGGCCAGATCGTATTGGGGTCCTGGCGATTCCTGGATGATCGGGGGTGTACTTGGCAGTTCGGGTCGAGACGGGAAGCCGCCCCGACAATTTTGAACTGTTCAAAATTATCGTGGCGATTCGTGGCGTTTTTCAAACTCTTGCTGCTGTCTGGAGGGTGTCGTACGGGCGCGTGTGGGCATCGGGAAAATGGTCGTGGAGTGTCTTGCGGCGGTCGGGAAACTTGGCTGCCACGATTCGCTCCGCATCCAGCAAGCACTGATAAGACCGCCGTACGTCCTCACATGGACGCCGTACGACTGCCATCACGATCTTCCAAGAATTGCCCCGATCCGTCCCGACCACGTTCGCGCAGCAGTACGACGACTCACGATCATTGCCGATCTCTCACGAATTAACAAGACTCCGCCAAGACTGCCGTAAGCATGCAGTAAGCACCAGTAGGCGCCAGTACGACCTGTCACAAGACCGGGTATATATAGGCGATCCCCGGCGGCGAAATGATTTCATCTCCGGCATCATTGGAAGGCATGGAGTTGATGATTTATATAACATACAAAAATAACGTGAATTTTAAGATCGTAGTTAGGTCGGCGCGATTCTTGGCCGTTCTTATATAGGGCAAGGACGGCCGCCGCGCAGTCGGGCTCGGACGGGTGGGCACGTACGCGTGCGTACTGCGGTCGTAGTGCCGTCGTAGTGGGATCGGGGTGGATCGGGGCGGATCGGGGCGAAGACGTGTGGGCACGGGCTAGGACTTGTGGAGATCTTGCCGCGCACGTGGCGGATCGGGCTTTGTCGGCGCGGCGGTCACGGCGCGATCATACGGGAGTCGTGGCAGGGGTGTTTTGGTATGACTGTGGGAAAATTTACAGCCGATCTTGCCGAAAAGTCGTGTTGGTGCGGGGAATCGCCAGATCGGGGGTGATCGGGGCGATTCGTGGCCACTCAAATCCGGTATGACTGGGGCCTTAGCTGAACCACCAGGTTCTTCATATCGAATGACAGATATCTGTCAGGGCATTACTGATGAGATCCAGGAGAACGAGGGCTATCATCGAGGATGTTACCAAAGATTTACCCTGAACCTACATAGGTTAACAGCTAGTAAACCATCTAACGATCCTGAAGCTCATTGGACCATCTACCAGCCAAGAAGGAAGAGTAAAGCGCAAGAAAGCATCAGAAAAGATCATTTTTGAACCCGATTGTATTTTCTGCAATACTGAAGGCCGAATCCATGTGAAAAAGGCAGGCATCGACACAAAGGAAGGCACCTCTTCATTTGAACGTGATGGATGGCATTTGCTGATGAATGCGACTACTCTAGCCTAGACTCCGATTCTGACAAAGACTGATTCTGACACTCCTGCAGGAGTCAAATCGGATGTACGAACTGTAGTTACAGGAGATAATTTGGAGATAGTCCTCTGTGGAATGCCATAACAAAATGGCATTGTATGAATCATCACACGTGTTTCCTTGTATAATGAAAGTTTGCTAGCATAGTTTGATAAGCGGTGGACAATCGCTATATAAAATGTCCATTTTAGTATCATTATTCTTTCATCAGATATTCCAAGGTGCAATTCTATGTCAAAGTACTAGCAATTGTATGAATCAGCACAAGTATTTCCTGAAGCTATGAATATGAAGGTTTGCTAGCATAATTTGATAAGCGGTGGACAGTCGCTATATAAAATGTCCATTTTAGTACCATTATTCTTTCATCAGATATTCCAAGGTGGAATACTATGACTTAGTACTCAACTTAAAAAATAGCAACTGCATTAGAATAACCAGATATTAGTTACTAATGATAATAAACATTTCATTCGAATGATTAATTTACAATTTTGTCAGGTTTTGGCTGTTATATATAATTTTCTATGATTTTGCATATTTTGGCGGCCATTTTGGACGCCATTTTGGATTTTAAAAAATGGCAACAAAATCCAATCATCGGAATTTAGTTACTAATGACCAGGAACCAAATCCCAATGATTATTTCTCCAATTTGTCACATTTTTGAGATGTTATATACCATATTCTATGATTTTACCCATTTTGGTGGCCATTATGGACGACATCTTGAATATCGCCAGTGCCAGGAATTTTTTTTTGTTAACATCTCAAAGTGTAATAGGACCATAAAAGAAAGCTAAAAAAATTGGTTTGGTAGAGTCCTTGGGGGGGGGGGGGTCGGGGGGGGGTACACGGATACCCTCCGTAGATACTAGACTATGGTGACCCATTGTGGGCAAGGGAGAGACCCCGGAGGTAGCATCCCTATCCATCGGGATCCAAACCTACCCTTGCACACGTAAAGATGCCGAATGGCAACACAGAGGTGGTACAGGCACTTTTTTTCAGCGCTAGGAAGTGGAGAGGAAGACAGGCACACAGATTCTGTTAATGCAGCTGATGATATTTGCACCTGATGAAGGGAGAGAACATGCATTGCAGGGTCATTGTTGTTGGCATCAAAATGAAGACCCAGTCCTCTGAAGGTATGCAACACTTCTTGAATGAGCTGGGAGACAGCTCTTACAGAGCGCATTCCAACAGCGGTTGCAATATGTCCTGCTGAGTGCCAAGTTTCATTCCGGTTATCCCGCAGGTCTCGTATGACATGCACACCAGAACTTGTGAAACATTGCACAAAGGCACGTGATCGAAGTATGTTGGGAAAGAGTGCATTGTAAAAGATAGGCTCGTCGAGGAAGTTGTTGGTGTTGTAATGAGCCATATCTCGGTGCACCACGAGAGGCTGCCAGGCTTGCAGCAGGTCTTGGTAGAACAGAGGCAATGGGGAGATGTCTACATGTTGCAGGTCCATGAGAAAAAGTTCCTTGTTGAAATCAAGCATGCCAGCCATTTTCAACAGGTAGTTGGCAGTGAGCCGCCACGTCAGCGACGTGGGAAAAAAAATGATAACGGTGAACAGTGGTGACTCAAAAAGCCATTAGTCGGCTGACAATGTCAATGAGACCATGGCCACCTTCTGCCAATGGAAGGTAAAGGACTTCAGGCTTGACCCAATGCTTGTGGCCCCAGAAGAAATCCAGGAGGTGTTTCTGGAGTGTCAGCAGCAGTGCTTCAGGAGGGTGCAAAGCAATCATTTTGTGCCACAAGGAAGCCACGACATTATTAATTACTAAGGCACGTCCTCTGTATGACAATGTATGTTGTGGAAAACCAATCAGGTCCACACAACTTTAGTCCAACGGGTGGTTTAATTCCATTTAGATCATAACATCATCCTGTAATGCAGGAAATACAATAAGTATACGATGTGACATCACATGGGACCATTCATAACATTCAATGCAAGCAAGCTGGATATTCTATGCTGGCGTACCGTTAGCGAGTCTACCAGATGTAACGTGTCACAGGAGAAGTCTCGGAGCACCGTCCGCAGCAGCGGGTCTTATAGTCACGCCCCTAGCGGTGTCAACGAGCAGCGAGCATCATCCCGGGTTCAGTACGAATACGATTTCACTACATTCTCCCCCCGTCAGAATTATACGGCAGTGCGGCTAGAAGCGAGTGAGCGTCAGCACGAACAGGGTGCGGAACATCAGTCGACCCAACCGTATCGGGCCGGGCGGCGAATTTCTCTGCCAGCACGCGTCCGAAATTCCCCGGGTACGGCATCACGTATCCCTGTGTCCCCGGCGTCGGAGGCGCCATCAGGGTCGGGTGACGAAGGGGGTAACTCCAAGTCGTCGGGCCCAGGTAGACTCGGCGAGGGGAGGGTCGGTAGACTTTCGGCGATGGGAGCGTCGGGAGAGGCCATAGTCTCATAGATGGGTTCGATCGGTTCGTCCGATTCCCTACTCAGGTCGGCGACCCCGCAAGGGGCAAGGTGACGGACGGAGACAGTAGTCTCACGGCCATCAGTCATCATCACACGAGCATGCTCAGGATTAGCCTGGAGAATCTGCACTTTGTCCACTAGGGGGTCGTACTTGCTCGCGCGAACCGCCCGTTTAAGGTAGGCCGGCCCGGGCCCAGCGAGCCAACTGGGCAAAGACCGTATACACCCCGTGCTCCTGGGGTGGTGGAAAAGTCGCTCGTGGGGAGTTTGGTTGGTTGCCGTACACAGGAGAGCCCTGATCGAGTTCAACGCCGCAGGTAGCGACCAAGCCCATTTATCGAGGCCCCGGCCGAGGGTCCGGAGGTTGAGCATGACGGCCCTCCAGATAATCCCGTTGAAGCGTTCGATCTGCCCATTAGCCTGGGGTCTGTACGGCGCGGTGTAACTAGAAGCAATGTTATTTTGGAGCAGATAGCCGCGCACCTCCTGAGACAAGAAGACCGCACCCCGGTCGGTATGGACATAGGCCGGGTAACCGAACATTGAGAACAAGTTCTGTAAGCATCGCATCACCGTGGCAGCAGTCATGTCTGCGCACGTATAAGCAAAGGGGAATCGCGAGTACTCATCGACGATAGTGAGCAGATAGCGAGAGCCGCTCGACACCGGCAATGGGCCCTTGAAATCCATCGCCAAGCGTTCCCACGGTTGCGTAGCCTTAACCAGAGTCCCCATGGGAGGGTTATAGAAACGCGGTTTGATTTCCGCGCAGATAGCGCAGTCGCGACAGATACGGCGGATATCGTCAATCGAGTATGGGAGATTGCCACACCGCACAAAATGAGCAAAACGCGTTACGCCGGGATGGCCCGCAGTGGCATGCAGCACCCGTAGGCCCTCCAAAGAGGTGATACCCGCGCATGTAGCCGGTCGTGATAAGGCATCGGCGGCCCGGTTATCCTTCCCCGGGCGATATTTGATGGTGTAACAGAAGTCGGCGAGTTCGATACGCCAGCGAGTGATTTTCTCATTCTTAATGCGCTGGGCGTGTAAGGTGTCGTACATGAACGCAACGCTTTGCTGGTCCGTGATGATTTGGAAGCTCCGCCCGAGTAAGTACGGGCGCCATCGCCGAATAGACTCGACGATCGCATACGCTTCCTTTTCAACGGACGAGTGTCTCCGCTCAGCGGTGGTAAGAGTCCGTGAAAAGAAAGCCACGGCACGCCCCCCTTGGGAGAGGGTCGCCACGATGGCCTGATCCGAGGCGTCACTTTCGAGGACGAAAGAGCCGCTCTCGTCGATTGTCGCCACGGCGGCTCGGGCGATGTCGGCCTTAAGGCCTTCAAAGGCCGCCAATGCGGCCGGACTCAGTGGGAAGGTGTCGCAGGCCACGAGGGGGCGAAGTTTCGCGGAGAAACTTTGCACCCATTTGGAGTAATGGGCGAACAGCCCAAGGGCGCGCTTCAGGGACGCCCGATCACAGGGAGGGGCCATGTCGAGCAAAGGTCGCAGACGCTCCTTATCCGGAGCGACAGAGCCATGGGTCACGGTGTACCCCAGAAGATCTATCGTGTGTAGGGAGTATTGGCACTTATCCTCGTTCATAGTTAAGTGATACCTCTGCGCGACCTCAAGGAAGCGCTTCAGATTAGCATCATGGTGCCCTTGGTCATATCCACAAACCGTAAGATTATCGAGGTAGACGAAAACATCGGTTAAGTGCTCCCGCGCAATGAGGTCATCCATGGCCCTCTGGAAACAAGCGACCCCGTTCGTTACCCCAAAAGGCAATCGCGTAAATTGGTACAACCGCTGCCCCGACTCAAATGCGGTATAGATACGATCCGCCCTAGAGATAGGGATCTGGTGGTACGCACTACGGAGATCGAGAGTGCTATAGACCGAATACTGGGACACCTGTTGCACCAGCGCGTCCATCCCCGGAAGGGGGTAGGCATCCAGCTGTGTAAAGCGGTTAATCGTTTGGGAATAGTCGATTACCATGCGTCTGCGATGGGCCTCGCTGCGCACCACCAAGACCTGGGCACGCCACGGCGACCTACTAGGTTCTATGATGCCGTCTTTCAAGAGCTGAGCCGTTTCGTCCGCAATGAATTGCATGTCTGCGCGAGAGTAGCGCCGTGATTTCACCGAGACAGGGGTGCAGTCGGAGGTTAGATTGGGGAACAGCGAAAGCGGCTGGACGTCCATTTGCACTAGGGCGCACACCGCAAGCGCGTCGTCCGCCCCCACAACAAGCGTGTCAGGCCCACCAAACTCCATTACCAGACGTCCATGCAGCTTAAGAAAATCGTGTCCTAACAGAATATCAGCACATAATGCGGGTAAAACCATAAGGTGTACATCAGGGAAAACCCGTCCCTTTAGCACGAGTTTCAATCGGCATTCCCCCTTCATGCTGAGTCGAAGCCCCTGGGAAGCCATGAAGATCCGTCTCGTAGACCTCCAGATCCGCCATCCATGCCTGAGCACAAGTCGCTGGTCGATAAAACTATCCGTAGACCCTGTATCCACCAAGGCCCGAACACAATGGCCTTCGACCATGATGGGAATAAGGGCTTGAGCCAGGCCAGACGAGGCTGCTGGGAGTGGGACTGAGCCCCCCGAATGGGTCGGACAAGCCTCGCGGGTGGATCCTATGCCAGCAGCAGTTTTGCGGTCGTGGCCGGAGTCTGCGTTGACCATGGGGAATCCATTAACGCCATCAGAGGGCTTTCCCAAGCATTCCGGTGTTTCGCGATTCAAAATCTGACAATTCTGACGGGAAAAGGCCTCCGTAGTATTCGAAATCGCCTTTTGACACTTTTGGCAGAAAAAGGCCTCCGTAGTATTCGAAATCGCCTTTTCCGAGGTGAGGGCCACCGTTAGCTCGTGGACGACACGAGGAGAACGTTCCGCTGGGGCTTGGCGAGGCTTCAAAGCCCCTTGCGTGGCCCGGAGTTTGGTCAAGGACACGTACTTCGTGCCCGATTGAGGATGAGACTGTGGTGGCTGTCCGGTGACGCCCGCCAAGGACGTCTGAGCGCCCAGGGGCCCGCAGAGAGGGGCCCTCCCCTTCGAAGTCGGGTAAGGCGCCGGGTTTCGGGCTCGGCTCGCAGGCTCCGCAATGAGCCCATTCAAGGTCGCCGCGTCCGCGCGACCGCGACCGCGCGATTCAATGAGCCGCGAGCCGCGTGCCGTTTTCCTGCACACTTTCGCGTAATGTCCTTTTTGCGAGCACAAATGGCATATAGCGTCTCGTGCCGGACACACGGGCCGGGCATGGCGTGGCCCCCCACAGAAAAAGCATGCGGCCCCGCGTAAGGCCTTGGGTCTGGTCGTAACGGCAGCCGTCAGGACTGGGTCTTCCTCCGGAGCATCCCGGAGTTCCGCGAGCAGGTCCGCATCCTCGGCGGTAGCACTCTCCGGCCGGGCGTGTAGTGTAGTGCCCGCCAAGAGGCGCGTGCGATCATAGGTGTTCGATTGCATCTGCGCTTCGGTGTATACTTTCCCTTGCTCGAGTGCCGTAGCGAAGGTCAGGTCGGTCTTCTCTAAGAGCTTGAGCCTTAGTTCCTGGGAGGAGACCCCTGCAATGAAGGCATCTAAAAGAAGATCATCCTGAGACTGCGCGGGAGTCCGTGGCTCCCTGCTGCTGTCCAGCAAGAGCTGCCGGAGCTCCTGGGCGTAGTGGTCCATCGCCTCGTTGGGTTGCTGACGTCGCGTTTGCAGCAAATATCGTGCATACACCGGGCTTTTTTCCTTTATGTACAGCCGTTTGAGCTCCGCGATCGAGAGGTCATACGTCGCGCATTGAGCGATGGAATTGTACACCTTGTAGTCGATTTTTGAATGAAGTGTTGCTAGCTTCGCGGCAGCCGTCGGCGCGGTCTCAGGCTCGTCAAAATGATTCTCCAATGTTCTGAGCCAGTGCTTCAGTTGCAAGCCACCATCCGGGGCTTGCGGGTCGGCGCAGAATACGGCAACCGCCAGCGTCTTGTTGCCAGCCATGTCGGTAGATATAAATGGAATTAAGTGTTGTGGAAAACCAATCAGGTCCACACAACTTTAGTCCAACAGGTGGTTTAATTCCATTTAGATCATAACATCATCCTGTAATGCAGGAAATACAATAAGTATACCATGTGACATCACATGGGACCATTCATAACATTCAATGCAAGCAAGCTGGATATTCTATGCTGGCGTACCGTTAGCGAGTCTACCAGATGTAACGTGTCACAGGAGAAGTCTCGGAGCACCGTCCGCAGCAGCGGGTCTTATAGTCACGCCCCTAGCGGTGTCAACGAGCAGCGAGCATCATCCCGGGTTCAGTACGAATACGATTTCACTACAATGTAGATAATATTCCTCTCCACTTCTCTAGTCTGTTATCAATTTTATTAACTACATTAACCCAGTTCTTTGCCATGAAGGCTGGGGTGCCAATGTGCAGACCTACAGTCACGTGAAAAAGTAAGTACACCCCATGTAAAGTTTTGACTTTTTCAACATATTTCAACATACAGCTATTTGATCTTCATTTCAACAATATTGATAGATAAAGGTGATATAATATAACAAATATCATGAAACATTTACATTTTGTAGTCCATTGTATAATTTAAATAAACATAAATGCAAATTTCGCATGTGGAAAAAGTAAGTACACCCCATGAAATATTTTTTATCTTTTTAACATATGTGGACAGATCAACATTTGATCTTCATTTAAACAGTATCTATAGATAAAGATGATCATATTGAACAAAAAAAAATGAAAAATTGACTTTGCAATAATTTATTCAACAAAAAATTGCATGTACAGCTCGTTCCAAATCCCCCCCACAAAATCTCGATGGGATTTAGATCCGGGCTTTGACTTTCCCATTCCAGAACCCTCCATTTCTTTCTTTTCAGCCATTCCTTGGTGGATGTACTGGTATGTTTAGGGTCATTGTCATGTTGCAAGGTCCACCTTCGGTTGAGCTTCAACTTACCGACAGATGGCCTCACATTATCCTCAAACACCCTCTGGTACAATGAATAATTCATAGTGGATTCTATGATGGTGAGCTGCCCAGGCCCTGATGCAGCAAAGCTGCCCCAAACCATAATATTTCCACCACCATGCTTTACAGTTGGTATCAGGTTCTTGTGGTCAAATGCTGTCTTTGGTTTTCGCCAAACATGTCTTCTGATACTGTGGCCAAATAGCTCTACCTTTGACTCATCTGTCCAGAGCACATTGTTCCAGAAGTGCTGGTCTTTGCCTAGGTGTTCATTGGCAAACTTTAGTCTTGCCCTGATGTTCTTTCTGGACAGCAAAGGTTTCCTTCTGGCACACCTCACATGTAGATCGAATTTGTGCAGCCTCTTTCTAATGGTAGACTCGTGCACTTTGAAATCAACAGTGGCAAGAGCTACCTGTAGGTCCCGTGATGACATTATGGGGTTCTTAGAGTCTTCTTTCAACATCTTGCGGTCTGCTCTCGGGCTGCACTTGCTGGGGCGGCCTGGCCTGACCAAGTTGGCAGTTGTTTGGAATCTTCTCCACTTGTAGATGATCTTCCGGACAGTCGAATGATTGTTTTCAAATTGTTTGGAGATCTTTTTAAATCCCTTCTCAGACTCGTAGGCATCTATAACCTTCTTTCTGAAGGCCTCAGAGAGCTCTTTTGATCTAGGCATGGTGACGCCGCACACTTCAACAACAAAGAGCAAACCAAACTAAATGTCTGAGGTTTAAATAAGACAGGTTCCTCGAAGATCCTCTCTAACGATGCTCTAATCATTTGCACCTGAGCTGGTGCACCTGAGCTGGTGCAACTGAGCTGGTGCACCTGATTCTAATTTTAGGTATTTGAAGTAGTGATAAATGTAGGGGTGTACTTACTTTTTCCACATGCAAAATTTGCATTTATGTTTATTTAAATTATACAATGGACTACAAAATGTAAATGTTTCATGATATTTGTTATATTATATCACCTTTATCTATCAATATTGTTGAAATGAAGATCAAACAGCTGTATGTTGAAATATGTTGAAAAAGTCAAAACTTTACATGGGGTGTACTTACTTTTTCACGTGACTGTAGATAAATGAATGCCTTCCTTCTCCCACTGCAAGCCTCTGGGAAGAGAAGGCAAACCAACAGCGGGAGCATGGCCAATCCATAAAGCTTAGCATTTGTTCCAATTTATTGCAGTTTTGCATGCCGAAGAAAAACTTTTCAAAATTGTTTCGTAGCATGGTGACATTATCACTGGGGGTGAGGGGAGAGAGACAGAGAGGAGTAGGAGCCAGAGGAGTGGAGGAAGAGAGCGGGAGAGGGAGAGAGGGAGAGAGGGTGAGAGGAAGACAGGGAGAGAGGGAGACATGGAGAGAGAGGGAGAGAGGAAGAGAGGGACGAGTGGGAGAGAGGGACGAGTGGGAGAGAGGGACGAGAGGAAGAGAGGGAGAAAGGGAGAGAGGGAGGGAGAGAGGTGGAGAGGGGGAGAGATGGAGAGAGGGATGACAGGGACGACAGGGACGAGAGGGACGAGAGGGAGAGGGGAAAAGGGAGAGAGGGACGAGTGGGAGAGAGGGAGGGATGGAGAGAGGGAGAGAGGGAGAGAGGAAGACAGTGACGAGGGGAGAGATGGAGAGACGGACGAGTGGGAGAGTGGGAAAGGGAGAGGGAGAGGGGGAGAGGGGGGATATGGAGAGAGGCAGAGAGGGAGAGAGGAGAGATAGAGAGAGGGACGAGTGGGAGAGAGGGACAGGGGCCGAGATTGAGCGAGGGAGTGAGGGAGAGAGGCAGAGAGGGATGAGTGGGAGAGAGGGAGAGAGGGAGAGAGGAGAGATAGAGAGAGGGACGAGTGGGAGAGAGGGACAGGGGCCGAGATTGAGCGAGGGAGTGAGGGAGAGAGGAAGAGAGGGATGAGTGGGAGAGAGGGAGAGAGGAGAGATAGAGAGAGGGACGAGTGGGAGAGAGGGACAGGGGCCGAGATTGAGCGAGGGAGTGAGGGAGAGAGGAAGAGAGGGATGAGTGGGAGAGAGGGAGAGATGGACGAGTGGGAGAGAGGGAGAGAGGGAGGAGTGGGAGAGAGGGACAGGGGGAGAGAGGTAGAGAGGGACGAACGAGTAGGAGAGGGATGGAGGAGGGTGGGAGAGAGAGCAGGGATATAGTCCAGCCGGAGGGCACCGGGGTGCAGCTCCAGCACGTCAATCCATCGAAGGTGGAGCTCAGCTCTGCAACAGTAAAACATAGAGTCAATATCCCTGGCGCTCACATGGTATAAAAAAAACAGTATACTGAAGGAGCCGGGGCTCCCACGTCGATCGGAAGAATGGACGCGACAAAAAGCTAGAATTCCTCTGAGTTGCTTTAATGAAATAAAACACTCAGGCACTCTGAAAAACCGTTTATCAGTCAGCAATATATATCTATTCCGCCAGGGGGTTTGCCCAGGCCCGGCGCCAGGGGGCGTGGCCCAGCGTCCTGGCTGCGGCCTGGCAAGTTGAGCGCGGGCCTGGGCGTCCTGGACGAGCCCGGCATGGTGATCGCTCCGCGTCCTTGATAGGTGCAAGGCGATTGTGAAAACTCAGCGGCAGCCGCTACACACGTCCCCCCAGAATCGACTTGCACCGGCAGGGTCAATTTGAGGGGGGTCCTGATGACCCGGCCGAAGCGACCCCTGGCGGGTCGTGGGAGGGGGTCCGGTGAGGTGGTGGGCGGTCGAGTGGGGGGGCACCGTGGACGGGGGACGGCCTCGCCGCGGCGGAAGGGCCACCCGTGGTGGGTGGTCGACGTCCACGTGCGCCGGCTTGAGGCGGTCCACAGCAATCCGGTCCGACCTGCCGCCGATGTCGATGACGAACGACTTGTCGTCCCGTCGCAGCACCCGGAAGGGCCCGTCGTACGGCGGCTGGAGTGGCCACCGATGTGCGTCGTGACGCACAAAAACATACTCCGCTGTGCGGAGTGCTGGGGGGACGTAGGACTGGGGGTCACCGTGGTGGGATGTTGGCACGGGGGCAAACCGTCGGGCGGCCTCCTGGAGGTCCGAGCGCTGGTGAGCTGCGGACCAGGGACTGGTAGCGTCGGGCACAAATTCGCCCGGGACGCGTAGCACCTGGCCATAGACAAGCTCGGCGGTGGATGCCTGGAGGTCCTCCTTGGGGGCCGTGCGAAGGCCCAAAAGGACCCACGGCAGCCGGTCGGCCCACCCGACGTCTTGAAGGCCGGCCATGAGCGCGGCCTTCATGGAGCGGTGGAATCGCTCGCACAACCCGTTTGCTTGGGGGTGGTAGGCCGTAGTACGGTGGAGCTTGATCCCCAGGTTGCGGGCGACCGCGCCCCACAGCTCGGAGGTGAACTGTGGACCGCGGTCTGACGAGATGTCCGCCGGTGCGCCGAAGCGGGCGACCCAGGTGGCGATGAAAGCCTGCGCCACGTCGGCGGTGGTGGTGGAGACGAGGGGAACGGCCTCCGGCCACCTGGTGGTCCTGTCCACCATGGTGAGCAGGTGTGTGAACCCCCGTGACGGGGGGAGGGGGCCCACCAGATCCACGTTGACGTGGTCGAAACGTCGTTCGGGCACGGTGAAAGGTGCCAGCGGGGCCTGGGTGTGTCGGTGGACCTTGGCCCGTTGGCAGGCCGTGCAGGCGCTGGTCCAATCGCGGACGTCCCGACGAAGGCCGTGCCAGACGAAACGCGCCGACACCAGCTTCTGGGAAGCTTTCCGGCCCGGGTGGGAAAGGCCGTGGAGGGAGGCGAAGATGCGGCGTTGCCAGGCGACGGGCACGATGGGGCGAGGCTGGCCTTGGGAGACGTCGCAGAGCAGGACAGTGTCCGCGCAGGGGATGTCGGCCAGGCGGAGGCCCGTGTCCGCCGCCCGGAGGGCTTGCACCGTGGTGTCGGTGGTTTGGTCCGCCGCCATAAGCGCAAAATCCACGCCCAGGTGGACCGCGTTCGCGCTGGCCCGGGAAAGACAGTCGGCCACGGCATTGTTTTTGCCGGCGACGTGCCGGATGTCCGTGGTAAACTCCGACACGGCGGAGAGGTGGCGCTGTTGGCGGGCCGACCATGGCTCCGTGACCTTGGCCATGGCGTAAACCAACGGCTTGTGGTCGACGAACGCCGTGAAAGGTCGGCCCTCCAGGAGGTGGCGGAAATGGCGGACGGCCAGGTGTAGACCGAGGAGCTCCCGGTCAAACGTGCTGTATTTGAGCTCGTTCGGCCGGAGCTGCCGGCTGAAAAAAGCGAGTGGCTGCCAAACCCCGTTCACCCATTGCTCATGTACGGCGCCCACCGCGTAGTCGGAGGCATCCGTGGTGAGGGCGATGGGAGCGTTGAGCACCGGGTGAGCGAGCAGTGTTGCGTCGGCGAGGGCCCGCTTTGAGCCTTGGAAGGCCGCATCCATTGCTGCGGACCAGGCGATGTCGTGCTTGGCCGGCATGCCCCGGAGGGCTTCGTAGAGGGGCCGCATGAGCTGAGCAGCGCGGGGCACGAAGCGGTGATAAAAATTCACCATTCCCAGGAATTCCTGCAGGGCCTTTATGGTGCGGGGACGCGGGAACGTGGTGATGGCCTCGACCTTGGTTGGCAGCGGCACGGCCCCGTTCTTGGTGATGTGATGGCCCAAAAAATCAACGGCCGTCGTGCCGAAGTGGCATTTGGCCGGGTTGACGATGAGGCCGTGCTCGCTGAGGCGCTCGAACAGCGTTCGGAGGTGGAGGAGGTGCTCGGCCCGGGACGTGCTGGCGACGAGGATGTCGTCCAGGTAAACGAAAAGGAACGGCAGGTCACGCAGCACGCCGTCCATCAAGCGCTGGAACACCTGAGCCGCGTTCTTGAGACCAAACGGCATCCGCAAGAATTCGAATAAGCCGAACGGCGTGATGACTGCCGTTTTAGGGACGTCGGCCGCCCCGACAGGTACCTGGTGATATCCCCGTATGAGGTCAATTTTCGAAAAAATGACCCGTCCCGCCAGACGGGCGGAGAAGTCTTGGATATGCGGGATCGGGTACCTGTCGGGGGTGGTAGCGTCATTGAGACGGCGGTAGTCGCCACACGGGCGCCATCCACCCCCCGGCTTTGGCACGATGTGCAGTGGCGAGGCCCACGCGCTATCGGAGCGCCGCATGATGCCGAGGTGCTCCAACGCGTCGAATTCGGCCTTCGCTACGGCGAGCTTGGCTGGGTCGAGGCGGCGGGCCCTGGCGTAGACCGGCGGGCCCGTGGTTGGTATGTGGTGCTCGATCCCATGCCGTACTGCGACGGCCGAAAACGTCGGCCGCGTGAGGGCCGGGAACTCCGTGAGCAGGCGAGCAAACTCGTTCGCCGCCGGGACGGCGCATGCCAGCTCGGTCGGCGCGGAGCTGCTCAATGTGCATACCAGGGAGCTGAAGGTTTCAGCGTTGATTAAACGACGCCGTTGGACGTCCACCAGCAGTCCGTGTGCGCAGAGGAAGTCGGCGCCTAGCAGAGCCACGGGCACGTTGGCGGTTACAAACGTCCAAGCAAAGCGTTGGCCGCCGAAGCAGAGGGTGACGTTGCGCGGGCCGAAGGTGTGGATAGTCGATCCGTTGGCCGCAACTAAGGAGGGGCCGCAAACCGCGGATTGCCTGTCCTGGTCAGAGGCGGGTATGACGCTCAGTTGGGCGCCGGTGTCGCACAGGAAGCGCCGTCCGGACGCTTTATCCGTGATGAACAGTAAGTTGCCCGTGTGGCCGGCGCTCATGGCTGGTAATGAACGCCGGCCCGGCCGTTTCCCGGCCTGCCGAAGGTGCACGGGGGTCGGCATGTCCGGGCCTTCTGTCCGAACCTGGCATGATAGTAACACCACGCTTGGTCAGGTGGAGGCCTCGGTCGTCGTGCCGGAGGTGGTCGGCTCGGTAGAGCGGCCGCCAATGGCGTCGGCAGTTCGGCCGTCGACCGTGCCGGGTGCTCGGGCGCCCTGGGTGTTGCGTCGGACGGCGGTGGGTCCCATGTCGCCGCTACGATGCGCTGTCCTGCGGCGGAGATCTTGTCGGCTTCTCTGGCAAGGGCCCGGGGATCTGTGATCGTCGTGCTTGCCAGGGCGAGGCGTACCGGGTTAGGCAGCTGACGGAAGAACAGCTCCCGGAACAGGAATGCCGGAGAGTGCTCGCCGAGCAGTGAAAGCATGTAGTCCATGCGCTCGGAAGGGCGCGTGTCGCCGAGCTCAGGCAGATCGAGCAGGCGCCGTGCGCGTTCCGCCGATGGGAGGGCGAAAGCATCGAGGAGCAGCTTCTTAATCGCGCCGTATTTGTCAGCGGCTGGCGGGCTTTCGAGGAGGCTCAGGGCGCGGGCCGCGGTAACCGACCCGAGCGCAGCTACCACATGGTGGAAGCGGGTGTCGTCGGCCGTGATGCCTCGCAGGGCGAACAGGGACTCCGCCTGTGCGAACCAAATCGCCGCGTGAGCCTCCCAGAAGGTAGGCAGTTTAAGGGCGACTGCCGTGTCCATGTCGATAGGTCACCAATGAAGGAGCCGGGGCTCCCACGTCGATCGGAAGAATGGACGCGACAAAAAGCTAGAATTCCTCTGAGTTGCTTTAATGAAATCAAACACTCAGGCACTCTGAAAAACCGTTTATCAGTCAGCAATATATATCTATTCCGCCAGGGGGTTTGCCCAGGCCCGGCGCCAGGAGGCGTGGCCCAGCGTCCTGGCTGCGGCCTGGCAAGTTGAGCGCGGGCCTGGGCGTCCTGGACGAGCCCGGCATGGTGATCGCTCCGCGTCCTTGATAGGTGCAAGGCGATTGTGAAAACTCAGCGGCAGCCGCTACAATACTACACTAACTAAAGGTATTTTAAACCAATTTCAGTGGTTGCTAGAAGACAGGGCAGCATGTACAATCATACTAACATATCATAAGACTTTAAACAAACAAACAAACAAAATACCTATTTTGGGGAGCAATCCCCCCACCGACCCCCCCCCCCTTCCGGAAGTCCTAGCAGTGTCCATTAACGCGCACCCCGTTAACCTCCCAGACCCCAATTTTTCCAATGCCTTGAACAAACATTGGTACATCATGGATGGTGAAGGTTGTGGTGACGTTTCATCAAAATTGTGTGTGTAGGTTCTGAGAAAAAAGCAAATACCTATTTGGTGGGGCAAGCCCCCTGCCCCCACCCTGCCCCCCCCCCCCCATAGACCACCTTAGACCCCGATTTTTTAAATGCCAGGAACAAACTTTGGTACAAACACAGGTGATTAAGGTTGTGGTCAGGTTTCATTAGAATCGCATGTGTAGTTTATGAGAAGAACAAATACCTATTTACACAAGCTCCCCTGAACTTCGTCCCAGGTGAGCTAAAAATAAGCAAGAATAAATACCCACGTTCAGATCGGAATTGAGGTATTGTGCTTTGTGTGTTTTCATGGCCATATAATAGAATAGGGATCAAACCTTGTATATGTCGATACGTTGGACACTTTGTCTAGGGAGCCATATTATAACAATACATGTGGCGGTAGCACAGACCCAGACGAATTGCTGAATCCAACAAGGTCCAGAAGCGAGATGAACTTTCCAACCATTTTATATCCAGATTTCATGAATTATCTTTTGTCGACAAAAAGTATTAACACCCTGAAAGATGTGACGGCATTGAAAAGTTTGGATGTTTCCAACTAGTTGAAATTTAGGACGCTGGGTGGATCAGTTCTCGTGAAGAATGGCGATCACGTGGTACGAACAAAGGTAGGTAAGCATGATGTTATCTACTGTATATTAACATCATCCTTATTTGTTCTGACATCTACTTCAATACTCCCGGATACTTACCCGGCCCCAAAACGTTATCTTCTTTCGGCAATTCCAAGAAAAAAAAGAAACTAAACAAATAATGTGGATGGGCCCAGACTAGGTAGCTGAAAGGTGAGTGTGCATACCTGTAGACAATCCTACAAGTCCTTATCATGAGGTTGTGGCGGACACGAAAGCACTGACGTGGTGACATCACCCCGCACACCAAGTGGGGGTGGGCCACGCCCGGGAGAGAGGCGTGGCCTCACGATATACATGGGGCGCGCAGCCCTGAGCAGCTCAGTGTTACAGTGAGCTCTTGAATAAAGACTCTTACAAATTACCGCGTTGTCCGCTTCCTCCTTGCTTACAAGTAGCGTGCGTAACACCGCGCTTTACTGGTGACCCTCGACGTTGGATCTGCCATAGCGATCCTTCCAAACACAACGCCATTGCCATGGCCAACAACGCGATGTCGGTTAAACTTCCCGAATTTTGGGAGGCCCAGGCCGAAGTTTGGTTCGTCCAAGCCGAAGCCCAGTTTCAGCTTCGGCGCCTCACCGACGACGACACGCGCTACTGCCACGTCGTCGCCTCCCTCGGGCCCGGCACGGCTGCTCGAGTTGTGTCCGTCCTTCGCCACCCACCGGACGGCCACAAGTACGAGGCACTCAAGCGGCTGCTCCTAGCCACGTCCGGCCTCACGGAGGACGCACGGGCCGACCGCCTCCTGGATCTCCCCGAGCTCGGCGACACGTGCCCGTCGGTCCGAATGGACCATATGCTGTCACTGTTGGGCGACGAAGCCCCTGGTTCTCTATTCCGGGCGCTTTTCCGTCGCCAACTTCCAGCACAGGTACGCCTCGCGTTGGCCGGGACCGTGCTAACGGAACCCCGAGCATTGGCCACCGAGGCGGACAGGTACTTCGCGGCTTCGAACACACGGGCGAGAGTCGGTGCGGCCCACCTCGTGGATCCCGAGGCCGATGCTGATCCACAGCATCAGCTTCCACAGCATACACAGCATGCTGATACGCACCTCGTGGCCGCCGCCACGCCCCGCCCACCGCCGCGGCGAAAACCGCCACCGCGGGGAAAACCGCCGGCTCCACCGGCCTGGCGGAGCCAGCCGCGCTCCTCCAGCTCCACCACCTGGTGCCGGTTCCACGCCAGGTTCGGCCACGAGGCTCGACAGTGTCATCCGCCATGCTCCTTCGACAGGTCGGGAAACGCCCGGGCCGGCGCTCGATACTGGCAATGAGCGCCGGCCGTTCGAACAGCCTGCTGTTCATCACGGACACCTTATCCGGGCGCCGTTACCGATGCGACACAGGAGCGCAGGTGAGTGTCGTTCCTGCCGGTACGTCGGACAAGCATGCCGCGGGCGGGGGCCCCGTGCTGCTTGCCGCAAACGGGACGCCCATCCATACGTACGGAAAACGCTGCCTCTCTCTGCGGTTCGGAGGGCAGGTTTTCCGATGGTCGTTCATCACCGCCTACGTGCCCATGGCATTGCTTGGCGCGGACTTCCTGTGCGCAAATGGGCTCCTGGTCGACGTAAAGCACAGACGTCTTGTCCAGGCCGAGACGTTCAGCTCGCTCGCTTGTGCGCTGCCCAGCTCGTCGAGCAGCCCACTGAGCGGCTCACCGAGCGGCTTGCCAAGCGGCTTGCCGAACGGCTCGGTTCCGGCCACGTTGATCTGTACGCTTCCGGCAGCGGACGAATTCACCCGCCTCCTCGCCGGCTTCCCGGCCCTCACGCGGCCCACCTTCTCGGCGGGGGCCGTCAAGCACGGGGTGGCCCATCACATCCCCACCGTCGGGCCACCGGTCTACGCCCGGGCACGCCGCCTCGAGCCGACGAAGCTGGCGGTAGCAAAAGCGGAGTTCGCTACCCTGGAGCGACTCGGCATCGTTCGGCGCTCGGAGAGTGCTTGGGCGTCGCCGCTGCACATCGTGCCGAAGCCCGGCGGGGGATGGCGACCGTGCGGGGACTATTGCCGTCTCAATGACGCCACCACCCCCGACCGCTACCCCGTCCCCCACATTCAGGACTTTGCCGCCCGTTTGGCGGGCATGTCCTTCTTCTCGAAGGTGGACCTCATATGCGGTTACCATCAGGTCCACGTCAGGCCGGAGGACGTCCCGAAGATGGCGGTCATCACGCCGTTCGGACTCTTCGAATTCCTGCGGATGCCCTTCGGTCTGAAGAATGCGGCTCAGGCGTTCCAGCGGCTGATGGACAGCGTCCTGCGCGACTTGGATTTTGTATACGTCTACCTGGACGATATCCTCGTCGCCAGCGCGTCCCGCAAGGAGCACCTACACCACCTCCGCACGCTCTTCGAACGCCTGGGCCAGCATGGCCTGATTGTGAACCCCGCAAAGTGCCGGTTCGGCGTTGCCGAACTCGATTTTCTGGGGCACCGCGTCACCAGGCACGGAGCCGTCCCCCTGCCGGCCAAGGTGGAGGCGGTGAAGGGGTTTTCGCGCCCCCGCACGATCAGGGGGCTGCAGGAGTTCCTGGGCATGGTGAACTTTTACCATCGGTTCCTGCCCCGTATCGACCAGCTCCTGCACCCCCTGCACGAAGCTCTCCGAGGTAAGCCGGGCAAAGGCGACGTCACCTGGACCGAGCAGATGGACGCGGCATTCACGGGCGCGAAGCTCGCCTTGGCTAACGCCACCAAGCTCGCGCACCCGGCGCCCGATGCGCCGATCGCCCTCACCACCGACGCCTCGGACTACGCGGTGGGCACGGTGCACGAGCAATGGGTGCGTGGTGGTTGGCAATCGCTGGCGTTCTTCAGCCGGCAGCTTCGCCCGCCCGAACGCCGTTACAGTACCTTCGACCGCGAGTTGCTCGGGCTTCACTTGGCGGTCAGGCACTTCCGCCATCTGCTCGAGGGCCGTGCGTTCACGGCCTTCGTCGACCACAAGCCGCTGGTCTTCGCGATGGGCAAGGTCACCGAGCCGTGGTCGGCCCGGCAGCAGCGTCACCTCTCGGCCGTGTCCGAGTACACGACGGACATCCGGCACGTCGCGGGGAAGGACAACCCGGTGGCGGATTGCCTTTCCCGGGCCGTCGCCCACGCAATCCACCTCGGCATCGACTCTGCCCGGATGGCAGCGGACCAGGCCGCTGACCCCGACGTTCAGGCCTTGCGGACCACTGTCACGGGCCTCCGCATCACCGAGGTGCCATTCGACGGCGCGGGCGCGGCCCTCTTGTGCGACGTCTCCCTCGGGCGGCCTCGCCCCATCGTGCCCGCGGGCTGGCAGCGCCAGGTGTTTGACGCCATCCACGGCCTGTCCCACCCGGGCACGAGGGCCTCCCAAAGGTTGATCGCCGACAAATTCGTCTGGCATGGCCTCCGGAAGGCCGTTCGCGGCTGGGCCAGGACGTGCCTCGCGTGCCAGCGTGCCAAGGTGCACCGGCACACCCAGGCCCCGTTGGCCCCGTTTATGGTGCCGGAACGCCGGTTTGACCACGTCCACGTGGACCTGGTGGGACCCCTGCCCCCCTCGCGGGGTTTCACCCACGTCCTCACCATGGTGGACCGCACCACCCGGTGGCCGGAGGCCGTGCCCTTGGCGTCGACGATGGCGGCGGACGTCGCGCAGGCTTTCATCGCCACCTGGGTCGCCCGGTTCGGTGCCCCCTCAGACATCTGGTCCGACCGCGGCCCCCAGTTCACCTCGGAGCTCTGGGGGGCGGTCACGCAGGGGCTCGGGGTCCGGCTGCACCGAACCACGGCCTACCACCCCCAGGCTAACGGCCTGTGTGAGCGATTTCACCGCTCATTGAAGGCCGCGCTCCGGGCCACCCTCCGCGACGGCGGCTGGGTCGACAGGCTCCCCTGGGTCCTGCTGGGCCTCCGGACGGCGCCCAAGGAGGACCTGCGCGCATCCACGGCGGAGTTGGTCTTCGGGCAACCGCTGCGGGTGCCGGGCGAGTTCCTCCCCGACTCCACGGCACCATGGTCCGCGGCACAGCAGCGCTCCGCTCTGCAGGAGACCGCCCAGAGGTTTGCCCCGGTGCCGACGGCACGCCACGGGCACCCACCGACGCACGTCGCCCCGGAGCTTCGCACGGCGGAGTACGTCTTCGTCCGCCACGATGCCCATCGGACACCACTGCGGCCCCCGTACGACGGGCCTTTCCGCGTGCTGGAGCACTTCACCCTGGACATCGGCGGTACTCCTGACCGCGTTTCTGTGGACCGCCTCAAGCCGGCCCACCTCGACGTGGACCATCCACCGCCGGTGGCCCGACCCCCGCGTCGGGGCCGCCCCCCTGCGGGCGGACCCCCGGCACCACCCAGCCCCGCCGCCACGCCGCCCCCCGGTCCTGCACCCATCCCAGGGGCAGCCGGAGGCATCCCAGATGGCATCCCTGCATCCCAGACGCCGCCAGTCGCCAGGGGGTGCTTCGGCCGGGTCATCCGTTTGCCCCGCAAACTGACCCTTCAGGTGCGCGGGGATTCTGGGGGGGCGCGTGTGGCGGACACGAAAGCACTGACGTGGTGACATCACCCCGCACAACAAGTGGGGGTGGGCCACGCCCGGGAGAGAGGCGTGGCCTCACGATATACACGGGGCGCGCAGCCCTGAGCAGCTCAGTGTTACAGTGAGCTCTTGAATAAAGACTCTTACAAATTACCGCGTTGCTTACAAGTAGCGTGCGTAACACCGCGCTTTAAAATTATGATTATGGTGCGAGTCAAGTTATAACAACATTTGTGACCCCAAGCTAATGAATAAAATAATAGACATTGTACTTTCGTAGCATTATGGGAATATTGTATGTTACGTTTCCAGATAATAGATGAAAACTAGTATACAAGCTCCATTTTATCAAATTACAATTTCATGCCAAGAGAAATAAAATTTATCAGTATGCTGTCGGGGAAGGCGGGGCAAGTTGAGCCAGTTTTTGTTCTTGGAATGTTAGGACTGAACTTACTGATGATCTTGCACAAATGAGTATCTTGCCTTCTAATTTAATCCTTGGGAAACATTTTGTAGCTAGTTCTTACTTTCTATCCCCACACTGAAAGTCACTGTGACCTTTGAAAAAACGGAGGCCAAATGGCTCAACTTGCCCCACCTGAGGGGTAAGTTGATCCAACCTCTGGGGTAAGTTGTACCACATAGGGGTAATTTGATCATTGCCCCAAATAAAGATAACTAAAGTAGAAAATCATTGTTTTGCCAGAAAAATATTTAATGTTGTAAAGTTCTACAACACTGAACGAAATGATTACCTTGTGTTCATGGTTATAGTAATCAGTTACGAACAAATTGAGTCACTCTCATAGAAAAACAAGATTGTCAACTGTGGTAAGAAAAGTCAACTCAATCCACCTGTCACAGTTTCAAGTCACAATTAAACAAAAAGTATCCCAAATAGTTGATCATTGCCCCAAATAAAGATAACTGAAGTACAAAAATTGGTCTGCCTGAAAAATATTTAATGTACTTGTTACAACACTGAACGAAATATTTACATGTACCTTGTGTTCATGGTTATAATTCAATGTGGCAGCTGGATTGAGTTGAAAACAGCTGCCACAGTTTTAAGTCACAATAAAACAAAAGTGTCCCAAATACACCCAGAAAGGCCAACAGTCAGACTGTGGCAATTAAGGCACAATATCTTGCTCATCAATGCCAGCTTCATCATTTGGATCTGGAACTAAAACTAAAACATGTCAGAAATCAAGTCAATTAAGCTGCCAAACTGACAAGTCACAATTGAACACAAGCTGTCCAGAACAACGGGCAGAACTGCCAACGCACTTAGGCTGTGACAGCTTACGCACGATGTCTTCCAGTTCAAATCCTGCTTCATCCTTTGGGTTTGGAACAAACACTGGGTTGTCAGATCCAACTTTTCCAGCAACCTTCTGCAGGAAGACACCTTCAAACTGAAATTCCTCTCCATTCAGTACATCAACCCGAGCAATGTAATGCACAAATCTTGATTTGCCAGCACATTTGCCCGAGCTTTGCTCGGAGCGCTTGAAATGGCAGCACGGCAAGGAATGCTCCCCGGGGAGTGGAGATGGTACACCCAGTGTGGTGCAGGCTCGCAATGTATCCAATGACCGGGGTAATAATATGGTATTCTGTAAGCGCTTTGAGCCTTTGGGGAAAAGCGCATTATAAATGCTAATTATTATTATCTCCACCAACATGAGTTGGCAAGTTGAGCCAGACCCTACGGGGCAAGTTGAGCCATGGCTCAACTTGCCCCGTAGGGTCTGGCCCAACTTGCCCCAGTCTGAACTTTCTGAGATGTCTCCACATACACATATTCTATGCATCCATCGTATTAAAGTCTATGACAAGAATGGAGACACATACCTGGACTAACAATTGTCATCTGATATCCATATTATATCTATGCTGCATATGGAAGAAACGTGAACTTACCTGTTTTACACCTTTTTACTTTTATGGCTGAAAATTTGATTTTTCCCTCTGCAACACTGGTTTCTGTTTCAATTTAGAAAACAATATGGCAGAATTTGGAGTTATGCAATGGGGCATCTATAGATGGTGCCACCACAAAGTCTGACTCATTCATAACAGGCTGGGAGGTGGTGGCTCAACTTACCCCTATGCTCAACTTGCCCCACCTTCCCCTATGCAGCTGACAATAAATCGTGTGCCGCGACAGGCAAACAATTCGTGTGAATAAATGACGCCGCTTGCAGATTTTATTATTCCAATAACAAACAACACGTCACTTTAACTTGAATTAGTTGTTCCTCATTAAATCTGCGACCAAACAGTAATAACATCGATTCCCTCGTCACAGAACTACAGGATTGCCACAGCTGACATACATCTTGCAGTGCCAGCGTGCGAAGTTAGGTATGCAACATGGAGCCAGTATTTCAGTTGGCCAGACTCTCAATATACACAGCACTGCTGCCTACTACCCCTCCCCCCTATCCCCCCCTCTCCTCCCATTCCCCCCTCTACTCCCCTTCCCCCTCTCCCCCCTCCCCTCCCCCTCTCCACCCTCCCCCCCTCCCCTTCCCCCCCTTCACCCCCATCCCCTTCCCCGCCTTTCACCCCTTTCCCCCCTTCCCTCTCTCCTCCCCTCCCCTTCCCTTCTCTCCCCCTCCCCTCCCCTCTCCTCTCCCCCGCCCGGCAACGCCAGGTATTTCTGCTAGTCTTAAATATAAAAGAGACTCGTTGGTCTGTCTGTCTGTGTGTGTCGCCATTTTTCTCAGAGATAGCTAAACAGATCGTCAAACTTTCAGAGGTTCATCAATGAGTGCCTGAGAGTGTTTTAGGCAAATATATATATATGAAGGAGCTGGGGCTCCCACGTCGATCGGAAGAATGGACGCGACAAAAAGCTGGAATTCACCCGAGTTGCTTTAATCAAACCAAACACTCAGGCACTCTGAAAAGCCCGTTTATCGGGCAGCAATATATATACATATTATCCCGGAGCGTTTGCCCAGGAAAGGCGAGAGGGGGCGTGGCCCAGCGTCCCGACCGAGGCCTGGCAAGTTGAGCGCGGGCCTGCCCGGGCGTCCTGGACGAGCCCGGCATGGTGATCGCTCCGCGTCCTTGATAGGTGCAAGGCGATTGTGAAAACCCAGCGGTAGCCGCTACATTTATTTATTTTTGAAAAAAAAAAGTTCGTTTTTGGGGATTTAGCTACCAATCGGTAGCTAAAAAAAAATCGCTCGAAAGTGCCTGTCTTTTTGATTAATGACAGGTATAATTATATACAAGTACGCATTCACATAAATAAATGCAAAACAATTCGCAAACATTTTAACACAAATGAATCGAACAATTCCGGAAGTGTACGAAGTTGGTGGAAGACTTCTTCTTCTTCTTCTTCTTAGTTTATAGATTGGTATTTACAGGATTTACAGTATTTATTATTTACTAGCTGAATGCACCCGGCGTTGCCTGGGTTCTTTTTGAATGAATTTAATCTTCTGTACATTGGTCTGACGCGAGAGTTAGTGCTCAACGATTCCTTGTTGTTTCTTCTGTCGGACCCTGCGAGAGAGATTTTGAAAGCATGTGTTGCAATCAGTCAGATATTCCTAATATGACCCTACTGGCATGGGCGGACTGGCCATAGGGCATTTGGGCAATGCCCGGTGGGCTGGGACCGCTGGGTAAACAATGGGCCGCTGGGCTGGATAAAAAAACTGCTGAAAAAAAATTTGTCACGGAAAACGGCAATGGGCTCTCCAATATTCGATGTGTTCACGGTTTGAATTACGTAACGTAACGTTTGTGACGATGTTTGTGACTTTTGTGTTCACGGTAGTGTTTGATGTGACGGTGTGAACGTAATTTCGTAATGTTTTTCGTTTATATTTTCGTAATCGTTTAATGAACGTTTAATGAGCGTAAGAATAATGTTTAATGGTCATTAGATGAATGAATGAATGTTATGAATAATGCCATGGCGTCGCGTTGGCAGCAGTGACAATATAAAAATGTTTGCCAAGAACTTCAAAGAGAGAAAAGGAACTTTTATCAGCAATGTCGTGTACCCTGAAGTTCTGAGCTGAAGAAGAGGTACCATACAAAATCATTCAATTCTTTTCCTAAAGAAAAGCGTACAGTTGATATCACTAATCACGATTTGAAACACGATGGAATAATATTTACCGATATGAACAGTGATGTGGTTTTTTTATTGAAATTCTAAAAATACTGTTTAGATTTTGATGATTTGTGTGTGATATTTAACGGATGTTTATATAAATCGCGCCTCCTAATTGAAGCCCCGCCCTTTGGGCGGGTACCGTGCATATATAATGGCGACACAACAATTTTTACCGCTTTGCTTTGAAGAACGGGAATGAAGGGGAAGGAGCGTGTTAATATGTGAGGTTGAAGGCTTTGGGTGGTGAGGTGAGGGGGTTTTAAGCCAGATTTTAGTCTTACAGCCGCCATGTTGGTGCTCACTGTCACTGCGATGCGAAGCGAAAGACGCCTCAGAGCTGTTACATTCACAATCGCTACGTCGTATGTACTCCCGATACGTGTTTCCTTCATTGTCAAAACTACCAAATCAACAGCAAAAAGGATTTTGAGCCGATAGGCCAAGTAAGTTTAGATAGGTCTACTGACTACTGATCTAGTATTGATAACAATGTCGCGAACTGACTTACGATGCTAATTTTTTTTTAAAAATTTCAGCATCTGCATCTGTAACCAACAATGGATAAAGCAAACCAGAAGAGCAGAAAAGGAGGTGCTGAGAACGAATGTGATCGAAAGAAAAAGAAACCGTCAGATAGTGCTTCAAAGTGCAGAAACCTTTTGGATCTGTTCAAGAGTACTAATACTGGGCCTGGTGAAGTCAGTGAACACGGGGATAAGGATACTGAATCGGTAGCTGGACCATCAGCAGCTGAATTGGTAGATGATCAATTGGCAGCTGAATCAGTAGATGACCAATTGGCAGCTGAATCGGCAGAATTGGTGCAAATTGGTTAACACAAACAGGTGCGGTCAGCTGAGAGAGATGTACCTGAGCTGCAGCTGCTACACTTGCAGAGGAGGGATACCCCTCGATTAACTACTTTAGGAAACCATGTAGAGATGAAGATTGTTTGCTGTTTTGGAATCACCACCCTAATCAAAAAACTGACAACTGAGTGGTCAAGAGGTGTTTCATGTGAAAAGATGGTACAAACAGATGGTGGTTGTCATACAACAAGGACAATCATTCTCTTCACTGTTCAGTGTACTTGGCGTTTTCCAGCACCTCAGACTGGTCCACGTTCATCAAGGGAATGACTGACTGGCGACATGTACATACACGTGTTGAAGAACATGAACGCTCTTCTTTTCATTTGAGATGCTCTACAGCATACCTGGTAGATCGACAACAGTCCAGCGTTTCTCACCTGCTCGCACGTAGCCATCATGATGAGGTTAGAAAGAGACGGCAAGTGATGGAAAGAGTTGTGGATGTGGTCAAACTCATTGGTAAGAGGGGACTGAGCTACAGAGGAAGTAATGAAGAAGCAGCATACACACTTGACAATGAGGAGATCGACAATGGTACATTTCTGGAAGTTGTAAAACTACTTTGGAAGTATGATTCCTGCACAGCCGATCATCTCTCTCACGTTGTCCAAAACAGCAAGAAGCAACATGAGAAGGCAAAGAGTTCACGAAGTCGAGGCTCCTTGGTAACTTTGCTGTCTAAAACTACAGTTAATTCTGTTATCACAGTTATCCGGGATAAGATACGTCAGTGGATTTCTGAAGAAGTAACAGACATGTTTGCTGTGGAAATTGATACCACTCAAGACATCTCAACACAAGACCAGTGCTCTGTTGTTCTTAGATATGTTGATAGCACTGGCACTATCCAAGAAAGATTAGTGAGTGTGGTGAAATGTGAGGAATCTACTGGCGAAGCTTTTGTGCAACTTGTTTCTGAAGTCTTATTAGGACTGAATCTTGACCTCAAGAACTGTGTTGGAAACTCAACTGATGGTGCAGCAAACATGCAGGGGTGGTACAAAGGCTTCAGTACTCTGCTGTGTTGGAAACTCAACTGATGGTGCAGCAAACATGCAGGGGTGGAACAAAGGCTTCAGTACTCTGTTGTGTTGGAAACTCAACTGATGGTGCAGCAAACATGCAGGGGTGGTACAAAGGCTTCAGTACTCTGCTATCAAAGGAAGCTCCAATGCAGATCCATGTTTGGTGCCACGCACATGTGTTAAATCTCGTTGTGACCGAAGCTACAAGTGTTGTGGTGACTAGCGCATCACTTTTCTCACTACTGAATGACATTGCAGTATTCTTTCGGGAATCTTATCAGCGAATGAACATCTGGAGTCGACACTCCACTACTGTGAAACGAATGGGAACTATCGGAGAAACGAGATGGTGGTCATGGGACGCCGCCTTGAAGAAGGTTTTTGGTTCATTCAACAACCCAACTGGAGCGCTTTTCATGGAAGTTATCACCACTCTTAATGCCATACTAGTTGCTGACCAGATCCAAGCAGCTGTTAAGGCCAAGGTGAAGGGATACATTGCCAGTCTCCTGCAGTTTGAAACAATTCTGACTGCACAAGTATATCTGCAAGTATTCTCCCGCACTACAGCGCTCTCCAAGTATCTACAAACTGTGCAATTGGATCTGCTGACTGTGCACCGGATGGTGGATGAATTGCGAGAGAATATGCAGATGCTACGGGATGACTTCCAAGCTTGTCATGATGCAGCTGCAAAGTTTGTTCAATGGGCTAATGACCAGCTGGATGAAATGGATGTAAATCTTGTTATGGAAGAGTCCCTTCCTATAAAACGGCAAAGACAGCACAAACGTATTGATGGCGAACTGTCCATAGATGAGGCTACATCAGCTTCTGACCCAGTAAAGAAGTATCGCATTGAAGTGTACAACCAAATAGTGGACACTATTGTGAGCAGCATTGAGCAGCGGTTTGACAGATCAGCAACATCAACATTGTGTGCTGATCTCTCACTTCTTCAGCCAAGGAACTTTGATCAAGTACAATTGGGAGCTATGGAAGAGCTGCATAAACATTTGCTGAGATTTGATGATGTCACTGCAGAACAACTACAAAAAGAACAGCGAAGCCTTGGAGAACAATAGTCAACACTGAAACAATCAGTAGCAGATGCTTATACAGTGCAGGGAGACAGTGAGTCTGAACAGGACAGGAAGACTTTGTCAAGTACATGTAAGTCATGTAAAGCCTGTCCTCTCTGCTGCTACAAGGTGCTCCTCAAGTTGAACCTCTTCGCTGATGCCTACAAGAGCATTGGGCTTGCCTACAAGCTGCTGCTAACGCTGCCTGTGTAAACAAGTGGCATGTGAACGGTCGTTCTCTGCTTTGAAGAGAATCAAAAGCCGCCTGCGAAGTACAATGACTCAAGAACATATTGAGGCATTCATGTTGATGTCTGTGGAAAAAGGGATCCTGGCCAAACTTGAAACTAAGGATATCATTGATGGTGTGGCTGCCAGAAGCAGCGAACTGTGCAGGCACCTACTCTCTTAGACATGACATGTGCTTGTGTTACTGAAAATAAATTTAATTTTTAGTGGATTTCATTTAGTTTTTTTTTTTCAAGCTTTTAGTCTATTTTCTCAGATAAGCAACATATTAATGAATAATGGGCCGACCGAGGTCAAGGATGCCCGGGCCGGTTTTAAGACCCAGTCCGCTACTGCGCTACTGGCTACTGCAAAGCCGCAATGAGCCGGCGAAGCCAAAGCCTCTTGCCACTATTTTACCCATCACTAAGGCATCAGTAGGTTAGGTAGTTGGTAGTAGCTAGGTGCAGTAGGTACCGTACCTAGTTCAAAATGACACCATTTGCATTCTGGATGAGATTAAAATTGTTAAAATTTCCTTCTTGATTAATTCGATGAATTCCGTCTCAATTTCGGATATTTCCGGCCGTGAAAAACTCTCCCCTACGGCCGCGAGATTTCTAAAAAAGATTTCTTCCTCAATTTTAGAATATTTGACGCTGTTTTCACCCTCGAAACGCGGTACCGGTAATAAACTTTTTTGAAATATTTTTTCAAATGCTCGAATCTCATTGGTTCCGGTAATTGGTGACGATTTTCGTTGAAGATAACCAGGTCCCGTGCGGGCTCGAGGAACGAGGTTGGTCTTAAAGTATTTTAATTACAAATTAGAAGTGCATTAGATTGTGAATCAAACAAAGACGGGTGAAACAAACTCCTATTGAACTTTTTCGCAATTTTTTTATGCATACTTCCGCATCCGGAAGATGGCGGCCTCCATTGAGTGATTTGGTTTTTGAAATATTTTTTCAAATGCTCGAATCTCATTGGTTCCGGTGTTTGGTGACGATTTTCGTTGAAGATAACCAGGCCCGTGTGGGCCGAGGTTGGTCTTAAAATATTTTAATTACAAATTAGAGGTGCATAACATTGTGAATCAAAAAAAGACGGGTGAAACAAACTCCTATTGAACGTTTTTCAATTTGTTATGCATACTTCCGCATCCGCAAGATGACGGCCTCCATTGAGCGATTTGGTGCGGCAAAGCTTCGAAATTCTCAAGGGATCCAGCAAAATCTGGCTTTTCAACATAATACGTACGCGTTCATTCACAACACCGGCTTCGCCGGCTATTATTTACTAGCTGAATGCACCCGGCGTTGCCCGGGTTCTTTTTGAATGAATTTAATCTTCTGTACATAGGTCTGACGCGAGCCCAGTATCAGTTAGTGCTCAACGATGCCTTGTTGTTTCTTCTGTCGGACCCCACGAGAGAGATTTTGAAAGCATGTGTTGCAATCAGTCAGATATTCCTCAGGGGCGGAACCAGGGGGGGGGATGCAGGGGGTGCGCACCCCCACCCCCCCCCCCTTCGATCCAGGATGAGGGTGCAGGCGGTGCGAATCTGCTGAACTGTTCGACCAGGGAAGAACACAAGGAACTGCAGAATCTTCCAAGAACGCACGAAATGCCGTTTCTGACGATCAATTTTTAAAAACTTCCTGGGGGAGGACCCCTAGACTCCACCTTCATCCCCCCCCCCAGCACTATAATTTCATGCACTCCCCCCCCCCCCCCCCCCATCTTGAAATTCCTGGATCTGCCCCTGTTCCTAATATGCATACGCATTGCGTAGAGTGAGAGCTTCGTCGACAATGGTCAGTCAATCGAGTACGCAGCCCTCGCAAGCATCTGTAGGCCTAGGCCTAGCTAGGCTAGGTTGTTTGATCTTGGGCTTAGAATTGAAATTCAAATTAATTTTATTGAATTGATAGATTAGGATAGAATGCAGGACTTACCTACTGTAGGCTATATACTCGGTACGTGACAAAAAATGTGTGGTTGGAACATTCGAGAGGGCTCAAGGCGTGGCAATAAAACCCGTTGCGCGAAGCCCCCACAGCAGTTCTGCGAAGGGGTGAGCTTGCAAGTTATTAAAGTCCTGTGAGAGTTGAGGAGTTCTGCGAAGGGAGGTGCTTGACTAAGTTCTGTGAGAGTTGAGTGTTGTACAAGAGAGAAGACGCACATGAACTAAGTTATAAGCGCTCGTACCAAATTGGACGCTCGGTTGAGCTTGAGGCCGAGCCTCTATTGGGTTACGCGAGTGATAGCACACCGGCAACTAAACGCGCTCTGGAAAAAAAAACCGCCAAGCCGGCGAGAGACGCATACATTTCCCTTCTGCCTGCTGTGCCCTTTGTTTGAGAGACGCGCTACAAGGATCCCTTCCACCGCCTGCTTGCCTTCATCGCGGAATGTGCTGGACTGGGGAGAGCCATGCCGGGCGGGGCCGTTCCTGGACGACCGTTCAGCGAGGAACACCATTCTACCTGCATTTCCCCTTTGTGAGTGTGATCGGGCCCGTGTCTGGGAATTAAAATAAGACTGCTTAAGGCTGCTCTGTGTCTCTCTGCTTTCTACCGACTTGTACATACTTGTGTAAATAATAATTAAATCGTGTTCTACCTTTATTCGACCGTCTCATGTTTTCCATCATTGACTAAGCGTGGTACGAATAGAACCGCTCGAATCGGGTTCCAATACCAACGGTAACTGCACGGACCACGTGGTACGCAATCCGCTCGGTGTACCCAAATTATACGTGGCTCGTGCGAGGCTTGATTCCCTGCTTCCGCGGCGGCGCAGGTATTTAGGTACTTCGAGACTTGTCCCGAAACCCTACCTTGCATTTGCCCGGGAGGTGCGTTTCAAGTCTCGGTTTCGCCGGCCCAGAAAGAACAAGGGGCTTAATCTCCCCTTGGTAAGGGTAGGAAGGGCGGCGGAAACCCGTAACAATATATTAACTAATACATTAAATTGGTTTCATAACGATATAAACTTGCCTTCAATTAACAAACAATTGTGGGAGGAGCGAGGAGTGGTTAGGCAGTGGGGGAGGGGAGTGAGGAGTGGATGGTCAGTGGGGTGGGGGAGGGAGTGAGGAGTGGTTAGGCAGTGGGGTGGGGGAGGGAGGAAGGGGTGGTAGTCAGTGGGGGAAGGAGGAAGAAAGGGGTGGCAGGCAGTGGGGGGAGGGTGGGAGGAAGGGGGTGATAAGCAGTGAGGGGGAGGGGAATGGTGGGAGGGAGGGGAGGTAAGCAGTGGGGGAGGAGGTAAGCAGTGGGGAGGAGGAGGTGGGAGGAAGGGGTGTGTGGGGGGAGGAGTGAGGGGTGGGTGGGTGGGGGGAAGTGAGGGGTGGGTGGGTGGGGGGGAGTGAGGGGTGGGTGGGCAGGGGAGGGAGGGAGTGAGGGGTGGGTGGGGGAGGGAGTGAGGGGTGGGTGGGTGGGGGGGGGGGGAGTGAGTTTGGGGAGTGAGGAGTGGGTGGGGGGATGAGAGTGAGGGCCAATTTACAACACAAACGTGTGATTGCATGCATGTCATGACATACATGAGATGCATGAGCTGTGAGCGTACAATGCACCGCGACGACATATTTTAGAATTTCCATCCACGACACGTTTTATTATTATCGTCAAAAACAAGGTTTCGGTGCTCAAATTAACTAAATATTAAAACTAGTCCTAGATGTGGATACATATATAAACTAACACAATACATTAGTTTCAGAACGATATAAACTTACCTTCGTCAAAATCAGTGAATGGTTTTGACAACCCAAACTTGCGGCAATAAATTCACCTACTTCTCGAAGTCGGAAAATAAAGGTTGGAAGACGAGGTCAAAGGGGAAAATCTGAACTACGTCATAAGTATTTCCGGTTCATCTAAGAAAAACAAATACGACCTCTGCAGCGATAGTAATAGAGGGCTGTGCTGTGCAGACAGCCGAGATCGCTGGCAGACCAGGTATTGGTGCCACAGTGACGCGCCACTCAGCATCCGATAGTCACGTATCTACTATGTTTATATATAGTCTGGACTTCTAGTCCACTGGACCAGGTACGTAGGTCCGACTGGCAGGGACGTACTGAAATCGGTGTACCTGGCTTAAATGAAGTCGGTGTAGCTGGCGTAAATGATGAGCGGTTTCGAAATCAAAATCCGTTCTGTACAGTACTGTATTGTAATTTATTGATTTTAATCACCAGGTGAAAATAATTTATCGGTCGCACCAGACCAAAGCAAGATCACGTGAGCAAGATGGCGGATCATAGAAGGGACAAGATGGAGGATCATGGAAGGGACAAGATGGCGGATCATGGAAGGGACATTTCAAATGACAACATGAAATTTTGTTCCCAAAGGAATGGGGAAAATAATTATTTTTTTTTTTATGTGAAATTTGAAATGAAAGAGAAATTTTGAATGGATTTACATTTACATGCAATTGGCATAGAGGTTCGCTTACGAAGCTCTCTAATATGACCCTACAGCAAAGCCGCAATGAGCCGGCGAAGCTCAAAGTATTTTAATTACAAATTAGAGGTGCATAAGATTGTGAATCAAAAAAAGACGGGTGAAACAAACTCCTGTTGAACTTTTTCGCAATTGTTTATGCCTACTTCCGCATCCGCAAGATGGCGGCCTCCATGGAGCGATTTGGTGCATCAATGCTTCGAAATTCTCAAGGGATCCAGCAAAATCTGGCTTTTCTACATAATACGTACACGTTCATTCAAAACAACGGCTTCGCCGGCTATTAAGTGCATAAGTTGTACTTCAAGAGAATTTTGAAAGAAGAAGAATATTTATTGCGAAATGGGCCCAGCCCGGCCGAGGCAGCCTCGACCAGCCTCACCACCTCGCCTATAACCTTCCCGGGGCCCGTCCCGACATTTTTCGTTCTTTTTCAATGAACCTACTACTATAATTCAGCTTTTACTCGCGGCCGTAGAAGATTGACTACGATAATTCAGCTCAGCTTTTAATTGCGAAATGGGCCCAGCCTGGCCGACGCGGCATCGCCCGGCCTCGCCCGGCCTCGCCACCAAGCCTATAACCTTCCCGGGGCCCGTCCCGACATTTTTAGTTCTTTTTGAATGAATTTACTACTATAATTCAGCTTTTACTCGCGGTCGAAGAAGATTGACTACTATAATTCAGCTCAGCTTTTAATTGCGAAATGGGCCCAGCCCGGCCGAGGCGGGCTCGACCGGCCTCGCCACCCAGCCTATAACCCCCCCCCCCCCCCCCCCAGGGCCCGTCCCGACATTTTTAGTTCTTTTTGAATGAATTTACTACTATAATTCAGCTTTTACTCGCGGCCGTAGAAGATTGACTATGATAATTCAGCTCGGCTTTTAATTGCGAAATGGGCCCAGCCCGGCCGAGGCGGGATCGACCGGCCTCCCCACCTAGCCTATAACCTTCCTGGGGCCCGTCTCGACATTTTTAGTTCTTTTTGAATGAATTTACTACCATAATTCAGCTTTTACCCGTGGCCGTAAAAGATTGACTACGATAATTCAGCTCAGCTTTTAATTGCGAAATGGGCCCAGCCCAGCCGAGGTGGCCTCGACCGGTCTCGCCACCTAGCCTATAACCTTCCCAGGGCCCGTCCCGACATTTTTTGTTTCAGAGGTTTCCTCCTATCTTTCACCGTTCAGGAGATTAGCGCGTGCAGACAAACAAACAAACAAACAAACAAACAAAAACTTTCTTTTATATATACACAAAGAATTAAGTTAAGCACCCCCCCCGTTTTTTTACAACCTCGCACATTACAAGTTTGTTGTCGTCAAAACAGTGTAATATACCCATGATATTGCTATATTTTCTGGAGAAGTGATATTATGGTCACATAAAAACATAACAATCATGCCGTTTTCAATATTTTATTCTGAATAATTTAAGGTGAAATTTTTTGGGAATTTTAGGCATATTTTCACCTCAATTTAAGTATGGAGCTATAGGTCCATCACGGACAGTGTGGATGACGTTTATGTTTTCTAACGTACAGTCATTGTTCTGAGAAGACCTCTAGCGATCTTTGCGTCAATAACGTGTGTAGGACCCACGTGATCGGATCACTGACTCAACCCTACGTCTCATAGACCCTGTAAGCCGTCGTATGCGTTGCTGTGGCAGGTTGAACCCCCTCGAGCACGTTTGGGACATGTTGGGACGACAAATTGCGAAGATGGTCCCTCCAATAGCCAATCTGGATGAATTGGAACGTGCATTACATCGGGAATGGAACAACCTGCCACAGCAACGCATACGACGGCTTACAGGGTCTATGAGACGTAGGGTTGAGTCAGTGATCCGATCACGTGGGTCCTACACACGTTATTGACGCAAAGATCGCTAGAGGTCTTCTCAGAACAATGACTGTACGTTAGAAAACATAAACGTCATCCACACTGTCCGTGATGGACCTATAGCTCCATACTTAAATTGAGGTGAAAATATGCCTAAAATTCCCAAAAAATTTCACCTTAAATTATTCAGAATAAAATATTGAAAACGGCATGATTGTTATGTTTTTATGTGACCATAATATCACTTCTCCAGAAAATATAGCAATATCATGGGTATATTACACTGTTTTGACGACAACAAACTTGTAATGTGCGAGGTTGTAAAAAAACGGGGGGGGGTGCTTAACTTAATTCTTTGTGTATATATAGAAGAGGAGGCGCTCCTATGGTCACAATTCCGTGTCCATCAGATTAACAGTTGCAGAGAAAAAACAAATTCATACCGATTGGATGAAGCGTTGTACTTGTCGAATTATGACGTCATAACGAACGCACCGATGACATTGTAATTAACACATCTTATTCCCCATGGGGAGTACTTGACAATGAGCCGTGTTTCGATTTTTTCTGTTGAGTGGTTTCGGAGATATGGAGGTGTAACGTTTTTCCAAGATGGCGTCTGTACCACGTGAATTATGACGTCATAATTTTGAATAAAAAAATTATGCAGGTGGAGGCGCTCCGGAACTTTTGTGTCAATCGGACCAAAGGTTACCGAGAAAATGAATTTTTAAAATGCATACACGTAGTACGTACGACACGCATACAGTACATATGTTCGTGTTAGGTTGATGTGGCATGAAACTATCTATAGGCTACAGTCATTGAATAACTTCACCTGGAGTGAAAAGTGACCTCAATGCCATGTAAAGGTCATGATTCATCACCAGGTGAGCATGACAAAGCGGGTACATGAAATTATGAAAAGGCCAAACAGGTTCAGCCACATTTTTTTTTGCCACTGAAAGTTTTCTTTGAATTCAGCTCTCGCGGCATCATTGTGTTTGTGCAGGAGAAGGTGTGCTGAAATAATGATGAGTGAACACACCTTTACAGAAACTGGGGACACGCACAACCTTGGCATTGAGGGATGTGTCCATGCGCAGAAAACTCTCGTGTTTGGACTCTTCTTTTGAAACACAGAGACCGCTCTTGACAGATAATGCCACCAGGTAGTTGGCAATGGCTACGCCAGCATGAGTCAGAACTCCATGTCTACTTGTTGATCACAATGCTCCGCCAATTATTTAAAAAATAAAAATAATTTGTGTTGTGTAGTATTTTCATAGTTTGGCAGGATGGCCTAGACTCGTCCTCTAAGCTGTCGAGCCTGGGTTCGAATCCCGATTCAGCTATGAACTGTCATCTAGATATTTCACAGACAGGGTGATTCATCAATGTGCTGTCGTCCTTCGGACGAACGTTAAACTGAGTGTCCCATCAGCTGTTCACCTGTTAAATCATTCTGCTAAATCATTCAGGTTCACCTTCAGGTTCATTAAAACAGCTGGTCACCAACATCTCTTATCTTCCCCTTATCTTCCCCCGGGGTGTTTTTCCCCCCTTCCCATGCCTCCTCCCTCCAAGCTTTCTCCCTCCCACAGATCTCCCGATGTCCCTCGTTTTGTGTCAGCTTGTGTTTTTGTGATTAATGTTAGCTCTTGCATGAGCCTCAATCTCGTACACAAAAATTTATTTATATATATATATATATATATTGTAACGAATTTGAGAAGTGTAACGAATTTGAGAAGTGTAACGAATTTGAGAAAGTGTAACGAATGTGAGAAGTATGGTTTTGTTGTGTGTAACTGTCACCCTCCGTAATGTAAAGAAAGGTCGAAGCTCGTCCTCTTAGTTAATTCCATAAACCTACACACAGGACACCATATATCCTTTTAAATAGTTAGTCCCTTATTCTCTGTAGGTTAAGGATGTGTTTCCCAATAGTTTGACTCTTCATTGCACCGAATTAAATAAGAGTAGGCCCCTCCGATGCCCCATGGCAGCTTCCAAGTGCCAGGTTTGCCAGGTTTGCTGCAATTGACTCTTTAGCCACTTTGCTGCATTTTCATCTCCCGTCCACTTTGCTGCATTTGACTCCATTACGCACGAGGTAACGACGACGAAGAAAGGCGGCCGGCAGGTCTCCACCTCGTCATAGAGGGGAGGAGTAAGTCGGCCCCGCTCATCCAACCCAGAACGAGGGGTTTGGCTTGAGAGGGCGGAGAGAGAACACTTGGGGGAGGTTCGCAAAGGTTGAAGGGCGGGGCCTATAAAACCCGCAGCGCGACGCTCCCCACGCAGATGAGCTTTTTGGAGAAGATTGAGGTCCGAAAAAGATTGAGAGAGAGGTGCGGCAGATGCGCGATCCAGCTAAAGCAGCCAAGAGAAAACGAGACGTGAGGGGGTGCTGATACTGAGCAATACGCCGAGACCCTCTAGGCCCTATTGCCGGCTGTGGAGATGCGGAGCTGCCAGCTGCTGTTCGCTTCGAGCACGGAACGTGGACCTCGACGGTGTGGAATTGCCCGGACCTTCCTGCCCTGCCATCGGCTTGGACCTTCTCCTCCCTCCAGTGATTCCTGCCATCATTTCCCCCATGTAAGTGTGCCCATTTGTCCGTCTTTCATGTTGTCTTGGGGTTTATAAGTAAGACTGCCACATATATAAGCTAATCATTGCACTATGTCTCCTGCTCCTTCGATTGCCTTATAAATCATCTTTCTTTTCCTTTCTGCTTAGTGTGTATAAATAGTAATAAATCTTGTTATTCCCTACTTTGTCTTTACTTCTTCATGCTCTTTCGGTCGCTTTAGAGGTTTCCATATTGAGTGCACGTGGCGCGATTCGGCCAACGTTCAGGATCGGGTTTAGTGAAGGCTAATGACTCGAACTTCGGGTTGCTAAAAACCGCTCGGCAACTAACTAGACCATCCAAACCGGGGTTCGAGCAGTACTTGTCTCCCTAGTCTGCGGAGGGACGGATAAAGGTATTCGGGATAGACCCTGGGCCCATAACCCTGATCCGTTCCATCCCGCGGGATAGCGTTACAAGTACCAGGACCGGGGAGACGGCCAGCTTAACAGGACAAGGGGCTAATCACCCCTTGCTAACGGGAGAGCCGTCCCCCGTATCCGTAACAATATATATATATATATATATATATATATATATATATATATATATATATATATATATATCTGCCAGAATTCGTTGGTGGATGTTAAAGATCCTAACATGTCCTTCGCGAAGGGTTGGCAAGCTATCGCCGCCACCATGAACCAATCACAAATTCCTACCCTAACTTCCTGCGTATGAGTGGCGACCCGACTACGAATGTAGCCATGGAAACAGCGCTGGTAGCACAGACGGTCTGTCGAGAGCATGGCTCATGATCTGATCTGAGTATTCTCATTGGATGATCTGAGTTTTCCCTCAAGGGTGATTGGTCTGGTGAAAGCGATTTTAATGTTATTTTAAAGAGTTTTACGTCTCTCTGAGCATTTCACCTTCAAGTTCTAAATAATAGGAGAGGGATGATAGTGTGGAGAATTTATCAATTCACATCCTTTTGTGCAATATTGCTTGTACACCAGAAATAACATACCCCCATACCCTTCTGTCTCCCATACCCCCATACCCCTCTATCTCCAATACCCCCATACCCCCTCTATCTCCAATATCCCCATACCTCTCTATCTCCAGTGCATCGAGGTACCTATCTAAGTCCCGTTTCAACATATCCACCCCCCTCTGCTGTCATTATCTTTCCAGGAAGACCATTCCATGCATTAACCACTCTCCGACTGAAAGACCCCTGCCTTAAAAATTCCTAACTCTCATCTTCTTCACCCTCAAGCTATGGCCTCTAGTCCTAAAACTGTCCATTCTGATGAAAAACGTCACTGCACCTATTTTGTACACACCATTCATTATCTTAAACATATCAATCAGATCCCCTCATAGCTTGGTCTGGTTAACCCAAAATCCATGCTTTTCCCTGCAAATGTGTGCTGCTCTTCTTCTGCTCCAATCGGTTCTTCTGATCATGTGCTTATTAAAGTGGACATCTCTCTGGCCATTCTCATAGAGCCTCCTCAGCGTCGACGAGTCTGGCATTTCACTCAGGCTGACTGGCATGGTTTACAAGCAGCCATCAATCATCTGGAGTGGTCTCCCATCTCTACTGCCTCTGACATCAACTCTTCCTGGGAATTCTTCCAAAGTAAACTGCTCTCTCATGCACAGATTTATCCCTTCTCGTCTTCAGTTGTCTTACCCTTCCTCCCGTCCATGGTACACTGAATCTTGTGGTGAGGCAGTTGCCCTGAAACAACTTGCCTTCACCTCATGGAAGGCTAATCCAACTGAAGGCAATCTCCATTCCTTTCACAAAGCACGGGGGTCGAAGTCCGGAGTTCGGGGGTCATGGTCCGGAATTCAGATGTCGAGGTCCAGGGTTTGGGGGTCGAGGTCCAGTATTCAGGGCTGCGTGTGTTTGCGTGTGTCTACCCTCAGGAGAACCAGGAAACAATATCTCTCTACTCTCAAGACGGAACTCTCAAACCTGTCTCCCTCTTCCAAATCCTGGTGGCGTCTGGTCAAATCTGTTTCTGGTGTTTGTTCCCCCTCCATCCCCTCTCTTACCTCAAATGGTAAGACCGCACGTGAAAAACCTTAATGCCTCAACTCTGTGTTTGCCTCAAAATCTTGTGTCCCGAACCCATCTCTCTCTGGACCCACCTTACCCAATCATATACAGGTGCTCTTCGACTCTGTGTCCTTCTCTCCTGACAAGGTGGATAAGTTTCTGTCAATCCTCGACTCTGATTCTGCAACTGGACCAGACGGCATCAGCCCACAGGTCCTAAAATCCTGCTCTGCCGCTCTTTCACACCCTCTCTCTGTTCTCTTCACCCTCTCTTTTGCTCAAGGTCATCTGCCATCAGCTTGGAAATCAGCAAACAGTACCGCTTTACACAAAAAGGTGCAAAAATAGATCCTTGCAACGACAGACCAATCAGCCTGCTCATCACCTTTTCGTGGAATATCTGCTGATAAATGTGCCGTTCATCACGTTTCTGAGTAAAGTGTGTTGCCGATCAGGAAGAAGAAGAAGCCGTACTACCAACTTCGTACACTTCCGAAATTGTTTGATTTATTTGTGTTCAAATGTCTGGTGGTTGTTTTGTATTTATTTACGCGAATGTGTACTTGTATATAACTGTCATTAATTTAAAAAGGCTTGGGCACTATCGAGCGATTTTTATTTTTTATTCCAAAAAAATGAACTTTTTTGAGTTTTTTTTTTTTTGGCCTAAAACACTCCCAGGCACTCACTGATGAAATTCTGAGAGTTTGACGAAGATCCGTTCAGCCATCTCAGAAAAATGGCAACACACAGACAGACCAACAGCTCTCTTATATAGTAGAAGACTAGCAGAAGTACCCGGCGTTGCCGGATGGGGGAGGGGGAGGGAAGAGAGGGGGGGAAGGGGAGTGGGGGGAAGGGGCAGGGAAGGGGGAGGGGAAAAGGGGGAGGCAGGAGAGGAAGGGGGTTCATATATATGCTGGTTTGTGAATGTGGCGTTCATCACGTTTCTGAGTTAAGGGTGATGCCGAGCAGGAAGAAGAAGAAGCCATACTACCAAATTCGTACACTTCCGGAATTGTTTGATTTATTTTTATTCAAATGTCTGGTGACTGTTTTGTATTTATTTATGTGAATGTGTACTTGAATATAACTGTAACTCTGTTTAATAAAGCCGGGTATATTTTTGTACATTTAAAATCCGTTTCATACGAGTTACTTTCCGCAGGTTTGAGGGCTGTCAGTGGGTCCGTTCAGGTAAGTGCTCTTCAGCATCCTCCTCCTCCTCCTCCTCCTCCCCCCCCCCCCCCCCCCCACGACATGTATCAACTCCACCACATATTGAACTGCAGTTCCTTCCCCATCCTCTATTTCCTTCTACATTCATTTCCATCACTGGTGTTGGGCTAGTGGCTAGGGTGCCGGCTTAGGATCCTAGGATCCTGGGTTCGAATCCCGGTCAATCGCTGAATTAACGCCAGGGGGGTTGACTCAGCCTGTCATCCTTCCGAGGTCGGCTAATTGAGTACCAGTTCACTGGTAATTTCCTGTTTGTCGTTAAAGGCGGCAAAAAGGGTTGGCGTCAGGAAGGGCATCCGGCTGTAAAACATTGCTTCAAAAAGGGGACCAAAAAAAACAACAACAACCACGGTGCCCGAAAAAGGCCAACCCCCGCTTTGTGGGGAAAAATGGCCTCTAAAGGTGGTTTTTTTTTTTTTTATTCATTTCCATCACTCTTCTCAACCAGTCACTTTCATCCTTCCTCAACACATGACCAAACCATCTCAACCTGTTCCTCTTCACAGCATCCATCACAGCTGCTCTATTCCCATCATCTTTCGCAATTCATCATTTGTCTTCCTCTCTCTCAACGATACTCCAAACATCCACTGAACCATTCGCTTTTCCACCCTTTCCAGCCTTCGTTGCTGCTCTGCGTTCATTACCCATGTCTCGCTCCCATAAATCATAACACTTCTCACACATTCAGCATACACCTTTCCCTTCAGCTTCAACGACACTCCCCTCCTCGTCAGCACGCCACTCAGTTCCCGAAACTTCTTCCATGCACATCTCACTCCAGCAACTGTTGACGAGTCTGATCCACCTTCTCCATTCAGCATGTCTCCTCGGTAAAAAAATGTTTTCACACCTTCCAGCTTCACGCCATCTCCAAGATCCAACTCAACATTTCCTCCATCTGCAGCTCCCTCTGTGCACACCTTACACTTGAATGTAGCTGCCACACTGGTTAATGACCCTCTCAGACCACTACATTTTTGATGAACCCACTCTGCACAAATTGTACATTGAATGGAGTTCACTCCAACAATCCAACACCCTTCCTGCACACAGCACAGGGCCACTTCCCAGTTCTTTCCACCTCACCACATGCTTTACCACTTGCCATCACCTTCGTTTTTCCGATATTCACCTTCAGACCTTTTGTCTCCATTTATTGGATTTATTTGTGTCTCCATTTATTTTTCTCCACACCTATTATTGCTGAAACATATTGTTATAATTTAAACGATGACTGTACATTATGTTAATTTCACAACGTCCTATAATTCAACTTTATTTTAAATTGTAAACCTGAAAATACATCCCTTACCGAAAGTAATAACCTTAACCTATGGGCAAGTGACCGATTTCCCGACCGCACCGATCATCATCTGGGCATCGTTCTTCCTTGAGGTTTCGATCCTTTCAGCCAAGAACCTCTCCAATCAGTGGGTCCACAACCTCGGCTGCCACACACATCAGTGGATTACATGCATCGATATTTACAGTTTCGCGGAGCATTGATGCTGCCGAAGCAGTTTTTTGCCAAAGGTTGTCCTGCGTGGTTTGCCATTGCCTTCCCAGCATTGTTTGTCCCTTTCTCCATCTATCTATAATTCCACTAATCTCTGTCTGTGTGTGTGTGTGTGTGTATGCGACCGCTGTTTCTCGACAACTACCGGTCCGATATACTTGAAACTTGCCAGGTATATTGCTGGGGACCCGAGGATGTGCCTTTTCAAGGTTTCATATTAATCGGACAAGTAGTTACCGAGCTATGTCCAAAAAACGATTCAACCAATCAGAGAGCAGCGAGTTATCACGTGTGCCGAACGTGGCGAACAGACTCTGCCTCGGACGGCACATTTGAGAGCGTATTCATTTATTTCACGTTGGCAAACTATGTTGGCGTTAAACTATGTTTTAAAACTAATTAAAACTACTTTGCGATTCATCGTAACTGCGATTCGTAACTGCCGTTCGCTTTGGCTTTGCGAATGGACCAAACCATTTCATGTAAATAGAGGGGGGGGGATTGTCACCGTACTCGCAAGCCGTTCGCTTTGGACCAAACCATTTCATGTAAATAGAGGGGGGGGATATAATTTTAGATATAGATATAGTACGGGCATGCCCTAGTGCTTTTAAATGCTGAGTGCCAAGCAAGGAAGCAGCACGTGCGATTTTTAACGTCTTTGCTATGACTATGGTACTTTGCTATGACTATAGCACTTTGGTATGACTATATGATACTGCCTCCATTTCTGTTCCTTCTTATTTATCCGTTGCAGTGCTCGTCATTTTTTTAAATGTCAGGGAGGAACAATGCACGCCCCTTTAATTCTAAAACAGCTCATGCAACCAAACAAACCGATCAAGCCGAGCCGCATTTTTCCTCTCCTCATGATTAGATCAGTTTTACTTTAAGCACAGGCTGGTTGAGGAACCCAGGTTATTCGGAGAAGGTACATTGGTAGAGAATCTCCTGTCATTCTTGCTGAGCAGGTAAGAGTTTGAATTACATGACCTTTCCAAACTTGATTTCACCATGTTAATAGTAATTAAATAAATGGCCGATAAGTAAATTAATCGACAAAGGTCATATAGGACATGGATTTTTTTTTTGTGTGCAAGATAAAGTATAGATATCAATTGAAGCTAATTGTTGCGGAAAGTAAAGTTACCTGACGGCCCTTTCAGGTGTTAATCCTATATGTCGGACACGGTAGCACATTCTCTTGTTCCGCCAAAACGCTAACGCCCAAAAAGTCAGCTTTATCTTGTTTCCCAAAGCAGCTCGTTCACCTTTGTCGACTTTCAGGTGACAAAACCTATCGTTTAAAACTGTCAGCCCTGGAGTCGACTGACGCTAGACTTGGTAAGGTCCAGTATTCCTCCATTCGACAAGTTTTTGTTTTCTGGCCATTATCAAACTTTCCAGAGGTCATAAAGTTTTTTGCTATACTTATGTTTTTGTGAATGTATAAAACAGAGATCTCACAAAAATGAGATTGTTTTTATACAGTAAGTTCAACTTAACTCAGCAATATGATTCGTCTTTATTGTTGTGCATAATCTCTGTTGCAACTGTGGACAACTCGTTATCTCAATTGTATGTTCCGCATGAGTGTAATGTGTGATCAAATGTATCTGTCCTTTATTATGATAAATTACCTTGCATACTTGATCTCATTTCTAATTGTACATTTATCAATCGGGGAAGGAATTGTGAAGACCATGCTCTTTAAAAAAAAACTTTTTAAAAAATCACACAGACACCTCCCTTGTCTCCTCTCCCGTCCTACACCTGAAGGTAATTTCATCCTGTTGCTCTCTTCCTCAAGCTGCCTAACTTGTTGCTGCAGGTAGCTACAAAGTCGAAAAAATGGGTTGCTACAAGTTCTTGAGGGGTACGATGATCTTCTTTAATCTCCTAATTTTTGTGAGTATCTGCCATAACATTTGAGATTCCTTATTACCTACGCCACCGAAAATCGACGGAGGGTATATTTTCACCCCTGTCAATCTGTATGTTTCTTTGTCTGCTGTATGCAGGATATCTCAAAAATAATATTTTATGTTTATATAATGTTTGTCTGTTAGTTGCTAATTGTTTTCTTCAAGTACCAGTTCACTGGTAATTCCCTGTTTGTCGTTAAAGGCGGCAAAAAGGGTTGGCGTCAGGAAGGGCATCCGGCCGTAAAACATTGCTTCAAAAAGGGGACCAAAAAAAAACAACAACAACCACGGTTCCCGAAAAAGGCCAACCCCCGCTTTGCGGGGAAAAATGGCCTCTAAATGTGGTTATTTTTTTTATATAAGTGGAAGTTGTACTGCAATGAAAAAAGTGGTATTTATTACTTTAGAGGATTAAAAAATATCTGATAGACCATAGACATATATACACATATATATACATATATATATATAGTATGTATATATAAATAATATGTATATTTTAATGTACATGTATAAATATATTATATGAATGTATAAATATATTATATGAATGTACAAATATATATATATTGTATACAGTATATATATAAGTTCAAAACACACCTGGTCACAAGTGTGCCGCACTGACCGGGTCCTCAGCATCATCTCGTTTCGGCCCTTCAACCTCGATACGGTCAGCTAAGGTGGGCCAGCAGGGCCACTTAGCTGACCGTATCGAGGTTGAAAGGGCACATCCGACGATGCCACATGCTGCAACGGACACCCCCCAGCCAGTGCGAACACAGACTACAACAGCAACACCTCCATATCCAGAATCCACAGCACCAAACAAACATGGTGGAACACTCAAACACCCACTTTTATACCCTTCACGACTCACCAACAAAACACACCAGATCATTCATACACACACATCCACACACATACACATACAACACCAACCAACCACCTACCCTTACAACATACACCACTCAGCATACAAAAACACACACACTCATGCAAAAATTCATTCATGCAAAAACCCACACACCCTCACCCACTCACTCACTCACATGCACAAAATAAGAAATAATAATAGTAATAAAAAACAAAAACAAACAAACAACAAAAAAAAAACACACACAACCAACCACCTACCCTTACCAACATCCACGACTCATGCAAACATGCAAAACCATTCATGCAAAACCACACCCACTCATGACACACACACACACACACACACACACACACACACACACACACACACACACACACACACACACACACACACACACCTCCATTTCTATTCCGTAACCTCAACCTACACCGTTGGACGTGCCTCCATAAACTTCCTCCAAATCCAAAATAAGCCTTTCAAGGCAACCTGGGCCACTCTGTCACACATTCTCCTTCTTCCTGTCCCACACACTCCAAGCCGAGCAAGAAATGCAGAAAAGGAATTTCCAATATACCCTCTACACCCCACTTCAAATGGCTGACAGAAAACTCGCCTCTCTCGTCCAAAAACAGAAAACTCGTCCTCTTGACAGAAAACTCGAGACCCTTCTCCCGGCACTCTGCCTCCAGCTCACTGTACTGTCCTCTCTTCCTCTCGTGCACCTCCTCCATGTTCTCTTCCCAAGGTACAGACAATTCCCCGAAGATGACCTGTCTTGTTGCACCTGACCAAATGACAATGTCAGGCCGCAACCTTGTCACACAGATCTCCTCTGGGAATACCAATTGTGGCTTTAGGTCTGCAACCACCTGCCAATCACAAGCATCTGACAGCCCTCTTGCTTTCCACCCCCTCCTCTTTCCACCTCTTACCACTTGGCCCTCCTTGACAAACCACACCTCTCCCCCATCACTCTCCTTCTCCACTCTTCTCTCTCTCGACCTCAGCACCTCTTGTTGCACCATCTGCACCACCACCGCCAGCACCTGATCATGTCGCCACCTGTATTGTCCTATATACTAGCTGAATGCTCCCAGCGTTGCCCTGGTTCTTTTTGAATGAATTTAATCTTCTGTACATAGGTCTGACACGAGCCAAGTATCAGTTAGTGCTCAACGATTCCTTGTTGTTCCTTCTGTCGGCCCCCTCGAGAGAGAATTTTAAAAGCATGTGTTGCAATCAGTCAGATATTCCTATTAAGTGCATAAGTTGAACTTCAAGAGAATGCTGAAAGAAGAACAAGATTTATTGCGAAATGGGCCCAGCCCGGCCGAGGTGGGCCTCGAACGGGCTCGCCACCTAGCCTATAACCTTCCCGGGGCCCGTCCCGACATTTTTTCTTTCAGAGGTTTCCTCCTATCTTTCACCGTTCAGGAGATTAGCGCATGCAGACAAACAAACAAACAAACAAACAAAAACTTTCTTTTATATATATAGAAGATACAAGATACAAGATAGAAGATAGAAGATAAATAAATATACTGTTGTAGCGGTTACCGGAAGCATGACACAATCACCTTGCACCGGCCGATGACGTAACCGGCGGGCGGTTACTCGCCCGGACGTGTCCGGACTTGCCTTGCCCGGGCGGACTCTCGATTTGCATACCATGCCCCGTTGAGAGGCGTGGCTGACTTATTTGCATACCACGCCCTGCCTGAGAGGTGTGGCTTTTGTGTGGTGAACTTTTGATATAAATTGCCGCCCGTGTTAACGGGCTATTCAGTGCTTTTGAGTTCTTTCGAGTTGAGCTGGAATAAATAGCTCAGTGAAACTTCGTTCCTGGTGTCGTCCATTTTGTCCGGCTTTATCGTGCGAGCATAGCTCCACAATTGGTGACCCCTTTTCAAGAACATGGTGATGGAGTCATCTGTAGCTTTGAAGCTCCCTGGCTTTTTGGAATCGCACGCAGCCGTCTGGTTCGCCCAAGCGGCTTCTCAATTCGCCCTGCGGAACATTATGGAGGACACGACGCGCCACCACCATGTGGTCTCTGCGCTCAACGCCTCCACTGCTACCCAGGTCCAGAGCTTCCTCCAGAACCCGCCGAACGCCGACAAATACGGCGCGCTCAAAGGCCTACACCTCGGTGCGTTTGGACTCACGGAGACCGAACGCGCGCGACAACTGCTCGACCTCCCGGAGCCGAGTGAGGCCCGTCCATCCGAACGCATGGACCACATGCTTGCTCTACTCGGTGACCACAGCCCAGATTTCCTCTTCCGCGAGCTGTTCCTCCGGCAGCTACCCGGGCAGGTACGATTAGCTTTGGCTAATTTGCCCATCACGGACCCTCGCGCCCTGGCCAAGGAGGCCGATAAATTTTTCTCGGCCAGGCGACACGTCGGAGCGGCCACCTGGAACCCTGGGCCGACCGAGGCAATGCCTGCGCCACGTCCGGCGCCACCACCAGCCGAGTTAGCGCCACTGGCGGCAGCGGCCGCCGTGAAGCCCCGTCGACCGAACCCGACGCAACCGCCGGAGCCTCCACCAGAGCGGACCATGTGCTACTACCACGCCAGGTTCGGGCAGAAGGCCAGAACGTGCCACCCACCGTGCACTTTCGGCAGGTTGGGAAACGACCAGGCCAGCGCTCGCTGCTTGCCATGAGCGTTGGCCATTCAGGCAGCCTTCTGTTTAGTACGGACACAGCGTCCGGGCGGCGTTTTTTGTGCGACACCGGCGCTCAGCTGAGCGTGATACCCGCCTCGGTGCAGGACAAACAGGCCGCACTTTGCGGCCCCGCCTTGGTCGCCGCAAACGGCTCCTCCATCCGTACCTTCGGTTCGCGCAGCGTCGCATTCTGCTTCGGGGGCTAGCGCTTCAGGTCGGACTTCATCACGGCGAACATGCCCATGGCCTTGCTGGGTGCAGATTTTCTGTGCGCGCATGGGCTTTTGGTGGACGTCAAACGGCATCGGCTCATCAACGCGGAGACCTTCAGCTCACTCGCTTGCTCATTGAGCGGCTCCGCACCAACCAAGCTAGCCTGCGCGCTCCCGGCCGCGGACGATTTCACCCGCCTGCTCACCGAGTTTCCCGCCCTCACGCAGCCGACGTTTTCGGCTGTCGCCATCAAACACGGCGTCGAACACCACATCCCGACCACAGGTCCACCGGTCTACACCAGGGCTCGTCGACTCGACCCGACCAAACTCGCCGTGGTGAAGGCGGAATTCGACGCGCTGGAGCGATTGGGCATTGTGCAGCGCTCGAATAACGCGTGGGCCTCGCCCCTGCACATCGTGCCCAAACCGGGTGGCGGATGGTGACCATGCGGCGATGACCGCCACCTTAACGATGCCACCACCCCCGACCGGTACCCGATACCACACATACAGGACGTTTCCGCCCGTTTGGCGGGGCGGGTGATCTTTTCCAAGGTCGACCTCATTCGGGGCTACCACCAGGTACCCGTCCGGCCAGCCGACATGCCGAAGACGGCGGTAATTACACCTTTTGGCCTCTTCGAGTTCCTTTGCATGCCGTTCGGCCTTAAGAATGCGGCCCAGGCCTTCCAGCGGCTGATGCACAGCGTGCTGCGCGACCTCACCTTCCTTTTTGTCTACTTGGACGACATTCTCGTCACCAGCACTTCCCGGGCGGAGCACCTCATCCACCTGCGCACGCTTTTTGAGCGCCTCGGCCAGCACGGCCTCATCATCAACCCGGCGAAATGCCAGTTTGGCGTAATGGCCGTCGACTTCCTGGGGCACCGCATCACGAAGCGCGGGGCCATCCCGCTGCCTACCAAGGTGGAGGCAGTCACAAGTTTCCCGCGCCCCCGCTCCATCAAGGCCCTACAGGAATTTTTGGGGATGGTAAATTTCTACCACCGGTTCGTGCCTCGCGCCGCCCAACTCATGCGCCCCCTTTACGAAGCCCTCCGGGGCAAGCCGGCCAAGCGCGACGTCGCCTGGACCAAAGAGATGGACGAGGCATTCACGGGCGCGAAGCTGGCCCTCGCCAACGCGACCATGCTGGCGCACCCGGCGCTCGACACACCCATCGCCCTCACCACGGACGCTTCCGACTACGCGGTGGGTGCCGTGCATGAACAGTGGGTGAAAGGGGCTTGGCAACCGCTGGCCTTCTTCAGCCGACAGCTTCGCCCTAACGAGCACAAGTATAGCGCTTTCGACCGCGAGCTCCTCGGCCTTTACCTGGCCGTTCGCCACTTCCGCCATCTTTTAGAGGGCCGTCCGTTCACGGCGTTTGTGGACCACAAACCCCTGGTCTTCGCCATGGCCGAGGTTGCAGAGCCGTGGTCGGCCCGCCAGCAGCGCCACCTCTCCGCCATGTCCGAATTTACGACGGACATCCGACACGTCGCGGGCAAGGACAACGCTGTGGCCGATTGCCTCTCCCGGTCCGGCACGAACGCCGTCCACCTCGGTGTGGACTTCGCCCACATGGCGGCCGACCAGACCGCCGACCCCACGGTGCAAGCCCTCCGGACATCGGACACAGGCCTGCGGTTGGCCGACGTCCCCTTCGAGGACACAGGCACAGTTCTCCTGTGCGACGTTTCCCTGGGCCAACCTCGCCCCATCGTGCCCACCGGATGGCAGTGGCACATTTTTGACGCCCTCCATGGCCTTTCCCACCCGGGCCGGAAAGCGTCGCAGAAGCTCGTGGCAGCAAAGTTCGTCTGGCACAGGCTCCGTAAGGACGTCCGCGACTGGGCCAACGCCTGTGTCGCCTGCCAGCGCGCGAAGGTCCACCGGCACACCCAGGCCCCGTTGGCACCATTCGACGTGCCCGCGTGGCGCTATGACCACGTCAATGTGGACCTGGTGGGACCCCTTCCATCCTTGTGGGGCTTCACCCACCTTCTCACGATGGTGGACAGGACCACCAGGTGGCCGGAGGCCGTCCCGCTGGCATCAACAACATCCGTCGACGTGGCGCAGGCTTTCATTGGCACCTGGATTGCCCGTTTCAGCGCCCCCTCGGACACCTCCTCCGACAGAGGCCGGCAATTCACCTCCGAGCTTAGGGGTGCGGTCGCCCAGGCCATGGGGGTCAAGCTATACCGCACCACGACCTACCACCCCCAAGCCAACAGCTTGTGCGAGCGGTTCCACCGCTAGATGAAGGCCGCTCTCAGGGCCAGCCTCCAGGACGACGGTCGGGCCGACAGGCTCCCGTGGGTCCTATTGGGCCTCTGAACGACCCCTAAAGAGGACCTCCAGGCTTCCACCGCCGAGCTGGTCTACGGCCAGCCACTGCGTGTGCCGGGCGAGTTCATCCCTGATGCTACCGGCCCCCTGGTCCGGGGCTCGCCAACGCTCAGTCCTCCAGGAGGCCGCCAGGAGATTTGCCCCCGGGCCCACGTCCCACCACGGCTGCCCCCAACCCCACATCCCCCCAGCACTTCGCACTGCGGAGTACATTTTTATCCGGAACGACGCACACCGGGGACCGCTCCGGCCGCCGTACGATGGACCTTTCCGAGTCCTGAAGAGGGACGACAAGTCGTTCATCATTGACATCGGCGGCAAACCGGACCGCATCTCCGTGGACCGCCTCAAGCCGGCCCATTTGGACCTCGACCAACCTCCACGGTTGGCCCTTCCTCCACGACGGGGCCGTCCCCCGTCAACCAAGCCCCCCGCCCGACCATCCACCGCCACGCCACCTACCACCCCCACACGAATCGCCATCGGTCGTTTCGGCCGGGTCATCAAGACCCCCCTCAAACTGACTCTCCCGGTGCAAGTTAATTCTGGGGGGGGGGGGCGAATGTAGCGGTTACCAGAAACATGACACAATCACCTTGCACCGGCCAATGACGTAACCGGCGGGCGGTTACTTGCCCGGACTCGCCCGGACATGTCCGGACTTGCCTTGCCGGGTGGACTCTCGATTTGCATACCACGCCCCGTTGAGAGGCGTGGCTGACTTATTTGCATACCACGCCCCACCTGAGAGGCGTGGCTTTTGTGTGGTGAACTTTTGATATAAACTGCCGCCCGTGTTAATGGGCTATTCAGTGCTTTTGAGTTCTTTAGAGTTGAGCTAGAATAAATAGCTCAGTGAAACTTCGTTCCTGGTGTCGTCCATTTTGTCCGGCTTTATCTTGCGAGCATAGCTCCACACTGTATATGTATGTATATATATATATATATATATATATATATATATATATATATATATATATATATATATATATATATATATATATATATATATATATAAATATATATATATATATAGAAACAGTGCGTATCAAAAAAAAGGTAATCCAAATTCAAGGGGTTAATATGCAAAGGTTATTTATTTTGACATTTTACATGTGGTTTACTAATTAAGAGGAGATCCTCAGCTTTCCATTGCTCTCTCTGGGCTCTGTCCCCCAAATATTCCTACAGGTCGCACAAGATCTGCCTGCAGCCCTCTTATGGTTAAACTGCCAAAATCAAGAATCTCTGCTCAACTTCACTCCTTCATTCCTCTTTACCCTGCCTCTGGAACAAACTCCCTCACTCTCTTCAATCCCACTCCTCCCTCCAGGTCTTTAAAACAGATGTTCACCACCATCTCTTATCTTCCCCCATCAAAAACCTTGATCTTTTCTACCCCTGTTAATTTCACCCCAGATCCACTTTTTTGAAATACCAACTTCTTTCCTGGAAGTCCTTGGTGTCCTTGTGTTTTATACTTCTCCCACCCCCCCACCCCCCCATTCACACGCCTCCTCCCCCCAAGCCCTATCCCTCCCACACATCTCCCGATGTCCCTGCTCTCAAATGTTGTGTTTGTGTGCTTCCCCTTCTCTCCCCATCTTGTCTACCGCTCCCTCTTTTTATATATTTTGTTTGTCTGTTTGATTTGTTTGTGTGATAAATGTTAGCTCTTTCATGAGCCTCGATTCTGTATACAAAAAAATCAAATAAATAAAAATACCTTCCATGCATCATTGACGTCACACATGGCCGAGTAGATGTTCATTGAAAATGACAAGTTCAAATCGCATTTTTACAAATTTGGCAAATTGATGCAAGTCAGGATAATTTGTGCAAAATGCACGTCAGATGTGAACTTTTCTCAGTAATGATTGGCCTTTATGCACCCACACCTTCAACAAGTCCACCTCCCCTTTCAACACAAAGCTCACAGCAGCGGAGCATGCCCTGAACTGCTCGTCTCACCATAGCCGGGTCATTGCGCAAAGCATCCACTTCATGTCGAATACGGCCCTGCAATTCGTCAAGATCACGGGGAGGAGTTACAAACACCTTGTTCTTGAAATGTCCCCAAAGGAAATAATCACATGGTGTGAGGTCAGGTGATCTTGGCAGCCATTCCACTGCATGGTTGAGGGCGATGACTCGGTCTCCAAAGAGTTCCCTCAGTCGATCTCGGACAGCGATAAGACGATGTGCTGGAGCGCCGTCTTGGGCCCACCAGAGATATCTGAAGACACCACGAACCTGTCGCTCAAAGTTTTCCGCCAGCTGCGGTAAAACGTCATCATTGATCATCAGCAGATACCTGTTACCATTGACATTCCTTTGAAAGAAAAATGGTCCGATCACCTGACCACTTCCACAAAGCCCCAACCAAACAGTCCACTTTTGTCGATTCATGTTGGTGTCAAAATTAAATTCTGGGGGTTGTCCTGTCGGTGCATAATCAAGAACATTATGGGTATTGACCTTGCCGTCCATGGCGAAAGCAGCTTCATCGCCGATAACGAGATACTGCAGGAAATTGACATCTGCTTCGCAACGTGCTATCAACCATCCGGCAAGCACCAGCCTCCTGGCAAAATCCCCTGGCGTAGGTTGATGCCGGATGTGAATCCGATATGGATGTTGGTGGAGATCCAGTCTTTTGATTCGGTTGAATGTTGCTGAAGGCAATCCAGTCCCATTTCGTCTTGCGCTGGTATCCCTAGGATGCTCCAAAACTTGCTGCCTTACTGCTGCAATGTTCATTTCCGATCGCCTAGTGCGCCTCCTACCAGAATTCCCCTTGTTGCGGTTGAGGCTAGTGCCATGCTCTTGGTATTTTCTAACATTCGCCCAGATGGTTTTGGCTGCTGGAGGCTCCCGTTCTGGGAAGCGTTCCCTGAACGCATCACGAGTTCGCTGCAAACTTCCAGTTTGGTGAAAGATTGTAACCACGAAGGTCCGCTGTTCAGTCGTAATTTGAACCATCTTTTCAATGACTCAGACTGTCTCGAAACCCATACACTGTAGGCCCATCTTAAATACCCATCTTAAACAAAGGATGACACAACCGACGATTACCAGACCATCTTAACAATTTTACATAATCAACTTGGCAGTCGACAAGTAATGCGTCCATTTCAAAGTGTCTTGCACCGATAAGCCAAACTTGTAAAAATGCGATTTGAACTTGTCATTTTCAATGAACATGTACTCGGTCATGTGTGACAACAATGATGCATGAAAGGCATCAATGGAAAGCTGAGGATCTCTTCATAATTGGTAAAGCACATGTAAATTGTCAAACTAAATAACCTTTGCATATTAACCCCTTGAATTCGGATTACCTTATTTTTATATGCACTGTATATATATATATACAGACTTGGCATTTAATATGGAATATTTTTTTTGTGGGGGTGAACTTACTTTTCAAGATGACTTAGAACCAAAAGTTCATTGGAATTATGTTGAAATTATTCTAGATTTTGTTATTGTGACGTTTAAAAGAAACAAAAACCACATTTGACATTTCGAAGCAAATAAATTGATCCTCGAAAGTGATGTAAACTGATATCGAACTCAATTCACGGACAGTACTGTGTTAAACTTCCGTACGTTTTCCAGAAGTATCTCTTTATTTTGCACATTAGCCAAACATTTTTTCAACAAAAACAAAAGCTAAATTATGACTGGGATTACGGACAGTAAAATTACAGTTCAGTACTTCGTGTAACCCCCACGAGCATTCAGGAGAGCAAGTACACGTTGAGGCATGCTGTTCACGAGATTTGCCAAGGTTTGGACAGGAATCGCTTGCCATGCAGTGACAATAGTCTGCTGCAATTCACGCACAGAGGTCGGCTGCTGGTCCAAGTTGTCGATTTGATGCGTTAATTCTGCCCACAATTTCTCTATCGGATTCATATCCGGGGACATGGCAGGCCACTCCATATGCTCTACACCACGTTCAGCAAGAAAGTGTTGGATCATGCGAGCACGATGAGACCGTGCATTGTCATCTTGGAAGACAAAGTTTCCTCGAAAGGCTGCACAAGCAAATGGAGGCAATGTTTCTTCCAGAATGGCCCTGTACTTGAACTGGTTCAGGTTTCCATTCAGAACAATCAGGTCAGTTTTGCCCCCTGCATGAAAAGCAGCCCAAACGGTCACCCCACCACCTCCAGCTTGGACTCTTGGCACTATACAATCTTCGTTGTGGGCTTCAGGCACTTGTCTGCGCACTCGGACGCGGCCATCTTGACGATAGCCAAGAAATCTAGACTCGTCACTGAAGGTCACATGATTCCAGTGTCCTGGCTGCCATTGACGGTGCTCTCTGGCCCACTGCAATCGGCGCTGGCTGTGTTGTCTGGTCAGGCGTGGCTTTCTCAGGGGACGCCTGGCACGATAGCCTGCTTGAACCAGTCGTTGGTTGACTAGCCTTCTGGATACAGGCACATTTGTCAGTTGATGCCACTCAGCCCTACGCCGATTAGCTGACTTGGTACGGCCATTGCAGACTAACCGGTGCAGCTGGCGATCATCTCTCCTTGTGGTTCTGCGTGGACGTCCTGGCCTCGGTATTGGAGTAGGGACACCCCTCTGAGCATTTCGTTTCAGGATCTTTGACACCTGACCTTGAGTGATGCCATACTGCCGAGCAATAGCACGCTGTTTCATGCCAGAATTTCGTAAAGCCACCACTCCATGACAAACAGCATTGTCAAGTTGACGGACCATCTCTAGAGGAAGCGGCAATAACTTTTGTAGACGTACAGCAGTTGTTTTCCACTAATACAGAACGCAACAACCCTTGTATACCCGATTGTGAAGCCAATCGTCAAATGTACCTGTCCTTACATTTTGTCACGCCACCTGTGATATAATCCTGTTATTGACTTCTTGCTGCGAAAGACATTCAGTGACATGGTTCTTTCAACAAAGACATCACCGAAGTGTAAAAAAAACTCACCAGATTGATATACTGAGTTCAGAAAGTAAACCCAAGTCAAGAAAAAAAAAATATTCCATATTAAATGCCAAGTCTGTATATATATATATATACATATATATATATATATATATACATATATATATATATATATATATATATATATATATATATATATTGTTATGAATTTGGGTAGAGGAATATCTAGAGCCAGATAGATCTGTATAGGTAGGTATCCGACTGTCATGATAGGGAATCTACCTGTAATAAGTTCTATGTTTAGTCCGCTTTTTTGGCATAAGCTGTATTGGTGTCCCCACTACGAGGGAGCAGGGCGTGCTAAATAGTACAGGGATTATGGATAAGATTCCTTTGTTCGTCGTCCCCTCTGTCGTCAAACCTGTGTCCCTTATGGCAACGCACTCATTTAAACACTTAGATTGGTCCTTAGTGCACTCATTAAATAACTCCCCTCCCTTACCACAACGACTTTGGAAAACGGGCAGGAAGCCAAGCCGGGGCACCGCCAATGGGGCCGCAACCAGCCACACCACCAGCTGGCCGAGCAACCAGCCTCGTGTCAGGCTAGCCACGCCCAGGGAGCGGGTGATTGGGTGGAGCGGGAGGCACTCGACAAATGGGAGAAAGCCAGCAAGTGCAAACGTTCTAGAGGTCAAGAGACGAGGCTCTGGTTGGAGAAAGAAAGGCCTGACGTCACAGCGCGAGCAGCAAAACTGCCGGCTCACCGGGGTTGCGCTCTCTTCTCTGCTGGCCTGAGCTGATTCGTGTCCTTCCTTCCTCCCGCGCTCTTTCCGTTCCTGTCTCTTTGTGCCTCGTGTTGGAGATCGACCTCATGTGGACATCGCTAGCTCTGCGTTGGACCTTTGGTGCTGTTGGTTCGTCATGGTGCTTGGTGCTTTTTGGTGCTTTCGGTGCTGCGAGCGGACGGGAACTCGGGTGCGACTGGCGAGGGGCTTGCAGCGATGTGCTCGGTGAGGCCTGACAGTGCGTGAGCAGGCGCACATCGAGGCCTGTTTCCCGCCGACATCAAAGCCGCGGCGGGCTTGCGCGCTTGGAGCCGACGATTCCTTGACGAATGACAGATAAGGAAGGCCGCACCCCACAGGACATTACACCACATTTTATTTTTATTAATTCATTTCCCCTGTGCTGTATCCGAAGTGTGAGTGGGGACGTCCCGATTAGGATATTTTATTTATCATCGCGTATTTTCCTGTCCCGCTATCCTTGTAAATAAACCCTTGTATTATTTTCAATTTCCTTCTAAACCCGGATTCCCGTTTGAGTTTGTTCCCTCTCCAGATAAGCGCCTCCGCTTCTTCTTCTTCATTCTTTATTCCCGTGCTGTGATAGCAAAATCCGTATTTGGTCGTCGCCTCATTTAAAGCCGTTTGTTCATTCGTGAGCCCTGGTATTAACCGGAGGGTATTCACACGACAACTGATATTCATGAGTGGGATTGAACCCTGTTATAAATTGGTGTCAAGAGTGTGGGGAATTTGGATGCAAAATTTTCATAGTCGGAGGCGATAAATTTGCATCGTCGATCAGTGCGCGGGACGCGAAGAGCGCGTCAGTTAAATAAAATCGGTTCCTCTTGTAAAATATGCGCGGGGAAGCTACTTCTTCTTTACGGATGGAAGAGGTAAGCAATATGGAAGGAACTATGGAATATGGGCAGCGCATTGGAAGTGAATCGGAGGTAGATGGGGTAGAGAGTAGCGATAGAGCTACCCCCGCCGTAGGGACGGCCCCCATAGACAACCAGGCCATAATGCAATTTCTGGAACTAGGGCATTGCCCGTACTATATCTATATCTAAAATTATATCCCCCCCCCTCTATTTACATGAAATGGTTTGGTCCAAAGCGAACGGCTTCCGGAGTTTGGTAAAGAAATCGCCATCGCGTGCACAAACGCGCAGGAAAGCGAATGAATCGCAAATTCGTTTTTATTAGTTTTAAAACATAGTTTAACGCCAACATAGTTTGCAAACGTGAAATAAATGAATACGCTCTCAAATGTGCCATCCGAGGCAGAGTGTGTCCGCCACGTTCGGCACACGCGATAGTTCGCTGCTCTCTGATTGGTTGAATCGTTTTTTGGACATAGCTCGGTAAGTAATTGTCCGATTAATATGAAACCTTGAAAAGGCACATCCTCGGGTCCCCAGCAATATACCTGGCAAGTTAAAAGTATATCGGACCCGTGGTTGTCGAGAAACAGCGGTCACAGACAAACAAACGTACAAACGTACAAACGTACAAACAGAGATTACTGGAATTATAGATAGATGATGGTTGGCTAAACTGGATGCTCGGGATGATCGATTAAATAACAAAATGGATGCTCAGAGAGCGCAGTGAGCGAATGGGAATTAAAATTGATGAATGTATGAGTAAATTGGAGGAAGGACGAAAGAATGGTGCCGTTGGGGCCCAGGAGGAGCCAAGGTTGGCAGAAATTTGATCTGAACGGGGGGAGTTAAATGGGACAATGGAAGAGAGTACGGCCCATGCAGATGTGCACGGAGCTCAGGAGCCGGGAATGGAATAATTGGAATCACAGTGCGATTGAAGGGAAGGTAGAAATTTAAATGGGGAAAATTTGATTGCGGCATGTGAAGAGGTGACTGGGGAATGCCTACAGGTAGATGGGGAATGCCAACAGGTGAATGTGGAGTGCCAAGAGGTGAATGGGGAATGTGAAAATTGTCATGGGGGATGTTTCCCACATGGTGACCTGGAGGTTTATCGGGGCCGGATGGATGTCACAACACTTCAACAGGGGGATGAATTCGGAATGGTGCAGCACAAGGGTGGTTGTGCAGTGCAACAGGGGGCAAAGGTATTGGGGGTCCTTGTGGTGGAACCGGACCAGGTGTATAATGATGAAGGCCTGTCAGAGCCAGAATTGATGGGGGATGATTATGAGGATGATGTGATACAGCGGCTGGGGACCTGGGACAGTCCCAGGGAGGTAGAGGTTGACCAGTTCTAAAGGAGTTTCGGGGAGGAGGTGAGTCGGTCCGAGGAGGAGGTTGAGGTGACCGAGGGGACCCTCACCACAAACACCAATTGGGTACAGGAGGCTCCAAAATTGCAGAACCAGTTGGGGGAGTGCGTTGGCTCCAGGCTGGATTTGGACATTGGAGAATCGGGAGATAGAGCCTTTGGGAAATTTGGTCCCTGTTGGGAATTTGGAACAGTTGCAGGGAGGGGCAGAACAACCTGAGGTGGTTGTTACCTCCAGCTGTGGTTTGGCAGTGGGAATCAAGATTTTTAAAAGGAAAAAGAAATTTATATGGAAATGGGAATGTGATTTGGAGCAGCCTTGGAGGGAGTTGGTCCCTGGGCTGTGGAATTTGGACCAGGAGAGGTCATTGGTGATGGCCTCAGGCAAAAGTTGCCCCTTTTAAAAATTGGGAATGCCAGCCAGCTGGGGGGCTGTGCTGGCGAGATTTGGACGTGGGGTCCAGCCATGGGTGTCGTGCTATGACCTGGGCCCCACGGGGGGTCTGGTGGAGTGTGGCGTCCCTTGTCCATTGGGGCGCCACCCGAGCGGATGGCTCAGGCCAGCAGGATCACCGGACCCTGGTGGGGGTTAATATCTCCGGGGGGTCCGAGGTGGTTTCTCAAGCCTGTGATGGCATATATTGAGGACCACTATGGGGAGGTGTTGTGGGTCGCGCTTTGATGGTGGCACCACGGACGGCCAACTTGGGCCTGATGTAGTGACCACCCGGGCATGTGGCCTGGCACCCTCTCCCTGAGACTCTGGGACAACCAGCATGTGGTGACCTGACATGCTGTGCTGGTCTATGGATGCGGGTCGAACCGCATGGACAGGGATGGACATAGCCTGCCAGACAACCATTGGGGCATCTGTGGAACATGATGGTGAGAATGATCTTCCACAGATGTCTCGTTATGATTTGCGGACTCTCGGTTTTGGAAGAGAGCCATGGGAGTGTTGAATTGGGAATTGGTAACGTGCCGAGCATATGGGCCATGCTCGGCTGGCATGTGTATGGAGAAGCACTCTTCTTTGGTGAGTTTAGTAAAATGTGAAAAATGTTTGGCATGGGTAATCTGAGGGTTAGATGCAAATTTAAGGGTGAAATTTGAAAGGTCATGGTGGTCACTGACAGCAGTGGCACCATTATTGATCCAGGTGTGCAGCCAAAGTGTTGGAGGCTGTGATAAAATTGATAGATTAGTAAGACACAGCTTTCAACTGGTTGCGGGGGTGACTGTGCCAATATTTGGGAAGCGGAGTCATGGGGATGTAGTTGGGTAGTCTGGGGGGTCAACGTGGTGCTATGGGTGTCCGAGGTGTGTGGACCATGTGTTCTGGGTGAGTCTCCTGGTGGAGCATGGCTGTCGACTGGATCTTGGTGTGGTCAAGTGTGGGTGAGCACTGGGGGCTGCGGTTCTGTGGACTGGGGGACGAGGGTGGTGTAGGTGACGTGAGGGGAATGCCATGCACTGCGACCGTCTCCCCCAGAGCTGAGGTTGTGTGTGCGGTCGTGTTGTTGGCAGCAGGTGCTCACCACATTGGCCAGCTGGGGCTAGTGCAGCTGTGTTCCTTGCAGGGGGGCCGAAGGATGGATGGTGGCTCTCACCCTTATGGACACTCATTGGCCATGTTGGCGTTTCGACTGCTTGGCTTGTCCCGATGACCCTTGCATGGTAGAGGTGCGGAGCTGTCGTAGCCACAGGTAGTTGTGTAGTGATAATCACTAAATAGTACAGGGATTATGGATAAGATTCCTTTGTTCGTCGTCCCCTCTATCATCAAACCTGTGTCCCTTATGGCAACGCACTCATTTAAACACTTAGATAGGTCCTCAGTGCACTCATTAAATAATTCCCCTCCCTTACCACAACGACTTTGGAAAACGGGCAGGAGCCAGGCCGGGGCACCGCCAATGGGGCCGCAACCAGCCACACCACCAGCTGGCCTAGCAACCAGCCTCGTGGTAGGATAGCCACGCCCAGGGAGCGGGTGATTGGTTGGAGTGGGAGGCACTCGACAAATGGGAGAAAGCCAGCAAGTGCGAACGTTCTAGAGGTCAAGAGACGAGGCTCTGGTTGGAGAAAGAAAGGCCTGATGTCACAGGGCGAGCAGTAAAACTGCCGGCTCGCCGGGATTGCGCTCTCTTCTCTGCTGGCCTGGGCTGATTCGTGTCCTTCCTTCCTTCCACGCTTTTTCCGTTCCATTCTCTTTGTGCCTCGTGTTGGAGATCGACCTTGTGTGGAGATCACAAGCCCTGTGTTGGACCTTTGGTGCTGTTGGTGCTTTTTGGTGCTTTCGGTGCTGCGAGCGGACGGGAACTTGGGTGCGACTGGCGAGGGGCTTGCAGCAATGCGTTCGGTGAGGCCTGATGGCACGCGAACAGGCGCTCATCGAGGCCTGTTTCCCGCCGACATCAAAGCCGCGGCGGGCTTGCGCGCTTGGAGCCGACGATTCCTTGACGACTGACAGATAAGGCCACACCCCACAGGACATTACACAACGTTTTATTTTTATAAATTCATTTCCCCTGTGCTGTATCCTAAGTGTGAGTGGGGACGTCCCGATTAGGATATTTTATTTATCATCGCGTATTTTCCTGTCCCGCTATCCTTGTAAATAAACCCTTGTATTATTTTAAATTACCTTCTAAACCCAGATTCCCGTTTGAGTTTGTTCCCTCTCCAGATAAGCGCTTCCGCTTCTTCTTCTTCATTCTTTTGCCCGTGCTGTGATAGCAAATTCCGTATTTGGTCGTCGCCTCAATTGAAGCCGTTTGTTCATTCGCGAGCCCTGGTATTAACCGGAGGATATTCGCACGACAAAAAATATATATACATGTATATATATACATCCGCCTCCAATCTCATCCGAGGGACAGCGGGCAATAAATGAAACTGTTGTTACATAATGTAATGAAATGGATTCTTATGGGTTAAAGGATTAATTAGCTGAATAGTTATATATTAATTGCATGTTTCGAATAGGTATATTGTTAACCCCAATTTAGGTCTGCCAAGACAATGTTTATTTTGCAGAGCAATGTCTCTCTCCATTCTGTATATCTCATTGTTAAATGTGCTTTATTTCTCATTTATTTATTTCAGGAATGACCTTTTTACTTTCTCCTAATAGAGAGAACCTAATGAAGCCTTATCCTTGACCTGTCTGTTCTTAGTTATGTTTTTGACCCGACTAAACGATCCCGCAGTGTCTTCCAATAAGAGTAGGCGAATTATCGCCGACACCATGAACAAATTACAAATTCCTGAATCTTCAGTCAAACTCAACTTTGACTTCAGAGGGGCCAAAATCTTTCTCCAGCTAACAGTACAAGGTGGGAATAATTGAGACCGTTAAATAAGTTGTAGACCAAATATCATTCTTGATTATTAATTCCTGCTCTATATTGAGGTTTTTGAAATATGAGACTGGATTTCAAATCATAATTGTTTCAAAACCTCCAAATCCTCCAAATCCTGGTGGCGTCTGGTCAAATCCGTTTCTGGTGTTTGTTCCCCCTCCATCCCCTCCCTTACCTCAAATGGCCACACAGTTGACATCGCATGTGACAAAGCCGAATGCCTCAACTCTGTGTTCGCCTCAAAATCCTTAGTCCCAAACCCATCTCTCTCTGTTCCCACCTTTCCCAGTCGAACCCAACTGCTCCTGGACTCTGTGTCCTTCTCTCCTGACAAGGTGGAGGAGTTTTTGTCAAACCTCGACTCTGATTCTGCAACTGGACCAGACGGCATCAGCCCACAGGTCCTAAAATCCTGCTCTGCCGCTCTATCTCACCCTCTCTCTGTTCTTTTCACCCTATCTTTTGCTCAAGGTCATCTGCCAGCATCCTGGAAATCAGCTAACATGACCGCTTTACACAAAAAAGGTGCAAAAACAGATCCTTGCAACTACAGACCAATCAGCCTGCTCCCAATTATCAGCAAAGTCATGGAATCCATCATTGCTTCGGATAGGAAATCTTTCCTCTTCTCCAATGGCTTGATCTCTGATCATCAATTTGGTTTCAGACCAGGTCACTCTACTCTGGACATGCTGCTTCTGCTGTCTCAACAATGGATGGAGGTCCTCAATGCCAAACAGTAAATCAGAGCTGTCTCCCTTGACATATCACGGGCCTTTTATACGGTCTGGCACCCAACTCTGCTCACCAAACTCTCCTCCTATGGTATCCATGGAAATCTCCATGCATGGCTTGCGGACTTCCTCTCTGGTCGTAGTCAACGTGTGGCCCTGAATGGATTTCTCTCATCTCCCCTTCCTGTTCAGGCTGGAGTTCCCCAAGGAAGTGTGCTGGGCCCTGTGCTTTTTCTGGTCTTTATCAATGATCTCTCCGACTCTCTGGAAAATCCTCTCTATCTCTTTGCTGATGACTCCACTCTCTGCCGCTCCATTCCTCTTCCCTCAGATCGGCAGTCTGCAGCCTCCTCACTCTCTGAAGACCTGGACAAAATCACAGACTGGTCAAACAAGTGGAACATGTCTTTCAATCCTGACAAATCTCACTCTCTTACTATGTCTCTCCGAAAAGATCGACTGGACAACCCTCCCATCTACTTTCTCAACAATCCTCTCCAAGAAGTTCTGTCGCTCAAGCTTTTGGGTCTCACTATCTGCCATGATCTTTCTTGGGAAAACCACATTTCCAAGCTGGCCTCCAAAGCCAGTCGCCGACTGGGCATCCTCCGTCGTGCGAAGTCCTTCCTCGGCACACCTGAGCTCCTCACCACATACAAGGCTTTCATCCGCAGCTCAATGGAATACTGTTCTCCCCTATGGGCTGGTGCTCCTGCCTCACACCTGGCTCGGCTTCACGCTGTTGAATCCAAAGCTTTCAAAATCATTGGAATCTCCCGCGATGAAGCTATCTCTGAGGGCCTTTCACTCACTCACCGCAGGCAGGTAGGTGGTCTTTCTGTCTTCTACCGACTCCTCTCCGGCCTTGCTCCCCCAGCTCTCTCTGTGCTCTGTCCCCCAAATATTCCTACAGGTCGCACAAGATCTGCCAGCAACCCTCTGATGGTTAAACTGCCGAAATCTCGGCTCTCTGCTCACCTTCACTCTTTCATTCCTCTTTTCTCCCGCCTCTGGAACAAACTCCCACACTCCCTTCAATCCCTCTCCTCCCTCCAGGTCTTTAAAACAGCTGTTCACCACCATCTCTTATCTTCCCCCATCCAAAACCTTGATCTTTTCTACCCCCACTAATTCACCCCAGATCCACCTTGTTTGAAATTCCAACTTCTTTCCTGGAAGTCCTGGCAGTGTCCATATGTTTTATACCTCTCCCACCGCCCCCTTCCCATGCCCCCCCCGCCCCCAAAGCCCTCGCCCTCTCTCAGATCTCTCGATGTCTCTCGGTCCCTGCTCTCAAATGTTGTGTTTGTGTCCTTCCCCCTCTCTCCCCATCTTGTCTACCGCTCCCGATGTTATTTGTTTTATGTGTCGGTTTGTCTTTCTGTGTGATTAATGTTCGCTCTTTCACGAGCCTCGATCTTGTATACAAAAAAAAAAAAAAAAAAGGTTTCATGATATTTGTTATATTATATCACCTTTATCTATCAAAATTGTTGAAATGAAGATCAAATACCTGTATGTTGAAATATGTTGAAAAAGTCAAAACTTTACATGGGGTGTACTTACTTTTTCACGTGACTGTATATATATATATATATATATATGTTGGAACCCATCTGTGGATCGGTCCCATCGGCCGATGGGTCTGACCCATCTGTGGATGCACGAGAAATGACAATGCAGACCCATCGGCCGATGGGTTTGCGCCATCTGCGGATGTGTTGTTCACCTTGAAGGAATGTGTTGACAGAATGGTGCTCTTCAATCAGGTACACAGTCATTGGAATTACATGTGGTAGGAATTTAACAGAGATGATTTTTAAATGTTTTATTTAACTTTTATTTTTAAAATTTAAATTTTATTATTTTATTTAATTTAAATTATATTTTATTTAATTTAATTAAAGGAATTTAACATTACCCTCCGCTATTATCAGAAGAACACCTCATGTTTTGTCATTTCTCGTGCATCCACAGATGGGTCAGATGTGTTTAAAAACATTTTAAAATCATCTCTGTTAAATTCCTACCACATGTAATTCCAATGACTGTGTACCTAATTGAAGAGCACCATTCTGTCAACACATTCCTTCAAGGTGAACAACACATCCGCAGATGGCGCAGACCCATCGGCCGATGGGTCTGCATTGTCATTTCTCGTGCATCCACAGATGGGTCAGACCCATCGGCCGATGGGACTGATCCACAGATGGGTTCCAACATATATACACACAGACTTGGCATTTAATATGGCATTTTTTTTTGGTGGGGGTGAACTTACTTTTCAAGATGACTTGGAACCAGAAGTTCATTGGAATTATGTTGAAATTATTCTAGATTTTGTTAATGTGACCTTTAAAAGAAACAAAAACCACATTTGACATTTCGAAGCAAATAAATTGATCCTTGAAAGTGATGTAAACTGATATCTAACTCAATTCACGGACAGTACTGTGTTAAACTTCTGTACGTTTTCCAGAAGTATATCTTTATTTTGCACATTAGCCAAAAAAAAATTCAAGAAAAAACAAAAGCTAAATTATGACTGGGATTACGGACAGTAAAATTACAGTTCAGTACTTCGTGTAACCACCACGAGCATTCAGGAGAGCATGTACACGTCGAGGCACGCTGTTCACGAGATTTGCCAAGGTTTGGACAGAAATCGCTTGCCATGCAGTGACAATAGCCTGCTGCAATTCACGCACAGAGGTGGGCTGCTGGTCCAAGTTGTCGATTTGACGCATTAATTCTGCCCACAAGTTCTCTATCGGATTCATATCCGGGGACATGGCAGGCCACTCCATATGCCCTACACCACGGTCAGCAAGAAAGTGTTGGATCATGCGAGCACGATGAGGCCATGCATTGTCATCTTGGAAGACAAAGTTTCCTCGAAAGGCTGCACGAGCAAATGGAAGCAATGTTTCTTCCAGAATGACCCTGTACTTGAACTGGTTCAGGTTTCCATTCAGAACAACCAGGTCAGTTTTGCCCCCTGCATGAAAAGCAGCCCAAACGGTCACCCCACCACCTCCAGCTTGGACTCTTGGCACTATACAATCTTCGTTGTGGGCTTCATGCACTTGTCTGCACACTCGGACGTGGCCATCTTGACGACAGACCAGAAATCTAGACTCGTCACTGAAGGTCACGTGATTCCAGTGTCCTGGCTGCCATTAACGGTGCTCTCTGGCCCACTGCAATCGGCACTGGCTGTGTTGTCTGGTCAGGCGTGGCTTTCCCAGGGGACGCCTGGCACGATAGCCTGCTTGAACCAGTCGTTGGTTGACTAGCCTTCTGGATACAGGCACATTTGTCGTTGCTGCCACTCAGCCTTAAGCCGATTAGCTGACTTGGTACGGCCATTGCAGACTAACCGGTGCAGCTGGCGATCATCTCTCTTTGTGGTTCTGTGTGGACGTCCTGGCCTCGAGATTGGAGGAGGGACACCCCTCTGAGCATTTCGTTTCAGGATCTTTGACACCTGACCTTGAGTGATGCCATACTGCCGAGCAATAGCACGCTGTTTCATGCCAGAATTTCGTAAAGCCACCACTCCATGACAATCAGCATTGCCAAGTTGACGGACCATCTCCAGAGGAAGCGGCAATAACTTTTGTAGACGTGCAGCAGTTGTTTTCCACTAATACAGAACGCAACAACCCTTATATACCCGATTGTGAAGCCAATCATCAAATGTACCTGTCCTTAGATTTTGTCACGCCACCTGTGATATAATCCTGTTATTGACTTCTTGCTGCGAAAGACAATCAGTGACATGGTTCTTCAACAAAGACATCGCCGAAGGGTAAAATAAACTCACCAGATTGATATACTGAGTTCAGAAAGTAAACCCAAGTCAAGAAAAAAAAAAATTTCCATATTAAATGCCAAGTCTGTATATACAGTCACGTGAAAAAGTATGTAGACCCCATGTAAAGTTTTGCCTCTTTCAACATATTTCAACATTCAGCTATTTGATCTTCATTTCAACAATATTGATAGATAAATGTGATATAATATAACAAATATCATGAAACATTTACATTTTGTAGTCCATTGTATAATTTAAATAAACATAAATGCAAATTTCACATGTGGAAAAAGTAAGTACACCCCTCCATTTATCACTACTTCAAATACGTAAAATTAGAATCAGGTGCACCAGCTCAGGTGCAATTGATTAGAACATCGTTAGAGAGGATCTTAGAGGAACCTGTCTTATTTAAACCTCAGACATTTAGTTTGGTTTGCTCTTTGTTGTTGAAGTGTGCGGCGTCACCATGCCTAGATCAAAAGAGCTCTCTGGGGCCTTCAGAAAGAAGGTTATATATGCCTACGAGTCTGGGAAGGGATTTAAAAAGATCTCCAAACAATTTGAAATCAATCATTCGACTGTCCGGAAGATCATCTACAAGTGGAGAAGATTCCAAACAACTGCCAACTTGTTCAGGCCAGGCCACCCTAGCAAGTTCAGCCTGAGAGTAGACCGCAAGATGCTGAAAGAAGTCTCTAAGAACCCCAGAATGTCATCACGGGACCTACAGGTAGCTCTTGCCACTGTTGATGCCAAAGTGCACGAGTCTACCATTAGAAAGAGGCTGCACAAATTTGATCTACATGGGAGGTGTGCCAGGAGGTAACCTTTGCTGTCCAGAAAGAACATCAGGGCAAGACTAAAGTTTGCCTAGGCAAAGACCAGCACTTCTGGAAGAATGTGCTCTGGACAGATGAGTCAAAGGTAGAGCTATTTGGCCACAGTACCAGCAGACATGTTTGGTGAAAACCAAAGACAGCATTTGACCACAAGAACCTGATACCAACTGTAAAGTATGGTGGTGGAAATATTATGGTTTGGGGCAGCTTTGCTGCATCAGGGCCTGGGCAGCTCACCATCATAGAATCCACTATGAATTCTTCATTGTACCAGAGGGTGCTTGAGGATAATGTGAGGCCATCTGTCGGAAAGTTGAAGCTCAACCGAAGGTGGACCTTGCAACATGACAATGACCCTAAACATACCAGTAAATCCACCAAGGAATGGCTGAAAGGAAAGAAATGGAGGGTTCTGGAATGGCCAAGTCAAAGCCCGGATCTAAATCCCATCGAGATGTGGTGGGCGGATTTGAAACGAGCTGTGCATGCAAGAAACCCCTGAAACATCGCACAGCTGAAATAATTCTGCATGGAGGAGTGGGCAAAAATTTCTCCCAGTCGATCTCAGAGACTGGTAGACAGTTATAAGAAATGCCTACTTGAGGTTGTTTCTGCCAAAGGGGGCAATACCACCTATTGGAGCCAAGGTTGTACTTACTTTTTCCACATGCGAAATTTGCATTTATGTTTATTTAAATTATACAATGGACTACAAAATGTAAATGTTTCATGGTATTTGTTATATTATATCACCTTTATCTGTCAATATTGTTGAAATGAAGATCAAATAGCTGTATGTTGAAATATGTTGAAAAAATCAAAACTTTACATGGGGTGTACTTACTTTTTCACGTGACTGTATATGTATATACTGTATATATATATATATATATATATATATATATATATATATATATATATATATATATATATATACACACAATTTCAAAACTCACCTGGTCACAAGTGTGCCTCACTGACCTGGTCCTCAATCGAGGTCCTCAGCATCATCCCGTTTTGCCCCTTCAACCTCGATACGGCCAGCCAAGGTGGGCCAGCAGGGGCACATACGCCTCCACATGCAGCAACTACACCTGGATGCATACATACCCCCACCCCCAGCCAGTGAGACCCCAGACGACAACAAAAACCCCTCCGGTCCCAGAATTCACAGCACCAAACATGCAAACATGGTGGAGCACTCAAACACCCATCTTATAACTTTCAACACTCACCAATAAAACACACCAGATCACACGCACACACCCTCACCCACTCACTCACACACAAAAAACACAACACCAACCAACCACCTACCTTTACAACATACACCACTCAACATACAAAAACCCACACACTCATGCAAAAATTCATTCATGCACAAACCCACCCGCTCATACAAAAACACACCCTCACACAAAAACATACCCTCACCCACTCACTCACACACAACAAAAATAGAATACCAAAAAAAAAAAAAACCAACCAACCACCTAGCCTTACAACATTCACCACTCAAGCAAAAACACATTCATTCAAAACCACACCCACTCATGCAACACACACACACACACACACACACACACACACACACACACACACACCATTCACACATCTCCATTTATCTTCCACACTCAGTCACTACCCCTTTAGGCTGAAATGAACCACGCCCCACAACCTCAACCTACACCGTTCAACGTGCCTCCATAAACTTCCTCCATTTCCAAAATGAGCCTTTCAAAACAACCTGGGCCACTTTGTCACACATTCTCCTTCTTTCTGTCCCACACACTCCAAACCGAGCAAGAAAGCCAGAAAAGGAATTTCCAATATACCCTCTACACCCCACCTCAAATGGCTGACAAGAAACTCGCCAACCCTCCTCCCAGCACTCTGCCTCCAGCTCACTGTACTTTCCTCTCTTCCTCTTGTGCACCTTCTCCATGTTCTCTTCCCAAGGTACAGACAATTCTCCTAATGCGATCACACACTGTATTTAGTATATATACTGTATTTTTTGCAGGTTGCTGTGATTACCTTGTGTTGCCTTCAGTACCACAGGTATTCACATTGAGTAAAGGTTCCATAAAGTACAATACAGTTTATTGACGTCATGACTCCTGTATCCTAACAGCTTGGAGGACTTACTCTGTTGGCGGCCGGCATCTGGGTGAAAGTGGATGGTTCGTCCTTCAACAATATATTGGGTCCTGCAGTCAATGTCCATTTTGCGAACGTTGGGTACTTCTGCATTGCAGTTGGATTATTGCTCATCGTAATTGGCTTCATAGGCTGTGTTGGAGCTTACAAAGAGAGCAAATGTCTGCTTATCACGGTATGTAGACATAGTAGAAGTATGTATATCCACATTATGGAAATCTAACAAAAATGATAATCCAATTAAGATGTTTCTATTACCTGATATTGTCTAGTTATAATCCTGTCTGTATGTGGTTCCCTGCATCTGAGTCGAAACTTCATAATTCTTTGGCTATTTTTTTTTTTTTTTTTGGTATACAAGATGGAGGCTCGTGTGAGAGCTAACATTAATCACACAAAAAACCAGCACACAAAACATACAATAAAGGGAGCGGGAGACAAGATGGGGAGAGAGAGGGAAGCACACAAGTACAACAGCAGAGAACAGGGAGATCTGTGGGAGGGAGAGAGCTTGGGGGGAGGAGGCATGGCAAGGGGGGGGGGTGGGGGGGGTGCGGGAGGTTAAAAAAAACACATGGACACTACTAGAACTTCCAGGAAAGAAAGAAGTCGATATTTTAAAAAAAAAAGTGGATCTGGGGTGAATCAACGGGGGCAGAAAAGATCAAGGTTTTGGATGGGGGGAAATAAGAGATGGTGGTGAACAGCTGTTTTAAAGACCTGGAGGGAGGAGTGAGATTGAAGAGAGTGAGGGAGTTTGTTCCAGAGGCGGGAGAAAAGAGGAATGAAGGAGTGAGGGTGAGCAGAGAGTCTTGAGGGTGGGGGTGGGCCTTGTGTTGAAATAGACTATTCATGGTGAATATTCATAAACTTGAATCTTCTTGTGTCATCCTTTCTCGCTGGGGTGGGGAGGGCAAGGGGTGGTGTATTGTATTTGCAATTATTGGGGTGGAGGGAGAGGAGGGGGTGAGGAGGTGGGTATACGGCTCACAGTTGGGGAGCTGTGGGATGGGGGGTTGAGTGAGAGGGCGATTGAGTCTGTAAAATTGCCGGAAAATGCATTACGTAATATATGGATTACCCTTGATGTGGCTGACTCCACAACATGAGTGTTTTATTTCCTCCAATAACCACAAAGCATTCACAATTGACACAAATCACTTGGTATTGCCTGGAAATTTCCACCGCACTCCATAAACTGAGTAAACACCGTTTACAGCACTCTAGTGTAAATTAACCAGTTCAGGAAACTCATTCAGCCAAGTTCTTCATGTTTTGAAGTGGACGATGGGTACAATTAGTATTAAAATATAATTAAAGGTTCAACAAATGAAATGTGGTGTTGAGAGGAATGCTTCAAATTGGGATGAAAGTAAAAAAACAAATAAAGTAATTTTGTTCCAATTCCAATTATCAATTTGAGTTTCGGAGGAACTTTTGATTTGTTCAGTTTGTATTAACAAAACCATGTAATTGGGGGAAAGTGAAATGTATTTTTAACCTTTGGTGAAATGTTTCCTCTTCCTTCCCAGTTCTTCATTATCGTATTGATAATCTTGATTGCGCAGATTGCTGCTGCTGTTGCTGCTTTGGTGTATGCCGATGTGGTAAGGCCTTTTCAATGTGCTCTTGAGATGGGTTTTTTTCCGTAAACAAAGTCCAGGCTAGTTGGGGGGGTATATGTCTATATATATATGTATATATACTAGCTAGGCTCGGCTCTCTGCGCTCGCCTCACCACACGTCGTTACTGAGGAACGGGCTTATTTTAGCTGAGGATAATGACTGTACCTGAGTTGCTGTGTTGTCATGATTTACACCAATCATAATACAAACAATTATTTTTCACAAATGTATTTGTTGTGTTTGTGATATTACATTTTTATAAGCAATTTAGGTTTAAGATTTAGATTGAAAAAATATATAAAATTCAAAAAGGAACCCGACAGCACATACATACGGAAGGGGAAGGTGCAGACTGGAAGTTTGGGACGATTACACCTCATCACCACGTAATTTAAAACACCTCATCACCACGTAATTAAAAACACCTCACCACCATGTAATTAAAAACACCTCATCACCACGTAATTAAAAACACCTCACCACCATGTAATTAAAAACACCTCACCCCCATGTAATTAAAAACACATCACCACCACATAATTCAATATACCTCACCACCATGTAATTAAAAACACCTCACCACCATGTAATTAAAAACACCTCACCCCCATGTAATTAAAAACACCTCACCACCACATAATTCAATATACCTCACCACCATGTAATTAAAAACACCTCACCACCATGTAATTAAAAACACCTCACCACCATGTAATTAAAAACACCTCACCACCATGTAATTTAAAACACCTCACCACCATGTAATTAAAAACACCTCACCACCATGTAATTAAAAACACCTCACCACCATGTAATTAAAAACACCTCACCACCATGTAATTAAAAACACCTCACCACCATGTAATTAAAAACACCTCACCACCATGTAATTTAAAACACCTCACCACCATGTAATTAAAAACACCTCACCACCATGTAATTTAAAACACCTCACCACCATGTAACTTAAAACACCTCACCCCCATGTAATTTAAAACACCTCACCACCATGTAATTAAAAACACCTCACCACCATGTAATTAAAAACACCTCACCCCCATGTAATTAAAAACACCTCACCACCACATAATTCAATATACCTCACCACCATGTAATTAAAAACACCTCACCACCATGTAATTAAAAACACCTCACCACCATGTAATTAAAAACACCTCACCACCATGTAATTAAAAACACCTCATCACCACGTAATTTAAAACACCTCACCACCATGTAATTTAAAACACCTCATCACCACGTAATTAAAAACACCTCACCACCATGTAATTAAAAACACCTCACCCCCATGTAATTAAAAACACCTCACCACCACATAATTCAATATACCTCACCCCCATGTAATTAAAAACACCTCACCACCATGTAATTAAAAACACCTCACCCCCATGTAATTAAAAACACCTCACCACCACATAATTCAATATACCTCACCACCATGTAATTTAAAACACCTCATCACCACGTAATTAAAAACACCTCACCACCATGTAATTAAAAACACCTCACCACCATGTAATTAAAAACACCTCACCACCACATAATTCAATATACCTCACCACCATGTAATTTAAAACACCTCATCACCACGTAATTAAAAACACCTCACCACCATGTAATTAAAAACACCACATCACCACGTAATTTAAAACACCTCACCCCCATGTAATTAAAAACACCTCACCACCACATAATTCAATATACCTCACCCCCATGTAATTAAAAACACCTCACCACCATGTAATTAAAAACACCTCACCCCCACATAATTCAATATACCTCACCACCATGTAATTTAAAACACCTCATCACCATGTAATTAAAAACACCTCACCCCACCTAATTTAAAACACCTCACCACCATGTAATTAAAAACACCTCACCACCACGTAATTAAAAACACCTCACCCCCATGTAATTTAAAACACCTCACCACCATGTAATTTAAAACACCTCACCACCATGTAATTTAAAACACCTCACCACCATGTAATTTAAAACACCTCACCCCCATGTAATTTAAAACACCTCACCCCTATGTAATTTAAAACACCTCACCACCATGTAATTTAAAACACCTTATTACCAACTAATTAGAAACACCTCAACCACCACGTAATTAAAAACACCTCACCACCACGTTATTAAAAACACTTCACAACCACGGAACCGAAAGTTTCAGGGAGTAGTTCAGTGACAACACAGACACTGCCCAGATATGTAGATATACAGATAAATGACTGTACCTGAGTTGCTGTTTTGTCGTGGTTTACAGTTTACACCAATCATAATTCAAGCAATCATAATGCACAAATGTATTTGTAATATACGTGATATTACATTTTATAAACAATTGAAGTTGAAAACTTAAGTTGAAAAAAAAAATTTCAAAAAATAATTCCCCCAAAAATATATATATATTGGGAAGATTTTTCAAAAAATATACCCTTAGGACATACCGACGGGAGAGATAGGTGCATACCAGAAGTTTGGTAGGATTTCACAAAAGTTTGAGGGAGTAGTTAAGTGACAACACAACACAACACAACACAGACACTGTAGTCAGGTTCACTATGTCAATAAATTATATTTCGTTCAAAATCATGGTAGATTAGCAAACCTATACATTTTTGGAAAGGTTATAGCATAAGGAAACTAAAAATCAATGTTTACATTTGGAGAGATACCTGTATGGCGTCCATTTTGGATTTTCAAAATGGCCACTGTAAAATACATATTTTGTTCTATTTCTGCCTCTAATTACCCTAAAAAAAATTTAATATTTTCAGGGACAAGGAATCCAATGAAAGTATCAAATGAGTGCTATGGGGAATGGTAAGACACGAATCAAAGGTTTTGAATTGCAAAATACTGTCTATATTCGCGATAAGTTGCATAATCAAATACATGTTATCATTTTGTACAGGCAGTTAATAACATCAAAATGTGTCACAATAATTCATATCACCAAACATACACAGGCAGTCAGCAAAATCATATATACACATGCAGTCAGTATAAGTTCACATCTACACAGGCAGTCAATGACAAAATATACACAGGCAGTCAATGGCATCAAACATACACGATTACAGAATATGCCATTTAGAGTTCGTCATCACTGTCCTGTGTGTCGTATCCGACAATATAGTCCGCATCGTTTTCACAGTCCGTTCCACACAAGCAAAGGTCGGTCAAATTGATTGGCAAATCGAATTGGTCAAAAGGTCGGTCAAATTGATTGGCAAATCGAATTGGTCAAATGGTCGATCAAATCGAATTCGATGAATCGAATCGAATCGAATCGATCGAATGGTCGATCGAATCGATTGGTCGAATGGTCGAATTGGTCGAATGGGATTGGTCGATTGGTCGAATTGGTCGAATTGGTCGAATCGAATTGGTCGGAATTGGCAAATGTAAACATTGATTTTCAGATTTTCCATGTAATAACGTTTCCAAAAATGTATAGGTTTGCTAATCTACCATGATTTTGAACGAAAAAACATAGTGAACCTGACTACTGCACAGATATATATATATATATATATATATATATATATATATATATATATATATATATATATATATATATATATATATATATATATATATGGGGGTGGGGGGGTTATTGAGTGCTGCATTCTCTCAAGTAGCAGAAGTTGGAAATGATGTTGAATTGTTTTAAAACAAAACTTTTGAAATAAAGTCCAACTGGAAGTAAGCTGTACTTTGCTACTCGTTTGTAGGCAGAGGACATTGTAAAAGCAGAAGCAAGCCAACACCTGAAGGAAGAATATGGCAGGAAATCCAATCCAAAAGGAAAGATCATCACTGAGGTTTGGGACTTGTTCATGAGCAAGGTGAGAGAAGTCACTTTTATTGGATGTGGATTGCTGATTTGACCTTTCAGGAATGTAAAATGAAAGATACACTGTAGTTGTTTTCAGAGATTGATCTGTGACTGCTCAAGTAAATTTTAGTATTGAATGCATCTTTATAGGTACTACATATTTGTATAGGTATAAAATTTAAGGCGTATTTTGGATGGTGAGCTTTTGAAGCATATATCAGTAGATAGTAGATAAATAGTTCAGACAATTTTGAAGTATTAAACTCGCCCAAGGGCCGACCTTTTTCAAATACAGTAACACTGTGAGATCATTAATATCCACATAGGACTACAGATGGGATGTGAGATCTTCAAATCAAGTGAGCGTGAGCAGATGGGAAAGCTAATTGCATCCCCTTTTGAATGTAAGATATACTCAAAAATGTTAGACCTTTTCCGATACAGAGAATTATTACCAAAGTATGAATATGGAACATTCATCTACAGCATGAAGAGACCTCATATGTCCCTCATATGCGTGTCCAACATGAGATGAAGAAGAAAGAAGAACCACATTTTGAGGCCATTTTTCCCCGCAGAGCAGAGATGTGTCCAACATGTGTCCAACATGAGATGCAACACCTCATACACCTGGCCACTTCAAACAACTCAGTTTATTCCAGCAATCTTTCTCTATCTACATTCTGTCCGAGTTTCAATCCACTCAGTCCATCAATTTGATCTGTCTATTCGCTCACTTTCAATCCATCTGTTCAATCCCACGACTGGTTCATTCACACCTCTGGTCCATCTATTTGTTCAACTCTTCACTCATTTATCATTAGCTTCTGTCCAAACCCGCAGCGACAACCAAATCCACTATTAGTAAGCCACCTTGAGAGGCCATTTTTCCCCACAGAGCAGGGGTTGGCCTTTTTCGGGCACCGTGGTCCCCTGTTTTTTGAAGCAGTTTTACGGCCGGATGCCCTTCCTGCCGCCAACCCTGTTAGTCGCCCCTTGCGACACACAGAGAATTACCAGTGAACTGGTACTCAATTTTCCGACCTCAGAAGGATGACAGGCTGAGTCAACCCTCCCTGGCGTTAATTCAGCGATCGACCGGGATTCGAACCGAGGATCCTAGGATCCCAAGCCAGCACCCTAACCACTAAGCCAACACCAGACTATAAATCCACTATCAGTAACAATTAATATTATTACCAATAATCCTCTGGATCGGCCATCATACCTTTTTTTAATTCTTTTTTTTATGTTGAAGGCCCCAGTCACGGACTATACAATCCTCATCGAGGCCAGGCCTGAAATAAAAGAGAAGCGTATGATGAAAGGTGTATGATGTTTGTTTGCACGAAAGAGAGAGAGATCAAAGCTAGCCCCGTACCTATAGTTTGAGTGAGGCAGAAAGCAAGACCAGCAGAAAGTGAGGCAGAAAGCATGTAAGATGGTTCCGGTCACCACTTTAACGCTCCTAAGGTAGTACTACCCTGAGCGGTTGCTGTCTACAACCTACTACCTAAATAATACCTTCTATTACCTTCTTGCACCACTACATTCGTCCCTCGGAACACCTTTTCAAACACGCCAGGTACTGTACAGGGAAGTGGAACGCCAAGTCGTTCGATTATGTGCACTGTACAAAGCAACTTTTACATGCGAGGGGGAGGGGGGTGGGGGGGGGGGCTTCCCCTTGCTGCTGGACACGAGAAGGGCGGAAGTGAGGGCTTTGTCAAAAACTCCCTCAGTGGAATTAGTCCATGAGCTTCTTGGCCAAATTGTGACAATTGCTACCATGAGAGGGCACCAGACTTTTTAGTTATTTTCTGTTAGCTATATGTATCTGTAACGCAAAACAACATGATGGATATTTGTGGAGAGTAGCTTAATGTCTGTAGAGCTAAAAATGTGAGATAGGGGTCGCAAAACAGAAACAATCCTCAAACGAGCATGTTTAAAGGTACAACTTTATCAAACCAATCGAAATTGTTTCCGAGACTCGTGGTACATCGTGATATAAGGTTACACTAACCACAACATGTTAAAACTCAATTTAATATAGATTTTGAAGTTGTCTCAAAGAGTTTAACCATATTGTAGCTCATTATATTTTGAGCCTAAGCCTTGAGCCAAACAGACACAACAATTTTCTTTCTTGCCCCTTTCATATGCAACATTTCCTCACATACATGACTCCAATTCAGAAGACAAACTAATGATGATTACACGCTAAAATGTTTTACTGTTGTTGCCTTCAGTAAATACAAAATATCCAAGTACAAAAGAATAAAATTGACATCTTGACAAACAATATCATATCGTATTCAAGTAGTTTTTTTGGAAAGTCATTTGTATGTAGTCCTGTTTTCAGACATAATACTTCATAGTAACACATGCTCCACATATAAAATGCTCTTCCAGCATAAATCCATGAATCAGATAATAACAAACATTGCATACATATACAGTTGTACATCTACTCATTTATTCATCGTCACTATCCGAATTGTCCAAATCGATGAAGTCATCATTCACATCGTCATCCTTCATGTTGTCACATGTTTCCAGCCTACAGGCATCCGCACATTTCAAGCCATTCGCCATGCACTGGCACGATGGCAACTGGCAGATTCGTTTGCACTTGCATGAAAGGAATCCCAAGACCGCATCGGGTGCTATGGGACCAGTCATCCAGTTGACTATGAGCTGTCCCTCGTCGTCCAGGGTCCACTCATTACTGTCAACAGGACTCTGTATGCTGGGCTTGTTGGTCAGGGATCTCTGCCAAATGGCTGCTTGGTAGTTTGCCCTCACAGCATGCATCTTTAGGGAATCCATGCATGGAGGCAACTGTGAAGAGTCTACGTTTCCGTTCTTGATTCTAAATCATTGGTAATTTCATTGACGTGTGCGATGTCTGTCTGTGCCACGTAAAGACGACAGGTGGACATCTCCAGATACGCCAGTAATTCTGCAGACAATGTCCAATCTTGCCCCAGTTTTGTGAAAGCTGCTTGGAACTGGACATTCTCCTTCAGAAGTTTCAGAGCAGCTAATTTTCCTCGTCCACTGAATGCACTGATGCTATCACAACCAGTGTACACATGCAGCCCGATCAATGAAGCACATACATTCTGACCGATGGCATCAGCTACTTTCTTGACATCAATATACCTTATTCTGGTTGCAGATCCACATTTGATGTACATGTCACAGTCAATCTTTCTTTGGAAGGCTAAACACAGAATAAATACATCTGTGTCCTCAGCAACTATGATGATTGATGAGTAGTTGCCAGAAGCATGCTTAGCATGTAGCAAGATCCGGGTATCCGCTTCTTCTTGTGTACTTGCCAAATCTGCCACATCTGATACAGAGTCACTGTTGAGTTTGAAACACTTTTCTCCACTTGTAAAGTATACAGTTCTTTGGGCTAGTTGCTGCCTTCGTTGCGGTTGCTGCCATTGTGTCAAAATGAAACTGATCAGTTTCATTTTACTTTCTCCGCATGCAAGGAGACATCTCCATTGTTGGATCTTGTGGCCGGGCACAATGTTGGTAAAGCGGGTTCCTTGGTCGGAACCCCTCAGTGACCTCTCTGCCCGTTTGATGGACATTTGGTGATACACATCAAATATCAAGTCAACCCTTGTGCTGCCTTCTGAAGCTCGGAGCACGGACACAAGCAGATGATCTGACAATTCCTCAAAGGTCATGTTATCACCTCGCATCTTGTGAATCATGCTCATGCCATCAATCATACAGGCTGACGGTTGTGCAATAGTCTCAGCAGCAGAAGAGTTGCCCTCCAACTTCCTTGCTAACGTTGACTTGTTTGTTTTTTTCAGGCTCCCATCATCATTTGCTAGAGCCCAAGGAAAAGGTCCAAGGGGATGCTGAAGTACATCCTTCATGTTGAGCTTCCTGCTCGATGCCACCAGCAGCATGTGCCCAAATAGTTTACGGTCGCTTTTCAGGACTATTTCGTTGTTGACAGCTTTCTGTGTTGTTTTTTTCTTGTTGTCGAATGTCTTCAGGCTCATTTTCAGCAATCGGTCAAAGAATGGGATCTCCTGTTTGTCATTGCGCTGTTCTTGGAACGTTCATCAGGTTTTGGGGGGCATGGCATCTTTGGCATGGATTTGATTTGGCCTCTGATGTGGACTGCCGATTGGTTAATGATATGTTTAATGTCGTGTGTGGACTTCAGTTCCTGAACCTTATCCTTGAGTATGGCATTGTCTCCAACAGCTTGTGCAACTGATAAATTGTCAGGATATACAAGAATCCTACCATTTGCCTCACTGATGAAGTGGAGAGACTCACAGAATTCTGCATCTAGCTTACGCCGAATAGGATTTTTGGTCTGTTTCTTCACATCATGGTAGCCATAGATTCTCATGAATTCTACAAGTTTCTCAGTTGGGACAGTCAGTCGAACCGCCTGAGGATCAATGAACATAGTGTCCCTTATGTACTTGAATAGCATCATATACGATTCTTGTTCTGCTTCTTGATAGGCCACATCTTCGTCTGGCATACTAGCAGTCACAACTTTGAGCTTCTCATCCCTCGTGTAATTTCTGTAACAAGTCTTATGGTAGTGGGCTTCTGCTGCCACGAGTTCTCGTGATGTTATGGCAAGAATTTTGTCAGATTTTCGAACGGCTGCTTGTCGAACCTTGTCATCAGAGGAGCTCCAAAGACTGCATGAGTGGTTCACGGGTTTTGAATCCTGTGATGTATTTGGTTTTCTTGTCACAGAAAATACAAATTTGATCCATAACACGAGATGAACTAGGTCCATCACGCCTGGGTGTCCGCGGATCTCTGGCAGCAGAAGAGTCTTCTTTTGAGGAAAAGTTAGCGAGTGTTTTCTTGTGTGTAAAAGACGAACGGCAGTTCCAATGATACTATAGTTTTGAGTCATATTCATCGGCACAGATATTAAGGATGGCATCAAAGTCTTGTATCCTGGCAGCATTCTGTAGTGCTTCTATGGACTGCAGATCCTTTGGTTTGGTGAGTTCACTGAGTGGCGCTTTCACTGAACAAATGATGCAGGTCCTCTCCTCAAGATGAGGCCTCTTGGCTGGCTTCCGAGTTTCACCCATTATCTGTTCACCTGTAAAGATACAGTATACAGCAATTTAATTACCAATTTGAGAAATAACCATGATAACAATTCTGGCAAATATTGGTACATTCAGTGTCAGTTATAGCAGTGCTGTCTGCTTTCGAAGTCAATTACTATGGCAAATTGAAATATGTTAAAATCTTATGTAATCAGAGAAAAATACTTATCAAATTGAACTTAAATAGTGTAAAGGGAATAAAGAGATTAATCATACCCAGCGTCATCAAACATGAGAAGTGTTGTGAATCTGAGCTCCCTCCCGTCATCTTGTCACTCTCGGAAGACAGCATGTCAGTAAACACCACATGTATTGATGAATAATGCTGTATGGATTAATATGAGTAAATACCACTTAATTAACATTTAATAGGATGATGTTCATGTTGTTAACAATTGGAACACTATGATTTTCATCATCCTTACATCCGATCACAATTTTATTCAAAGTTGACCTCCGTCAATGCCTATCCAACGCCTACGGGACCGTATTAAGTGCTTTTAAAATGATCAACATTGTGAGAGAGAAACAGTTTGATCAACCAATCATACATTGATTACATCCACATCATGAAAAACAACTCATATTACCATTTTTTTGTTTTTTTTTATTGAAAACATATTCTAAGAAATTAGGCACCGCTTGGCCAAAAATCGTGAAATCTTCAAAGTCCAATAAAAAACTTGAGCTACCCGACTGAGAAGTCCATCATGCTGTTTTGTTATGTCCATGGGTATATAAATAAGATAAAACAACCAAAGTTTGGTGTCCTCTCATGGTAGCAATTTTTGGACGGGCTCATGGTCTAAAATGGAAGTTTCCTCCAGCTGCAGCGCGAGAACCACCCCCTTCAAACACGCAGCAATGGGGAAAGGCTGCATGCATTGTGCTCGCTTGTAAGCCATGCCCTGCGTTGCAAGCATAAAGCCCAGAATGCAGCTCGATACAAGCGCGCTATGGTGAGCACGTCAGGGCCGCCTCAGAATGGGCTGGGGTTGTGGGTATGTAAGGATCACCTTAGAATGAGCTGGGGTTGTGGGTATGTAAGGATCACCTCAGAATGGGCTGGGGTTGTGGGTATGTCAGGATCACCTCAGAATGGGCTGGGGTTGTGGGTATGTAAGGATCACCTCAGAATGGGCTGGGCTAGATGGAAGCCTCAATACAAATACGTACTGCCCGCTTGAAGGTTTGTCTGCCGGAACGAGCCCCGCTGGGTCACTTTGTTCCAGGACAAGCTATGCTGGGTTCACCCACACTTAAGTAGCAAACTTGCCCACCTGCCAGCACTATCAGGGCCAGCTAATCCAAATGTCAAACCTGATTTCAAAGCAGTGGTTCTTTTGTTCTCATTTTTCCAGCACCTTCCAGCCCTTTTCACATCCTTCTGTTTCTTCCTTCCACCATATTCTGTGACCATTATACTTGTCCGTTGTACTGCATGCAGGGTTACATGTTCCCCCACTTCCTCCACCTGTCCTGTATCTTGTAAGGCACAAGTGCTCTCATTCATCCCACCATGGGACCTTTCAGGTCCACTGTAAAAACGATTTCCTACATATATATATATATATACACACACACTCGGTGTACAAAACATGAGGAACACCTGCTCTTTCTATGAAATAGACTGACCTGGTGAATCCAGGTGAAAGATATGATCCCTTATTGATTGCACCTGTTAAATCCACTCCAATCAGTGTAGATGAAGGGGTGGAAACAGGTTAAAGAAGGATCTGACGTGAATTGTGCAGAGCAACAGATCGGTTATATTTGGTCAACTGAGAGTCCAGTACAATATTGGTGCTGAAAGACCCATAAAAATGCGCAATTCGTTGTACCTTCACTCAAATGGGGTATGGCAGCCGTGGACTGAACAGAGTTACACTTCTTTTGGCAAAAAACAGGAACCTGCGGTTGCAGTGGGCTAAGGAACGAAAACACTGGACACTGGAGGATTGGGAAAACATTGCTTGGTCTGATGAATCCCTGTTCCTGCTGTTTCATGTTGATGGGAGGACCAGGGTATGGAGAAAACCACGAGTACATGCATTCATCATGCCGTGTGTCAACATTGCAGGCTGGTGGTGGTGGTGCGATGGTGTGGGGGGTGTTTTCATGGCACACATTGGACCCCTTGATAAAGGTGGAGCAACGTTTGAATGCCACAGGATATCTGAACATCTTCAGGTGCATCCCTTCATGGCAGCAGTGTATGCATCTGTGAATGGATTTATTTAGTGGGATAATGCCCCCATGCCACAAGCTAGGATTGTTCAGGAATGGTTCCATGAACATGACTGAATTCAGCTTATTGCAGTGGCCTGCCCAGTCACCAGGTCTCTTTCCAATTGAGCATCTGTGGGATGAGATGGAACGAGCTATTCGGAGTCGAGATCCACGACCATCCAATTTGACACACCTGCAGGAAGCATTGGAGTCAACATGGGCCAACATCCCTGTGGAATGCTTTTGACACCTTGCAGAGTCCACGCCCCGACGAATTGAGGATGTTCTGAGGACAAAATGGGGTGCAACTCAATATTAGGAAGGTGTTCCTAATGTTGTGTACACTGAGTGTATATTCTTGTTTATATATAATCTTGTTAATTTGTCAGTGTTATTTCCAGTAATTGGAAGTTTTGCATTTCGATTGTGTATATTATAACATGTATTGTGTACCTTAATCTGATTCTTGTTTCTGTGCATCTTAGTTTAAATGTTGCGGCTACAATGGAACATCTGATTTTACTGCCTATCAAGTTGCAAATAACGTAACCACTCTTCCTGACGTGTGCTGTGCAACCAAGCCGTGCAATTCGACCAATGCCTATCAGGTGAGCTGATTTCACTACTATATTTAAAAGGAGCTGAGTTTCTCCATCCGTAACGCTTTATTCTAAAGAGTTTCCGCTGCCATAGAATAATACAAATGGTACCATTAGAAAGGTAATAATCCATACATTTACTTGGTTGGGAAGGTAATAATCCATACATTTACTCGGTTGGAAAGGTAATAATCCATACATTTACTTGGTTGGGAAGGTAATAATCCATACATTTACTTGGTTGGGAAGGTAATAATCCATACATTTACTCGGTTGGAAAGGTAATAATCCATACATTTACTTGGTTGGGAAGGTAATAATCCATACATTTACTTGGTTGGGAAGGTAATAATCCATACATTTACTTGGTTGGGAAGGTAATAATCCATACATTTACTCGGTTGGAAAGGTAATAATCCATACATTTACTTGGTTGGGAAGGTAATAATCCATACATTTACCTGGTTGGGAAGGTAATAATCCATACATTTACTCGGTTGGAAAGGTAATAATCCATACATTTACTTGGTTGGGAAGGTAATAATCCATACATTTACTTGGTTGGGAAGGTAATAATCCATACATTTACTTGGTTGGGAAGGTAATAATCCATACATTTACTCGGTTGGAAAGGTAATAATCCATACATTTACTTGGTTGGGAAGGTAATAATCCATACATTTACTTGGTTGGGAAGGTAATAATCCATACATTTACTCGGTTGGAAAGGTAATAATCCATACATTTACTTGGTTGGGAAGGTAATAATCCATACATTTACTCGGTTGGAAAGGTAATAATCCATACATTTACTCGGTTGGAAAGGTAATAATCCATACATTTACTTGGTTGGAAAGGTAATAATCCATACATTTACTCGGTTGGAAAGGTAATAATCCATACATTTACTTGGTTGGAAAGGTAATAATCCATACATTTACTTGGTTGGAAAGGTAATAATCCATACATTTACTTGGTTGGAAAGGTAATAATCCATACATTTACTTGGTTGGAAAGGTAATAATCCATTTACTTGGAACAAAAATTTGTTGCTTTAATCACATTTACTTGTCTGTAGTGTTTTAAAAGCCCATGTTTCCAGCATTGAGGAAGAAGAAGCGGGACAACAGGCTTTAATATAGTGGGTCCAATGGTAACATTTCTTATTTTATGACAGTAGGGAATTTTTTATAACATATAATAATTAAATATGTATTAATCTATGATGTTATGTTATTATATTCTGTGACATTATAATTATTCTATATTTATTATCCTTTATAAGGACATGGAAGGAGCCACACAAAAGGAAATACAGTAATACTTTTTGAAGTAAAATAGCAAAATTATATAAAAGCACATGGAAGTAGCACACAAACAACAACAACAACAACTACCTATTATGAACGAGTATAAAAACAATAACGTATTTTCACGACTTTTACTTCATTTTGCGTCCTCCTTGACACTATCAGATATACATGCAATACGTTTGTGAAGTACATCATGCGGTCTTTTAATGGAACCCATCAGCAAAGCGACCAGAGGCAGGTCTATTACTAATAAGTATGGACGTGTTAAGATGAGGTTTGAAATCTGCAGCTGCTGTTTGCCTCACCACTTGCGAACTCTAAATTATAATTAACTTTATTATTCAAAATGAGTTGAGTTTGAAAAACTGATACCACCTCACCATGAATGCAAAATGTTATTTTGGTACAGACCATGATGGATTGCCTCATTATCCCATTAGTTGCATAAATGAGACATTTAAGGTTCTAAATAAGTAAAATATTAAAGGTTTGGATGGTGACAATCTTTGCACTATTGTCCGTTATACTGCATGCAGGGTTACATGTTAGACCATCTTGATACACCATGACAGAGGACAGTAATGAGTTTGGAGTCAAAAATATGTCACATTTCAATATGTTACACTGTTTGGGGTTCATCAAAAGTTTGTAATTACCTTAAATTATTGTCTTTTTAACTTAATTGGTAATCCCAGGGTGCGGTTCAACCTACCCCCCTTGCAAGGTGCAATGTACACTGCACATAGGGCATGTTGAACCTCTTCGGATTTTTTTAAACATCAAAATTGACCGTTATGGAAAAATGCTGACTAATGTTGCCTCTGGCAGAATTTAACTTGAAGTCAAAACATGTTTTTCACCCACAATAAAAGTTTTGTTTGATTTATTTGAAATTGCAGGTGAAGAGCCAAATGTTATAAACTTGTTCAAGGTGCCCCGCTTTTCCCGCTTCTGTAAAGTACACAGGCGTGAATGAGCTGTTAAATGAGACTTAGGAAGGAGAAGAAGAGGTAATGATTATAAGGGATGAAAAAGTCCAGGGGGAGATTATGTGCATCTTTGGGTATGGAAGGAGTTTTTTTTATCTGTGTGCCTGTGTCTGCCTGTGTGTGTGTGTCTGCCTGTGTGTGTGTGTGTGTGTGTGTGTGTGTGTGTGTGTGTGTGTGTGTGTGTGTGTGTGTGTGTGTGTGTGTGTGTGTGTGTGTGTGTCGCCACTTTTATCAGAGATGGCTGTACGGATGTTCGTTAAACTTTCAGAGATTCATCAGTGAGTGTCACGGAGTGTTTTCAGCCAAAATAAACGTGAACATTTTGAAAAAAACGTTTTTTGGGGGGGATTTTATACAATTGCTCTGCAGGGCCTGAGCCTTTGTAGCGATGTGAAAAGTAATATGTAATTATCCCCGATAAGTGTGTGTGTGTGTGTGTGAGTGTGATGCTCTATTATTAAATATAAATTTTCCTTAGTCGGTGTAGGAAAGTGTTTTAGGCAAAACAAAAAAATAGGAAAACCCCCCAAATTATGCAGGACACAGTGGTCCATCAAAAGCAGCCGTATTTTTCTATCCTGTGTTTGCTTTAATTCAAAGGAGATTTATATTCCTGGAAATGAATCGTCAGGTATGAGGACATGGATAGCTCTCCAAGCAGTTGTTTTATTTTAACGGGCGCTTGACTGTGCATTGAAATATGTTACTCGCATGATCGGTGAACAGGAAGCAAATAGCACAAGGAGAAACTCTTTTCTGGTCACTTTCCTACCTTCCAGCATTATTCGATGTTTAATAACAAATCCATGCCATTTGATCACATATATGTGGAATGACAAAAAGATTATATTACTGATTTTTTTGTCATTAATACAACTTAATTGTAGAAATGTTTGCCAACACTTATCATACAAATCCATAGTTTGTGTATGCAATAGTTCATAAAGACCTAATCCTTGATTCTCGATGTCTTCTTGTTTCCACAGCCCTGCGGAGACAAGCTGGTTACCTTTTTCAGGGAAAATGCCAAAATCATTGGAGGAATTGTGGCGGGCATCTGTGCTATTGAGGTTTGTCTTCACTCTTCAGGATGGGTTTAAGGAGATATAATAGGATGGAACTTGTCAGATGAGCAATATATTTTCAATCTTTCTCTTTTCAATACATGAGGTCAGGAGTCAGGGCTCACCTTTTCTTTCATGTACATCACATGGCTGCGAGTATCATGATGCAGTGCCCCTTATACGTTAGAGAAGGAATGTGGAATTTGCTCAGGCTCGATAGCTCGCCTACTGTTCACCAAGGACACCATGGGATCCTTAACGTCCACCAATCGTTGCTGGAAGATGGGACGCCCACTTTTAACATCCGTCCAAGGGATTATTCTTTGGTCAGAGCTTGAGATGTAAAATCTTTGGGTTAAAAATGTGCTTTTGGTTTTAAAAAACGGGATACTGCATCAGCGGCACTGCCACGCTCCCAGCAATGATGCAACCAGCAGCCAGCCATAGGCAGCAGAGGAAATAGCAATAATTTATCTGAAGCAATTTGTCATCCTCTGATCTACAGTCTATCAGGCTCAACCTGGTTTGATAAGTAAAAGCAAATTTCACTCAACTCTGTTACTGTACTCCCACCATTGTCGTCTTTTAATCTGACACTTCATCACAACCTCTGGTTGTCTCCCACACCCACCCACAGGGCTAACATCTCCACCTATTTCCCTTATTCTTCCATTACACGATGTTAACTTTCCAGTTTGACATTTGTATAAATGTGGAATTTATATAAATAAAACAGGACATTTTTTAAATGTGAGAAAATGAAATACCGATTACATCAATGAACAGTATTAAATAAATAAATTGATATATGTGGGAACATTCCATGCCCTGACCAGGAATGTAACCCAGGTCCTCTGGAAAACCTAATGGTTGGTGGACCTTTTTTCCAGAGAACCTGGGTTCGATTCCTGGTGTGGGCATGTAATGTTCCCACATACAGTCACGTGAAAAAGTAAGTACACCCCATGTAAAGCTTTGACTTTTTCAACATACAGCTATTTGATCTTCACTTCAACAATATAGATAGATAAAGGTGATATAATATAACAAATAATAATAATAATAATAATGCATTTATTTTATATAGCGCTTTTCAGGAAGCCCAAAGACGCTTTGACAGAGTGCAAAACATAATGCATAGCAAAACATAAAAACAATTGCAAAAAAAGAAGAATCAATAGGGAAATATTCAAAGCACAAAGGAGGGAGAAGGAGAGGAGATAGTCAGGGGTTAGATGCTGTGGGTTAAATGTTGAATGCAGTGTTGAACAGGTGGGTCTTGAGTGATGTTTTGAATGTGGTGAGTGAGGAGGAGTCTCTGATGGTGTGAGGTAGCGAGTTCCAGAGGGTGGGAGCAGCGATGGAGAAGGCCCTGTCCCCCCAGGATCTAAATTTGGTCCGGATGGGGGGGGGGTCAGGAGGTTGGTACCAGCAGAGCGGAGGTTGCGGGTGGGAGTGTGTCTGGAGAGGAGGTCAGCCAGGTAGGATGGGGCCAGGTTATGGAGGGCTTTGTAGGTCAAGAGGAGGATTTTGTACTGGATTCTCTGGGAGATGGGGAGCCAGTGAAGCTTGTAAAGGACGGGGGTGATGTGGTCACGGGTCCGGGAATGGGTGAGTAGACGGGCAGCGGAGTTCTGAATGTATTGGAGTTTATTGGTGATTGTTGAGGGTGAACCATAAAGGAGGCTATTGCAGTAGTCCAGACGGGAGGTGATGAAGGCGTGGATGAGGGTTTCTGCAGCCGTGGAGGAGAGGGATGGACGGAGACGGGCGATGTTTTTCAGGTGAAAGAAGGCTGTCTTTGTGATCTGTTTAGTGTATTTGCCGAAGGAGAGGGTTTGGTCAACCCGCTTTCCTGTTTCCTGGTCAACCCTGTTTCAAATATCATGAAACATTTACATTTTATAGTCCATTGTATAATTTAAACAAACATAAATGCAAATTTCGCATGTGGAAAAAGTAAGTACACCCCGACATTTATCACTATTTCAAATACTAAAATTAGAATCAGGTGCACCAGCTCAGGTGCAAATGATTAGAACATCGTTAGAGTGGATCTTGGAGGAACCTGTCTTATTTAAACCTCAGACATTTCGTTTGGTTTGCTCTTTGTTGTTGAAGTGTGCGACGTCACTATGCCTAGATCAAAAGAGCTATCTGAGGCCTTCAGAAAGAAGGTTATAGATGCCTACGAGTCTGGGAAGGGATTTAAAAAGATCTCCAAACAATTTGAAATCAATCATTCGACTGTCCAGAAGATCATCCGCAAGTGGAGAAGATTCCAAACAACTGCCAACTTGTTCAGGCCAGGCCGCCCCAGCAAGTTCAGCCCGAAAGCAGACCGTAAGATGCTGAAACAAGTCTCGAAGAACCCCAGAATGTCATCACGGGACCTACAGGTAGCTCTTGCCACTGTTGATGTCAAAGTGCACGAGTCTACCATTAGAAAGAGGCTGCACAAATTTTATCTACATGGGAGGTGTGCCAGGAGGAAACCTTTGCTGTCCAGAAAGAACATCAGGGCAAGACTCAAGTTTGCAAATGAACATCTAGGCGAAGACCAGCACTTCTGGAACAATGTGCTCTGGACAGATGAGTCAAAGGTAGAGCTATTTGGCCACAGTACCAGAAGACATGTTTGGCGAAAACCAAAGACAGCATTTGACCACAACAACCTGATACCAACTGTAAAGCATGGTGGTGGAAATATTATGGTTTGGGGCAGCTTTGCTGCATCAGGGCCTGGGCAGCTCACCATCATAGAATCCACTATGAATTCTTCATTGTACCAGAGGGTGCTTGAGGATAATGTGAGGCCATCTGTCGGGAAGTTGAAGCTCAACCAAAGGTGGACCTTGCAACATGACAATGACCCTAAACATGCCAGTAAATCCACCAAGGAATGGCTGAAATGAAAGAAATGGAGGGTTCTGGAATGGCCAAGTCAAAGCCCGGATCTAAATCCCATCGAGATGTTGTGGGGGGATTTGAAACGAGCTGTGCATGCAAGAAACCCCTCAAACATCGCACAGCTGAAAGAATTCTGCATGGAGGAGTGGGCAAAAATTTCTCCCAGTCGATGTCAGAGACGGGTAGACAGTTATAAGAAATGCCTACTTGAGGTTGTTTCTGCCAAAGGGGGCAATACCTCCTATTGGAGCCAAGGGTGTACTTACTTTTTCCACATGCGAAATTTGCACTTATGTTTATTTAAATTATACAATGGACTACAAAATGTAAATGTTTCATGATATTTGTTATATTATATCACCTTTATCTATCAATATTGTTGAAATGAAGATCAAATAGCTGTATGTTGAAATATGTTGAAAAAGTCAAAACTTTACATGGGGTGTACTTACTTTTTCACGTGACTGTATATCGATTTAAAACACTGCTTAATAAAATCTTGTTTCTGTTGCAGATCCTGGCCATGATCATTGCCCTGGTGGTTGCCTGCAACTCGCAGGATGAAATGAAAGCATGAAGGAAAGTCCAATGGGATGAGCACTTGCTTCATTTTCAAATTGAAATCAACACGATATCACACAAAAAATTAGCTCGTTTAATGAATATAGATCACTATTTTTGGGAGTTGTTGAAAATATAGTCAGGGTGAGGTAAATTAAAGCTGGTTGTCTTGAATAATAATGGCATTATTGTTGCTGTCATATTATTTTGTGTATGCTGCATTGGATAGCATACCTTAGTAGTTTATGGAAGAACTCTAATCAATCATCGGTAATATCCATCTTTGATGATTCGTGTCATCCGGTTATCTGCAAATTAGGATTATCATCATTTTCTGCAATGCTGCTTTTCATGTTTTACGTTTCTTTCAATGTACAGGTTGTAGAAATGTCTCACTCGATTGTTTAATCCATCAAATTTGACTGCCATTGTTGGAGGTAAAATAACTTATTTCTTCAAGATCATCAAAACTTAAATAATGAAACGGAATCTGCGATGTGAGGCAAACATTGGAGTAAGATATGAGAGTGGATTCCTAAGCTGAGCCAATTAGACTGCCTGGTGGAGGTGACAACGGGAAAGAGAATACAAGGACCCTCCGAGGGTATCAAATGCATGATGGTGAAGAAGAATATACTCCAGCCTATTTCCCATGCATTTAAATTTTTTATTTATCATTGAAAGGTTTTCTTTGTTTGCTATATTCAGGCTGTATAAGCATTTGTAGTGTCGTTGTAAGGCTTTATTGTGGTTGTAATTGCATATGTATCTTTTCCGTACCTGGCGACAGTTAACACTTGCGTACTCGGTATACAGTACTTGGATATTGCTGTGTACTTGGAGCATGGGTTGTGCATTTAATCACAAATGACAGTAACCAATCACAATTCAGCATGTAAATTGTTAATGTATACACGTGCACAAATTTAATAAATTTATATGGACCACACCAACTTCAACCTGGTGGTTTGTTCTCATTTGTTTTATGAGAGCCAGTTGAACTTCCTTTTTGAACGATGCCTTAATTTTGTAAATATTTTCAAGTGCTTGGGTAATGGGTATAGTACTTGGGTACTTGATCTGGGCAAGGTTTTGTCCTCCCACACGTTGGCAACGACATCCGTTTTTGAGGCCACCAAAGGTGCTATGAAGTGTATATTATTTATATTAATAATATACACTAATATACATACACTAATAATATACACTAATAATATACATACAACACCTACTACTCTCAAATTATCCACTCTGGCTCTGGAAACCGAAAAGCACTCTTCTCTACAATAAACAAACTCCTCAGCCCCCTGAACACCACCACCCAGTCATTCACAGTAGAAAACTGCATCTCCTCCCTTTCATTCTTCCAAAGCAAAATTGACAACATCTACAACAGCTTAACCACCACCGCACCCGCTCCCCCTCAAACCACCTGCCCCCCCTTATCCTGCCAACCCCTGTCTCAGTTCTCCCCAGTCTCCCCTACTGACCTCTCTGAACTCCTCATAGGAATGAAAACTGCCACCTGCACTCTTGACCCCATCCCCTCCAGCTTTTTCAAGGCCTCCCTTCCTGCTCTCTCTCCACTTATCACTGCAACAATAAACTCCTCCCTGTCTACAGGCATCGTCCCACCGTCCCTCAAAATTGCTGCTGTTACCCACATTCTGAAAAAACCTGGACTAAACCCTGACACCCTAAACAACTTCAGACCCATCTCCAACCTACCCTTTCTGTCAAAAGTTTTGGAACGCGCTGTAGCCACTCAACTTAAGCATCACTTCTCTGCCAATAACCTGTATGAAACATTCTAATCCGGATTCCGCTCCAACCACAGTACTGAAACTGCTCTCCTCAAAATCACCAACGACCTTCTCCTCTCCTCTGACACCGGCAACCTCAACATTCTCATCCTCCTCGACCTCAGCGCCGCCTTTGACACCATCAATCACACCATCCTCCTCACCCGACTTGAAACCACCTTTAACATTACCGGCACTGCCCTCTCTTGGATAAAATCATACCTCTCTGACATATGCCAGTTCATCTCCATCAATAACTGCAAATCCCCCACTGCTCCCCTCCCCCAAGGTGTCCCCCAAGGTTCAGTTCTTGGCCCCCTCCTCTTCATCCTGTACCTGTCCCCCCTTGGTCACTTAATCCGCCGTCATGGTCTCCAATTACACTGCTTCGCCGATGACATCCAGCTTTTCATCTCCACCAAGTCCATCTCCACCGCCACCCACTCTATCCTGACAAACTGCATCACTGAAATAAAATCCTGGCTTCAAATCAACTTCCTCAAACTTAACTATGATAAATCTGAAATAATCATCATTGGCCCAAAAACGCTCACCAAATCCACCCATAACTTTGCCCTCAACATCGACGGTTTCCCAGTATCCACCTCCCCTCACATCCGGAAACTTGGCATCATCTTTGACCAAACCCTCTCCTTCGACAAATACACTAAACAGATCACAAAGACAGCCCTCTTTCACCTGAAAAACATCGCCCGTCTCCGTCCATCCCTCTCCTCCACGGCTGCAGAAACCCTCATCCACGTGTGGAAGTGTAACTCAGTGTAACTCATTGGTTGGAACTGGTAATGAAGCAGGTACTAGCAGGTGGATCGTAAGAATGTCAGGAATGTATCTCGCTCTGTCGAAGCTGGGAGTCCTTTTGTCCACCTTTATCACGACCCCGGGCTAACACACATTCCCAAGCCCGTACTATTGTTTTAGACATCGGGATGCAAAGAGGATGAAGCAAATTCCCAGCAGGGAGGAGCGAGTTGGTGCCAGTAAGGCGAGCAGGATGACTGAGTAACATTTCTGCGGAGAAGGGATTAAGGTTTAGCGCACGAAGGATTAACACGAGTGCGCCCAAAAAAACGAGAACACACTTTGAGTCGAGAGCACTTGTCACGAGAACCTCTGCGAGAACGAACGAGTACGCAACGAGAAACAGCGCAGAGAGAGGACCGGCCAGGGAAGAAGAAGAACCAACTGCTTGAATTAGCTATAATAGTCTTTATTGAATTGAAACAAGTGACTTAGTAATTATAATAAATCCTTATTAACTAAAACCTGTCTCAGTCATATTTGGAGTGAGTCATATAACATTCCGGACAATCTGGTGGCCCTTACAAGGATCAATTGGACACATCGGCAAGATCTTTCTGAGAGGTAAGCATGGTCTTGTTCTTGTCCAATATGATGCACGAACCTGGGAATAGTTATTTTGTAAATACATGGAGGATGTGGTGTGTGGGCTTCTCCACGCACAATTGGTGCAGGAGAGCCCTCAGAAGGAGATATAGTTGAGACCCTTTTGCTCAGGTGATGTGCTCGTGACACAGAGATCCATTTTGAGTTGGTCTAGGGTGATGGGCAGTAAAAAAAACACAAAGAACCATTGTTGAGCTGGTACTCCCGGGTGCTGTGATTACGACCCAAAGATCCATGTCTGTATGATCAAGATGTATTTTGAGGTACCTTGTGAATAAATGTAATGATGGAATGATCTTAACGATTGTTCGAGGTAACGTCCTACAAAATGTCTGCTTGTTCTCTCCTTTTTTGAGTCGTAATTCTGTTGAAATCTCATTACAAATGCGGAATTTTGTACGCTGGTAATGATCGAGATCCGTTTTTATCGATTTAGGAATAGTGAATGAGCAGACAAAGTCACGGATGGAACATCGACAAACGATTTTAGCTTTTATTCGTGAGTTTCACGATTTCTGTAAATACGTATTTTTTGCGCTATGTTTTAAATGCGCCAGTTCGACGCTGGTTATTAAGGGCCTTACTGTGAACTGGGACCAAACGGAGCATGAGTGCACCATGCGACCATTTGCTTCCAAGTCGTGTAAGGCCGGTACACTCGTTTGCACTTACAAACGTACCCTTGAGGTGCCCACCCAAATGGTTGAGGACTCACTTGGAGTGCGAGAAGACGGCGGGAAATGGAGATATACTGTATATTGTTACGGATCGCGGACAGATGTTATATTGACCGAGCGGTGGTGTATTACCGCGTCCGAACAGTTACTCCCCGATTAGAACCCGATCCCGCCCAACTCACCCGATTCCACTCGAACGTTGGCCGAATCGCGCTATGCTAAATCAATGATGGAAAGGACACAACGGCTGGGGTAAATGACACGACACAAGGGGTACAGTTCTCAAGACCTCCGGAGGAGGATATAATTGGTGATGCAGAAAAGGGGTAGATTACACGGTAAGAGGTAAAGCACAGAAAAGATGGGCACTTAAACACAGTCTTATCTATTCCCGACAGACCACAGACAAACGGGACAAGACTGACTTACACGGGGATTGATGGCAGGGAAGGACAGGCAGTCGACAGCACAAGGTGCACCTTGGCTCAGGGGCAGAATCAAACACGGTCCGGTCCAGAGATGCGGGGAGGTATTGCAGCGCTCGGAGGTGGCGTCTTCTCTCTCCAAGCTGAGGGCGCATCTGACGTCACCTCCCTCTTCCTGCGCATGCTCAGCGGGGAGTGACACGCCCTCGGCTCATTGGCTCCGCCCCAGATGGAATCGGTCCGCCGCTTCTATTGGGTGCGGGGGGTTACCGGGCTCTGCCCTTGACGAGGAGCTGACAGCGAGCCCCTGCGTGGTAACCCCGTCGGAGCACATGTTCAATGGCGGCTAACCAAGCCGGAGTGAGGACGCACACTCCCCGCGCCGCCGCCGCTGTTGTTGTTGTTGTTGTTGTACCATGAGGAAGAGCTGCGGGGAGGTATTGGGAGGTCCTAAACTTCCTAACGGTGCCATACAATCACATTCTGGTGCAACGAAGAGTCAGAATTAATGGAAACGAGTCCTTAACTGACATAGACTAAGAATAACTAGCAAGATGTCCTATAGTTGTCTACGTGAGATGCGGTGGACCTGGATGCGACATTTAATGGGGGAAATAGGGGAAGGTCGGGTCTACAGAGTGTTGTTTACAGAAAATGGGACTAGGGAATGGGAGATTGGGGATAGTTGGGAAGTATTGGGGAAATAGGGGAATATTTACAAGCGGATATGGATGGAGGCCAATCTCATATCCGCAACATTGCACCCTTCTCTACCTCGGGGCGTCCCGACCCGATAAATTTTTACTTACTTTAGTGTGGCACTCAGATGTAGTTCCCTCTACTATTAACTCAACCCTGAGTGCGACAGTTTTACAGATGTTCACAAATGAGTAAATATGTCCCCCTGCGACGTTGCACCCTTCTCCTCAAAGAAACACACCCACAGGATAACCGAATCACGGAAAGAATCCTCAAACTAAACATACAGCCGGTAGGGAGCATCATTTATACAAGACTACACTGATATTTACACTACGATCCAGGACCTGTTCTTTGAGGAACACATGCAGATGTTATGCATAGAGAGAGCACGCATGCCAGCATCGATACACCAACCCACGAGTGCCCTGTGGCCCTACGGCCTTTAATAATGTGCAGAGCACCCCATCCAAGCACCAAAAGCACCACCCCATACACACAGTCAGCACCATCCGGTGCACCAATAAAGTGTTCATAGTCACCGGTGGTGTCGCAGCCGGCCGATGTTCTGCCGCTGGTCTTGCCTTCTGGCTTCTTTAGGAATAAAGAAAGGCGCCAACCGCATCCATTTCTGAATTGTGGCCGTCAGGGGGGCCAACTATAAGTGGTTCACCTGTATGGCAGAGGTGCCACATTGACCCAGAGGTCCATCAACGGGTGGTGCTTGCCCGCAAAAGAACTGCGGTCCATGGTGGGCGGCCACAAAAATTGCGGTCCATATGGTGTATCGATCCAGGCAGCAAGCAGCGAAAGAACAGGCCCACAACTGCGGAGCCAGCACCTCTCTCTCCTCTCTCTCTGCCCCAAAGCCAGATCCTCGGAGGTGGGAGACAAAAATAAGACAAGTGAGTAAGGTGGTAAGGGCGCCAAAAGTGCACGCAATACCAGGTAATGCACACTAGGGGCACATGGGAACCAGGTGAGACAGGTACGTTCCTACCGTACGCCCCCCCCCCCCCCCACCAGGTAACCTACATTGCCCCTCCCTTACCCCTTACTGTTTCCACAAAACACAACACTACCCATAAACATCTACTTTACACATCAACAAACGTCCCTACTGTCTTCCCCGTTCCTCCCATAAACCAAATTCGTCTTCTCTCCCTCCTAACCAATCAAATTTGCCATTTCCAACTCTCATCAAAATTTGCCATCACCAATTCATCATCAGTCCCTCCTAGGGAGGGAGAGATGGAATCACCCCAATGTCTCATCCACGTCGTGATGCGTCTCACAAATCCAACAGCAATTCTTATTTCCTGCAACACAGAACAAAGGAACACAGGTGTGGAGTCATCATCACCACAGGTAAGTGGCTGCGTATGGTGCGACAGGTTCATCAATCCTAACTATTTCCTAAATGACTTTACAACTTTACATTACCCGGGGTCTTTCCCTGCCAATCCATTGGCCAACTTACACTATGGGTTCTAAAAACCAATTCCCATTGACCAACTGTGGTGCTTCTCAATTTGGGGTCTCACTCCCCCGATTCATCTCCCGGTGCCCTTGCACAATTTCTGGGCTGCGACGTGTAGCTCTCCCAGCAGGTCTACCCACCTGCACACCTCCACCACTGTAGTTGCCACCCGAGCTTACCTGCTCCTCACCCTAACCTAACTAACTGGGGAAGGCCCTCTCGCACTCTCACCCCCTCAGTGCCCTCTCTGGCACGGGCTGCCCGATCCACACCCGGGATCCTCAGGCACCCACTGACACTAACGGCTCCCAGAGCCCACCTGCGGCCTCACCTGGCCGACATCCTCGCAGTGGTGGAGTGCCCAAACCAACTACACACACTAACAGGCTACACGCCCAGCCATTTCCACAACACTAATGCACCCATCCACAATACCATTCTGCAACCGCACCACAAATGCCAATATCCAACCACAATTTACCTATACCTTCTAACTATTCTTTAAACTACCCTGCCCGGGTACTCGTGAAAAGGGGTCCACTCTTCCCCCATCCACACCTTCGCACCATGCACACCACTCCGTACCACTTACTCCAACTCTCTCCACACCACTCATTCCAATACTCCATGTATTCCACACACCTGTACTTGCACACCTGTGCTCTCATACTTGGTGCCGCCTGCACCCTTCGCTCCCCCAAGCGCATTTGCGCTGATCCACAACACTCACTACTCATACACTGTCCAGTTCTCACACAGCATCATCTCATCTAACTACTCCCCTCTGAAACTTGCGCTTCCCAGTCGTCCCTTTAAACTATTGCGCTACCACGTCATTATCATCCACTCTAATCTACCTGCGTCCCCACTACAGGTATCAGTCACTAACTAACCTTAACGTTACCTAATGTCATCTTCGCTAGATCCCTACACACAATATAACCTAACCCACCCGGGCTAGTTTTCACTGCCATACACCCCTTAAGCTATAGCGCATTTGCCCCCACTTGTGAGGGATGACAGAGTTGCCATCCCACCACATCGGGCATCTCCCACTACCAATTTTGCACATCAAATTTCAACAATTCAAAAATTTCCCAATCACTACCCATCATCTGCCAATCATTACTGCCAATCCTTTGCCAATCATCAAATTTTGTTTTTCTAATTTCGGGGCCAAAACACTATCCTCGTCATTACAGTCTACTTACTAATGCCTCTCGGTGCGCCAATTAACTTCTAAAGCTCGGCTTCGTACAGCCAAGCCATGAATGCGGGTTGTTTGGTGCCAGCGGCTGGATGCGTCCCGCATTCGGTGCAGGGAAGGAGGTTTACCCGGGCCGAGATCCCACGCACCATCTCGGCACGGAGCCATCCAATGTCCCGATCTCGACCTGCCGGCACGTCTCAATAGAAAGTGGTCGCCATGACGACCCTTCCTATCGGGCTGCCCGCTCCGCCTAGTGGAGCCCGGATGCGGCCGTTCCAAGCGAGGCACAGCGTGGATCGCGTACGGCGGTTCTTTCGAAACCGCCGTGGTTCGGATCCCCGCTGGTCCTCGCGGCACGCGAAGCTGCCCGACGCGCACCGAGGGCCCGATTCGGCTATAAGTCGTTCTAACCTCTAACCCGGTTACCGTCGATGCTTCACCTGCATGCTTACAAGCATACGCTACCCCTTTCTTGCTCATACATCCAGCCGTTTCCATGCTCCTCGTCGTACCTTCTCTAACACACCCAGGTACACTCATTCCACTCCCAGCCTTGGTCACACACCTGACCACCGAACACTTTGGCACACATTCGTCGCTCGCACACCTCACCAACACACCTCTTCGCGCCCCTTCCTCGGTCACCTCCTCTGTGACAATCACAGGTGTGCTCTTACTCGCACACCCAACCACGTGCCTCACGACCAATTCCAGCGTGCATTCCCACACACGCTCTACCATTCCAGGTGTGCATCCTTCCATTCCAGGTGTACATCCTTTCTCACCTGTCACAACCAACTCACGCTCCGTGTCACTCTTACTACTCTCACCTCCACTCTTGACAGCGCACTCACCCTTACTCTCGACAGCGCACTCTTCCCTCATGCACCCGTCCGTTACACACCTTTCTCGCGCACACTCTTGCGCACACTCTCCCGTCACACCCTCTGTAACACTCACCACAGGCGTGCATTCTCCCTTTACACCCTCCGTAACACTCCTCACTACGCGCTTCCATGTGCTCCCTCGCACACGCGCTACGACTGACTCACTCTCGCCCGCACCCTCACTCCTTGGCACGCACTTTTTCCTCACACACCCCAGAGTCGGACTTTCTCGCACACCTCCTTTTTCGCACACCAGACCTGTCGCACACTTCACCAACGGCCTCTCATGAACACCCGGGTCCATCTCGACCCCCAAGCTTCTTAAATCACCTGGCGCATCATACGCACGACCATATTGGTCACCACTTACACCGGGTCCTCTTCCTCTTCGCTTTGCCTCCATCACCTGTGAATCCCTCATCCGGTTAATGAGCACATCATCACGATCCGAACACAGACTTTGGACCAATTCTTTTACTTCCTCTTTTATCTCTTTCTTATCCCCTCTCCGTCGCTTCTTAATTTCGCTTACCCCTTCTTCCACTTCTTCTAATTTCTGCTTCACCTCTTTTATTTCCCGGTACGTCTCCTCCAGTTCGTCCTCTAAGGCTACCTTGACCGTTTCCATGTGCGTCCTCACCTGCCGGTCCTTCGTCTCCATTACCTCTGTCACCTCGTCCAACCTCGTTGTCAGTCCCTCACGTACCATCTGACATTGCCTCTTCGTCGCTATCAAGTCGTCTTTTAGTTCTTTCTGTGTCGCTTTTAACCCTCCTAGTACCGCAGTGTTCCTTTGTACCTGCTCCACTAACTCAGTCTGTCCCACCGTCAGCTGTTCCACCTCCTGCGTCAGCTCCTCTATGCCCCCTTGTAACTTTACAGTCCCCTTTCTCACCTCCTTCTCCATGCGCTCCTCACAGTGCCTCACCTCCTCGCGCACTCCTCCGACCTCCTCACTCACACCTCTTCTGATCTCTGCTCCCATCACTTGCATCTCCTGCCCAGATGCCACCCTCATCTGCTCCATTTCCTCCCTGTGAGCATCCAATTTAGTTTCTACCCCCATTCTGACCCCCTCTATCTGCTGCCCCATTTGTTTAACTTCCCTTTCCGCTTGGTCCCTCATGTCCCTCAATTTGCCTTCCATACTGTTTTCTAACCCCTCTAACCCATTTTTCACTCCCTCTATCTGATTCTCCTGGGCAGCCATTCTGTTTTCTACCCCCATTAACCCCTCCTGTATTTCCCCTAATCTATTGTCTAATCCCTCTATTCTACTCCCTAACCCTCCGATCTGGGCCCCCATGTCCTCCCTCAATTTCTCGCTATTGGACCCCATTTGGCCCTCCAATCGCTCACCCAATCGCTCACTATCAGCCCTCATTTGCTCACTATTAGCCCTCATATCGTCCTTCTGCAGGTTGAGGGACGCCTGCATTTGCGCCATAAATTGCTCCATGAGGGCCTGCATTTGGGCCATCCCTCCCACTTGTGCAGCGGGTGCGGCCGCCGCAGCCATGTGCGAGGCGCCATTTTGCGAACCTGCCGCCCTCACTGCTTCGCTCTCCTCTTGTCCCTCAATTTGGTCCTGGATCGACCCTGCCTCACTCTCCTCTACCGGAACCCAGCCGTCTTGATCCGCCATAGCGCGACTTTCAAAATTCGGGTTTTTATTTTTGTAAAACAAAATCAAATTTCGCCGTTAATAATTTCGAGCGCGTGAAGCGCGCTTCGGGTCCGATCTCACTCCTCGACACCAATTGTTACGGATCGCGGACAGATGTTATATTGACCGAGCGGTGGTGTATTACCGCGTCCGAACAGTTACTCCCCGATTAGAACCCGATCCCGCCCAACTCACCCGATTCCACTCGAACATTGGCCGAATCGCGCTACGCTAAATCAATGATGGAAAGGACACAACGGCTGGGGTAAATGACACGACACAAGGGGTACAGTTCTCAAGACCTCCGGAGGAGGATATAATTGGTGATGCAGAAAAGGGGTAGATTACACGGTAAGAGGTAAAGCACAGAAAAGATGGGCACTTAAACACAGTCTTATCTATTCCCGACAGACCACAGACAAACGGGACAAGACTGACTTACACGGGGATTGATGGCAGGGAAGGACAGGCAGTCGACAGCACAAGGTGCACCTTGGCTCAGGGGCAGAATCAAACACGGTCCGGTCCAGAGATGCGGGGAGGTATTGCAGCGCTCGGAGGTGGCGTCTTCTCTCTCCAAGCTGAGGGCGCATCTGACGTCACCTCCCTCTTCCTGCGCATGCTCAGCGGGGAGTGACACGCCCTCGGCTCGTTGGCTCCGCCCCAGATGGAATCGGTCCGCCGCTTCTATTGGGTGCAGGGGGTTACCGGGCTCCGCCCTTGACGAGGAGCTGACAGCGAGCCCCTGCGTGGTAACCCCGTCGGAGCACATGTTCAATGGCGGCTAACCAAGCCGGAGTGAGGACGCACACTCCCCGCGCCGCCGCCGCTGTTGTTGTTGTTGTTGTTGTACCATGAGGAAGAGCTGCGGGGAGGTATTGGGAGGTCCTAAACTTCCTAACGATGCCATACAATCACATTCTGGTGCAACGAAGAGTCAGAATTAATGGAAACGAGTCCTTAACTGACATAAACTAAGAATAACTAGCAAGATGTCCTATAGTTGTCTACGTGAGATGCGGTGGACCTGGATGCGACATTTAATGGGGGAAATAGGGGAAGGTCGGGTCTACAGAGTGTTGTTTACAGAAAATGGGACTAGGGAATGGGGGATTGGGGATAGTTGGGAAGTATTGGGGAAATAGGGGAATATTTACAAGCGGATATGGATGGAGGCCAATCTCATATCCGCAACAATATATATATTTTTCTCCCAATTTGTGGTATCGTGACGAAATGGCTTATATCTTTGGAACGGCTGGTTGGATTTAGACAAATTAAACGGAATTGTGTAGGACGAAAGCCGTGGGTCCAAGGTTAGAAAGAAAAAAAAAGGGCAGAGGAGAGGAAAAAAAAAATTCCCGCCAATATTATAACACCTAAAACTCGTTCGATTAACATATAAATTAATGACAGACAACGCCATCTGATGCCGGTCCAGAATTATTGTGAAAGATGGCGATTGGATGAAAATTGCATACCAACACCCCCTCATTGTCCCTCATCGTCCCTCACTTCCATGTCGGCTACCTATGCTCCCTCCCTAAACCTCCTCCTCCCCCTCCCTCTCTCTCTCTCTCTGTCTCTCGCTGTCTCTCCCCCCTCTCTTCCAACGTTTTGGGAACATTCAAATGTTGGGTTTTGCTGACGTTTCCACAACGTTGTTTCAACGTTTTTCACATTACTTTCCTGCAACATTGAAATAATGTTGTTGTAAAACGTTTCCACAACGTCGCTACAACGTTTCACTTTCGTTGTTGCAACGTTTTGCTCCAACGTTTTGGGAACATTCAAATGTTGGGTTTTGCTGACGTTTCCACAACGTTGTTTCAACGTTTTTCACATTACTTTCCTGCAACATTGAAATAATGTTGTTGTAAAACGTTTCCACAACGTCGCTACAACGTTTCACTTTCGTTGTTGCAACGTTTTGCTCCAACGTTTTGGGAACATTCAAATGTTGGGTTTTGCTGATGTTTCCACAACGTTGTTTCAACGTTTTTCACATTACTTTCCTGCAACATTGAAATAATGTTGTTGTAAAACGTTTCCACAACGTCGCTACAACGTTTCACTTTCGTTGTTGCAACGTTTTGCTCCAACGTTTTGGGAACACTCAAATGTTAAGTGAATCGGATGAGAATTCACGAGTTATTTAATTATTAGCGAGTAATGAAGTACTTATTTAATTAATTACATTTCTTTCTCTTCTGACCATTAACTCAGGCACCTTTTGAGTTAGGAAGATGATAATTGGACATTACAATGACCAAGTGATGTGGCTATCAAGGATAATTTTGATTTATTGATTAATCATTTAATAAATTAATTCGTTGATTTTATAAATGACTTATTTAATTAAAATTCCTAAGAGATACATCTTCGGATGAAGTACTGGCAGATTGGTTATGCTATGAGCCAATTGATTAGGAAAAATATTTTGTGACATGATTCACGCTTAATGAAAGACAATTATTAAGTGCTTTTGTGGAAAGGCAATGGCAAACCACCCAATGTCACCACTTTCATGAGCTCAGAGAAATAAAAAAAAAATCCAAATTCCACTCTGCTGGCTCAATTGAAATCGGCAGCAGAGTGAGAATCAACAGACAATGGAACAGCTAGCGACGAGTGTTTGTGAGTGGCAACCACCCTCTGGTCGAGGCTCATAGAAAAATTGATACTTATTGATTCGGCACGCTTACAATAGAAATGAATGGCGAGGGTTGTGGTTGGTTCGATTTTGCGAAATGAACGTTCTTTGAACAAATTAAAATATCTGCTATTAATCTTGGGGTAAAATTATTAGGATTTGTCAAAGGAAATGGAAGTTATGTCTTTGGAAAATTTTCAAAATTTGTAAGGGACCTCGCATGAGTCCAACAAAACACATTTTCAGTTTAATGGTAGTTGGATTTTGTAAAATATACAGACATATGTGGGTACAGACATATACTAGGGGTAAATTGACAATTTTCTGATTGGATTAAGATACGAACATACGTAGTGTGTTCAAAAAGTATCCGACCTTTATTTTTCGTGCATAAAAAAAAAGAAGCTAGGGAGGCGTTGATTGGTGCACGTATGTAGGCAATCCTAATGCACACGCGTGAATTTTTTCCCACCTGCAGAAGCTGTCATTCGACGGCAGACCGCCGATGAGTGAGGACATGTAAGTGAGCGCCGTCGGATTTTCGTTTTTGACAAAATGACGGAAAAACTTGAACAACGCTACTGCATCAAATTTTGTGTTTTTTGGCCTCGGGGATGTTGGATGCTTCCATTGTGATGACCAACTTGGTTTCTGGGTCGTACCCATAAACCCAGGACTCATCGCCAGTGATCACTGTGTTGAGGAAGCTGGGATCGCTGTTCACAGTCTCCAGCATGTCCTGTGCGATCTCCAAACGGAGTTGCTTCTGCTCAATCGTTAGCAGCTTTGGTACGAACTTCGCTGAGATTCTCCTGAAGCCCAAATCCTCCTCCATAATGGAATGAACGGTGTTGAATCTTGCGGATCGTTTCCACTTGGGAATCGCCAAGCTTTACACAAAATTTGATGCAGTAGCGTTGTTCAAGTTTTTCCGTCATTTTGTCAAAAACGAAAATCCAACAGCGCTCACTTACATGTCCTCACTCATCGGCGGTCTGCCGTCGAATGACAACTTCTGCAGGTGGAAAAAAATTCACGCGTGTGCATTAGGATCGCCTACATACGTGCACCAATCAACGCCTCCCTAGCTTCTTTTTTTTTACGCACGAAAAATAAAGGTCGGATACTTTTTGAACACAGTAGTATATATGGTTTAATGTAACCACAGTATAAAATAATATACAGATTTGGGACATTTTGTAAACTTTTAAAAAAAGAGAAAAGTCATAAAATTCATTTTATTTAGTGAATGGAAAATATTTGCGTTAAAATAGCATGGTTAAAATGGTTAAAAGCAGTGAAGTGAAGTGAAGGTTTGGGACTAGCAGGACTAGCAGTGAACTTCTTCACTAGCAGTGAAGAAGCATGGTTAAAATTACGATCTAGTGATGGCCTGGACCTTACAAAACAAAGGGTTATGAAAATGGTCAATCATTAGTGTACTGTACGTTTTATTACAATAGATATGTTATGATATTGTGTTATAATTATGGATAAAAACGAGATGTAATGGCAAATCTTTCAAAGGAAGGAAAAATACAAAATGTATGAACTATTGGACATGCTGTTACATAGTTTAAAATAAAAACGTGATGTTACGTGCACCAACACCAAACATTTTTGATAACTTGGGACATCTACATACAGGTGCCATTTGTATTCACTAGTTAAAGTGTAACTACGAAAATTGGAAAATTTGATGATAAAACTAGGTTATTTTTCTTGTAAAAAAAAAAAATAATAATAAAAGTAAAAGGATGTTCAAGTGAACGTTGTGCTGTGAAAAGAATGTCAAGTTAATGGAAGTGTTTGTTTGATTAAAATTGTTTAATTTGTGCTCAAATGATCAATGTTTATCACAAGTCATGATAAATTAATGGAATTAATGCTCCAAATTAGTGGAATGAAATGTAAATCTTGAACCAGATGGGAAAACTGGCCTCACTGAAGGAGGAGAGGAATGTGATATTTATAGTATTTTTAATGAATGGTGCTGATGTTTTATAAGGTGGATGAAAAAGGGAAGGAAACGGTGCCCTGGGGGCATGCACCTGTTACATATACATGCACCTGTTCTATAGCTACTATCTGTCCTTTTAATGTACTGTTACAGATGAGAAGTACAATGATATTGTAATCATTGCTGAAATGTCACAAATTTATTTTCCGGATTGTAGGTTATTTGAGGTCTAATGGAATTAATGTGTATGTTAGGAACATTTTGAAAAGAAATATGGATATATGGCATTACTAAAAAGAAACCAAGCAATTGAGAGTTCTTGGGTTAATGGGATATAAATAAATGCATCTACAAGTTGATGGTTTAATGACATTATAGGGTTCCAATGCAGAATGATTGCACGAACTTGGGAAAGAACTTTCAAGCCCTATGGGATAAATTGGGTATTACAAGCAATGGCGTTTCAAAATTTAGCTGCTGGAAGGAATTTTACAGTCCCATTTCAGGACCCAATGAACTGGTTAATATCTGCCATCAATTTTGGCTGTCTCACGAATGAAGGATGAGTTGCCTTTAGTGGTTGCAAAGTCGAATTTGTGGTGACCAGGCAAAATTGAGGAAAATATATGTCAGATATGACCCTAGTACAGAACAGTGATTCGTCAATTAGCATGAGGTAAGGATCAGAGGTGACGACCGATGATCTTCCATCTCAGTCAATGGATGGATCTATCCTGACATCATTTATGAAAATGATGATATGTAATTGAATTGATTTAATTGAATAAATTGATTGATTGATTGAGCAAAATGCGGTCTCAAGAAAGAAGCTTTGATATCTTGGTGAGATATTATCAGTGTGAAGACAACTTAGGAAAATTTAGCAAGATCGTGAGTCTATATATAGATATATATATGTGCGGTTACCATTGTGTGATTTTCCCTTCGACAGAGCGAGATACCTGTGGATTCACCCATTTCATCCTGATCCATTTGGCTCATCTACTGATCTGTGAGATTGGGTTGTGCAAAAGCCACAGGTGAGAAAGATTCTCTGGAAATCACCGTCTGAACAGGTGGAGAGATCCTTCCTGGAGGTACGAGTGAAGCTTTAGAGGAACAAGCTACAACACATCCAACGCTACTTTGATAAAAGGTGGAACAAACTCCAGTAGATTTTATTTACAGTACATATAGTACAGGTGTGTACAGGTGCATTCCAAACCACAGATCCTAGTAATCTACCTGGTACATTGAGTGAATATTGAGTGTTATTCACATACAGGCAAAATGGGAAATGGAGCCTGCAAAAATACACAAGGACAACTAGAGATTCCACAAAAAGGTACTTGTACATATCATATGTACGACTGTTATGGTGCCGAAGCTATAAGGCAGGTCGAGAATTGGTATTTGTGGACAAAGGGACATGCTGAGGAGTTTCCAAGAGATGGTACATTTGAGCGAAGTCGATTGGAAAGATTGGGACAAAGATTGAAAGCCAGGAAGAGACAGAATCTAATGGTAGACTGGCTTGCATTCCATCTTTGGGATGGTGAATCCAGACAACGGGAACAGCAAGAACGGATAACGGATCTAGAACTTAAAATAAAAAGGATACAGGATACAGTGGAGGAGACAAATGCACAACTCGAAATTCCCTCGAAATTAGGAATAAAAGTGACAGTTGTCCCATCTGATTTCCATTTGTCTCCCCAAAAAGGACAGTACAGAGAATTTTTTCGTGTTTCAGGAGATAACGAGAGATTGCAGTGGCAGCTCAGGGATGTAGAGATGCAGCCCAGCAATACAAGTGCACAGGTGCACAGACCAGGCAACGACAGAAACCGGTGTTTCAAGTGTGGACAGATGGGACATTGGAGAAGAAGATGTCCATATGCCAACAGGAAGACAAGTTCATAGGGTAAACCAAGATCAAGGGTACCAGTGCTTACCGATACCTCAGACAACGATTAGGCCTTCATTGCGGCAAATCCCAAATGACGATTGGCCTCAACAAATTAGATTACTGGACAAACATGAATAACTGTCGATGATTCTTGTCTGAAAAGTTTTTTTCGGAGCAAGAATTATTCATTTTTTCTTTTGCTTGTAAGCAAATTAATAATTAATTGATCAAATGCCGAAATTGGATCTTTTATGTTGGGCACAAAAAAATTTAAATTTACAAAGTTTGGAACAAATTGCCTTGCAATTTTTTTTTGGCAAACCAAGTGACAAGAGTCACATGATGATCAGGTGGGAATTTCAGACTATTGTTCCGCATGATTGATAGGTCAGTGGTCGACTGACATGCAAATGGGTGTGTAGTCAAATTTGGATAAATTATTGTGGGAACTGAAAGGGTAATTTCAATGTGACATCATAGGGGTTTTCTAAGAATAAACTTTTTGGTCCATTTGTGTATTAGCGTTTATAAAATTGAAGGACAAATTTTGTGAAATTGAAATAAAGTTGACACCCATCCTGATCTGTAAATAAGGGTTCCAATGCAAACAAATATGCATAATGCATGTGTGTGTGGGTATTTTGTGTGTCAATGTTAGTGTTTTTGTTTTTGTGTATCAATCTTACAAGATTGTTGACACCGACAGTGTGCCTTGTCTGAAAATAGATAGTTCCATGGGGATGGGATCGCATATCGAGAGAATTTGTAAAATAAAAAATAGAAATTTAATTTGATTATGAAAATTATCACTTTTGTCAAGGGAGATGGAGAATAAAGATTTGATTTGCTGAGTTATGAGCAGCTATTCATTAAGAGTAAAAATTGGGAGTAATCTTGGGATTCCATTTTGATAGAATTTATATGAGAATAACAGCTATTTATGGATATGAGCTTCATAAAAAATGTGGGAGTACAAAATTAGTCAAATTTGGGAGAGGTCTTACACCGACTTCCCAGAATACATAATTTACACAGGGTAAAATAATTAATTTATCGTAGTGGATTGTTAACAGCAGCCTGAAAATGTCCTGAGAGGGTGCATCCATGTAATCAGAAATCCCAGATTTGTTTTTACAAACAAAATTTTGGTAGAGGTCTTGTGTGGACGAGCACTCGCTTGGGAGATAAAAAACGGTACTGCATGTTGTCAGCCATTTTTGCGGCCAGTTAGGCCAAACAAACTGAGAGGAAATTGTAGTTAAATACGTAATTTACACATGGCTATTTGTAAAAAAGGAAATTTGTTGAGATGGGAAACATTTTTCGAAGGTTTATTAAAGTGTAATAATATGACATGGGGCAAGGCAAACTATTGGATGGGAAAATTAGATCTGGTTATAGAAAAAATGTATTGACCCCTTGAAGTTAATTCTTCGAATCATTGTTTCACTGGCATTTTGAGTTCACATTGGAAATAGTTTGGTAGAACTTTGGTTAAAACCTTTGGTTGCGGTATTTTGGAACGAACTGATAAACCATAGGAGATTGATAAGAATAAATTAAAAAAAAATTAAAAAAAATGGACCCAAAGTGGAAAGTTGGATTCATGCCTCTCATTGCAAGCGAGCACATGGGGCAAGGGGCAAGGGAGGACGGTCCCACAGAAAATGAGGCTGCACCCAGCAGACCAGCAGAACATTCAGTGGCAGATAAATGATAGTCGTGATTTACAGTCATTTGAATTACATTTTAACACCCCTTGCATTGATAAACATTGCATTTTCAACATGTATTCCTACTTGGGATAGTGACATTTATTTGCCTACATGACATACAATTACCTACTGATATTAATACAGCATGAGTGATAATGTATCACAACTACACTCATGATCAGGGGATTTAGTTCAACCCCGGGAGATAGGGGGATCAGGGTAAGCCAAATAATCTGATTTATGTTACATATTAAGGGATTTTCTTTATTTACCTTTTAGGAAGCTTGTTAGTTTGGTATATAATGTTGAATGTCATCGACATATAATTATGTTATAGGTTTGCTGAGTTATAGTTTGGTATATAATGTTGAATGTCATCGACATATAATTATGTTATAGGTATGAACATATACAAGGAGTAGCAGACTTGTTTGTGGGTTTAGTAGTTATATTGGCAATTGTTTTAGTGGTGGCTTGCTTGAAAGCCTTAGTGACGGTGTGTTTGAATAAGGTAACCAACAACACTATGATAATGCATGAAGTGACAAATACAGTAGAATTAAGATAATGGCATAACGACAATGTTATGAGTTGTGTCAATTACAAGATCAGTGAACTCATATCACCAAGAGTGACACACTGTTAGTAAAAATAAAAAAAATAAAAAAAGTGAAAAGGAAAAGTATGGAGGAATTATGGTAATAATACATTGTGCTTAATTTGTTGGTTTGGGAAAAAATTTGTTGGGAATTAGATATTCCTGTTTGTGATTATAATCATATACAATTAATTTTCTTAGAGTAGTGCTAAAATAACTGCATGAGTTAATTTTTGAACTATATTAACCTGAAAGCAATTGTGGATGCTATTCTTAGTTTAGTAGTGAAATACATACCTGATTGAATATTATTTGTGTGACGCATATAAATGAATATAACTTTTTGAATGTTTTAAGGAAAAACAACAAATTGTTGAATGTGAAACTGTCAGAAGATATACATGATTATGCTGATTTCATGGTAAGATGTACCCTATCTGATTCAGTGTGTGTGGAAAGCAGATTCAGATGTGACTGAGCATAAGGATAAGATGAGATCACATTTGAAGGGGGTGCTAACGGAATTGGGAAGAAGTTCGAGAAAGAAAATTTGTGGCAAGTTAATCGTGACATACACCCTCTTTCTCAAAGAATGATGAAGACATTCTCCTGTGTAACTTGGAGATGGATGCTTACCTTCACCAAGGAAATTGATGTGACCATTTGCCTGGATCACACTGCAACATATGAAAGAAAGGCGATCACTTACCCTTGTTCGAAGGCTTGGAACATTCATCACATCAGAAGTTGCAGGACAACAACATTTTACCTGCAGCCTCTACGAAATGCGGGGACATATGTTATTACTTCACCAACATCCGGGGAACCAGCATGGAGCTGCAAACAAACGGCTGTGCCCTTTTCACAACAGCGGTGCACGATTCTGCTGGTTGCTCCTGGTATGGACCATGGATGACCTGAACACCATTGTCCCAACATCATTGTGGATGCATCCGGCATCCCTGTTCCACATCTTGCTGGCCAATCAACATTACACCAACACTTGCTGCCCACTCATAATGAGGGAGGAGGCAAGTCGACTACAACTGGGCAAAGGCCTTGTTCAGGAATCATTATGGTTCACAACAAGAGTGGCAAGAATGCTACATGGAGAGCAGGGTCAGTCTATGACTCCGCACCGTTACCACAACAGCGAAATCCTACACGAAGTAGTGCAGGTGTTATGAAGACAGAAGAAAATGTTTCATACCTGAATTCAAACACAAGTGATCAGCCCTTCCTTTCAAACAAAGAATCAACATTTGTTTGGAGGGAAACGTTTTTGCCAGATGTTGCAGATGCTTTAAAAACTTGAAAATAGTGAAGCAAAATTGTTGTATCTTGGTGATGGTGAAGTGTTGTTTTGCAAAGATATTTGTGATGCAAGTGAAATAGATTGAATTAACAATATGGAAGGAGTCAATGACCAACGAAATGTTTTGTGAATCTTGCAGGATGACGGTGTATGCCTAAGGAAATTGGATTACTTGTAGTGATTGATTGAGTACTTGTATTGATGTTTACTTGTAGTGATTGATTGTTTACTTATATTGATGTTTAGATTAATGGTTAATATAAACAAAAACAAAAAGATGAGGGAATTGTGGAAGTGTAACTCAGTGTAACTCATTGGTTGGAACTGGTAACGAAGCAGGTACTAGCAGGTGGATCGTAAGAATGTCAGGAATGTATCTCGCTCTGTCGAAGCTGGGAGTCCTTTTGTCCACCTTTATCACGACCCCGGGCTAACACACATTCCCAAGCCCATACTATTGTTTTAGACATCGGGATGCAAAGAGGATGAAGCAAATTCCCAGCAGGGAGGAGCGAGTTGGTGCCAGTAAGGCGAGCAGGATGACTGAGTAACATTTCTGCGGAGAAGGGATTAAGGTTTAGCGCACGAAGGATTAACACGAGTGCGCCCATAAAAACGAGAACACACTTTGAGTCGAGAGCACTTGTCACGAGAACCTCTGCCCGACGGAACGAACGAGTACGCAACGAGAAACAGCGCGGAGAGAGGACCGGCCAGGGAAGAAGAAGAACCAACTACTTGAATTAGCTATAATAGTCTTTATTGAATTGAAACAAGTGACTTAGTAATTATAATAAATCCTTATTAACTAAAACCTGTCTCAGTCATATTTGGAGTGAGTCATATAACATTCCTGGACACACGCCTTCATCACCTCCCGTCTGGACTACTGCAACAGCCTCATCTATGGTTCACCCTCAATAATCACCAATAAACTCCAATACATTCAGAACTCCGCTGCCCGTCTACTCACCCATTCCCGGACCCGTGACCTTTTATAGTGACGTGATACTCACCCCCATCCTTTATAAGCTTCACTGGCTCCCCATCCCCCAGAGAATCCAGTACAAAATCCTCCTCTTGACCTACAAAGCCCTCCATAACCTGGCCCCATCCTACCTGACTGACCTCCTCTCCAGACACACTCCCACCTGCAACCTCCGCTCTGCTGGTACCAACCTCCTGACCCCCCCCCCCCCCCCCATCCAGACCAAATTCAGATCCTGGGGGGACAGGGCCTTCTCCATCGCTGTTCCCACCCTCTGGAACTCACTACCTCACACCATCAGAGACTCCTCCTCACTCACTGTTATGGAAATCATTCAAGTCCCCACAACGTTAGTCCATCTGTTGGTTTAATTCCATTAAGACCTTCGACATCATTCTGCAAATACAGTAAAACAATAGAAATAAGGTTTGGCATCACATAGGTCAATCCATAATACAGTTCAATGCAAGCAAGCATAATATTCTATGCGGAGCGTACCGTTAGCGAGTCTACTAGTAGTTGTAACATGTCACAGGAGAAGTCGCCCAGAGCAGCGGCCGCATCGGGTCTTATAGCCGCCCCCCCCCCTAGCGGTGTCAGCGAGCAGCGAGCGTCACCTGGGTTCAGCGTTAATATGATTTCACCACATTCTCCCCACCGTTAGAATTACACTACCGCGCGGCTAGAATCGAGCGAGCGTCAGCATTAACAGGGTGCGGAATTATGGTATTAGTCTGCCCAACCATACCGGTCCGGGCGGCGAATTTCCCTGCCAGCACGTGTCCGAAATGCCCCGGGTACGGCATTACGTAACCCAGAGACCCCGGCGTCGGAGTAGCTGCCGGAGTCAGGTGACGAAGGGGGTGCCGCCAAGCCCTCAGGCGAGGGTGGATGTGGCGAAGGGAGGGTCGGCAGACGTTCAGTGACGGAAGCGTCGGAAGAGACCATAGACTCATAGATTGGCTCGTCCGATTCCCTATCAGGGTCGGTGACCCCGCATGGGGCAAGATGGCGTACGGAGACAGTGGACTCATGCCCATCTGCCGTCATCACACGTGCATGCTCGGGATTAGCCTGGAGTACCTGCACTTTGTCCACTAAGGGGTCGTACTTGCTCGTGCGAATCGCCCGTTTGAGATAGGCCGGCCCGGGCTCAGCGAGCCAACTGGGTAGAGACCTTATACACCCCGTGCTCCTCGGGTGGTGGAAAAGTCTCTCGTGGGGAGTCTGGTTGGTGGCCGTACATAATAGAGCCCTGATCGAGTTCAGCGCCGCAGGTAGTGACCAAGCCCATTTATCGAGGCAACGGCCAAGGGTCCGGAGGTTAAGCATGACGGCCCTCCATATAATCCCGTTGAAGCGTTCGATCTGCCCATTCGCCTGGGGTCTGTACGGCGTGGTATAACTAGAAGTGATGTTATTTTGGAGCAAATAGCCTCGCACTTCCTGAGACAAAAAAACCGCACCCCGATCAGTATGCATGTAGGCCGGGTACCCAAACATCGAGAACAAATTCTGCAGGCATCGCATTACCGTGGCAGCCGTCATATCCCCGCACGTATAAGCAAAAGGAAATCGCGAGTATTCATCGACGATAGTGAGCAGATAGCGAGAGTTACTCGACACCGGCAACGGGCCTTTGAAATCCATAGCCAGTCTTTCCCACGGCCTCATAGCCCTAACCAGCGTTCCCATGGGAGGGTTATAGAAACGTGGTTTGATCTCAGCGCATATAGCGCAGTCGCGACAGACACGGCGGATATCGTCAATCGAGTACGGTAGATTGCCACGCTGCACAAAATGAGCGAAACGCATTACGCCAGGATGCCCAGCAGTCTCATGCAAAACACGTAGGCCCTCCGGAGTGACGATACCTGCGCACGTAACCGGTCTCGATAAGGCGTCAGCGACCTGGTTATCCTTCCCCGGGCGGTATTTGATAGTGTAGCAGAAGACTCAGCACGAAGGGGGGTGGGGGGGGGGGTGGCTATAATTGGCAGCACCCCCTTCGTCACCTGACTCTGGCACCTACTCCGACGCCGGGGTCTCTGGGTTACGTAATGCCGTACCCGGGGAATTTCGGACACGTGCTGGCAGGGAAATTCGCCGCCGGGACCGGTACGGTTGGGCCGACTAATACCATAATTCCGCACCCTGTTAATGCTGACGCTCGCTCGATTCTAGCCGCGCGGTAGTGTAATTCTAACGGTGGGGAGTATTGACACTTAGCCTCGTTCATGGTTAAGCGATACCTCTGCGCGACCTCGAGGAAGCGCTTCAGATTAGCATAATGGTGCCCTTGGTCATACCCACAAACCGTAAGATTGTCTAGGTAGACGAAAACATCGGTCAAGTTCTCCCTCGCAATGAGGTCATCCATGGCCCTCTGGAAAGAGGCGACCCCGTTCGTTACCCCAAAAGGCAATTGAGTAAACTGGTACAACCGTTGCCCTGACTCAAAGGCGGTATAGATACGATCTGCCCTAGAGATAGGGATCTGATGGTATGCACTACGGAGATTGAGAGTGCTGTAAACCGAGTATTGGGCCACCTGTCGTACCAGCGCGTCCATCCCCGGAAGGGGGTAGGCATCCAGCTGTGTAAAGCGGTTAATCGTTTGGGAATAGTCGATTACCATGCGTCTACGGTGTGCTTCGCTTCGCACCACTAAGACCTGGGCTCGCCACGGCGATCGGCTAGGTTCTATGATACCGTCTTTCAAGAGCTTCTTCTAGGGACTTCCGTTTCCGGTCCCTGGAGCAAGGAAACGTATTGGAGCTCTCTGCACGGCAGCAAAAGTTATAGTATTTTTTCCATTCGTGTTCGTCAATTCCTACTCGTTTTTTTATTGTGCATGTGTTGCAGGGTGTTTTCCAGTTGGTGTTGATTTGCAATTCTTGCAAACTTTTGTATAATTTAATCCTTTTCTGTCCCACCGCGTGCGCGGCCTAGTTTATCTCGGCTTCCCTACCCCCATAGGTGTTCTGTGAATTTAAGTTCTTTCCTTCGCTGTATTGCTTATTTCTTAGATTTTCTCTTCTCCCCCTAACTTCCCCGAACATCGACCACTTGTCTAACGTTTTAAATCTCTTCAAAGTCTCTTCACGTCTCTTCTCGTCTCGGGAAGTCACGTGACGTCACGTCTCTTCAAAGCTGTGCATGCGCGCACGCTTTCGAAGTTAATAAGTGACTGTTCACAATTGTGTTTTTGTCGTAATACCGGCTTTACCACAGGTCGAAACTTTATCTTTCTTTCGGTGTGTATGTAACTATTGGTTAGTTAGTGTCTCTGGCACAGTGTCACAGCACAGTGTCGATAGGCACAGTGTCTCGAATAGTATTATTGGTGTTGGTTTTTCATACCTGTGTACAGAATCGTCGGTTTCCTTTCAGCGCTCGCAATTCCTTTCGGTCTCTATTTTTCACGTTCCACGTTCGGTCTCTGTCTTTGTTTTCATCCCAACTCAAAAAAAAGAAGAAAAAAAAAGAAGATATATATATTCCCTTCTCTGTTCTTATCCGTTTCGTTCTTATTTGTTCGTTCGTTCTTTGTTCACGTCGTTAAAAAATGTTCCATCTGTCCCCTGAAGAATGGTATTCTGTCATATTCGATAACACCTTTTTCTTCTTCTTCTATAAAAGGATGCTTTCGAATTGCTCACCAAATCTATTCATTCCAAAAAAAAATTCCATCTCTTATAGTGCATCTTTCATTCATTCCCTAAACTCTCCAGAACTCCATCCATCCTTCAGCATCCTCAAACGTATTTTTGACTCGAAGGTCGCAAGAATCTCATTTTGCAAGAAATGTTCGTTTCCCATTAATCGTACATTTTTCAAAATCCAATCTCACCCCTCCCCTCCAAATCTTCCCCATCACCCATCCCTTTCAAATCTTCCCCCTTGCCCCTCCCCTCCAAATCTTCCCCATCACCCATCCCTTTCAGATCTCCCCCCTTGCCCCTTCCCTCCTAAACTCCCCCCACACCCCTCCCCTCTGAGACCCTCCCTCACTCCTCCCCTCCTAGACTCCCCTCTCACCCCTCCTCCTCAAAGCGTCCTCCCCACTTCTTCCCCCTTCCAACTCTCACCTTCAGCTCCCTCAACCTTCTGCCTCACTCTTCCCCCTCCTCAAACAACACCTCACTGCGCCTCACCCAATCACCATCAAACCTTTTGTCCACCCCATACTTCCCTTTCTTCAAGCTGTTCTGAAATCTCTGACGCACCTTCAACAGCTCTCCCTACCTCTTCCTCCTCTTCCACATCATACCGTACCGCTCCCCCCCCCCCCCCCCGTTCTGTATCCGATGCTCCCCCTTCCTCTTCTTTAACAGTATGGACCTCAAACATCCGGGGCCTTCGCTCAAACTTGACTGATCTCTCCATACAGGTTGCTTCTGACAAACCAGACGTAATCTGCTGAACAGAAACTTTCCTCCTTCATGATGTCTCTGATTCCTTGGTATCTCTCCCAGGTTACTCCCTCCTCCGGTATGATAGACCTGAGCCTCGTCCTGGAGGGGGGGGGGGTTGCTATCTTTATAAAAAAACTCTCTTCCTCACTCGCCCTGCACTGCCCTCTCTCCACCTCACCCCCAGGGAATACCTTTGGCTACGGCTTCCCCTTCGCTCCCACCTTTTGTTCATATGTGTGTTGTACCGTCCACCAAACAGTGATGACTCCATCTACATCTCGCTGTCTGATAACATGGACCAACTTCTATCTACCCATCCCAACTCTCTCTTCCTCATATGTGGTGATTTCAATTGTCACCATGCCAGTTGGCTGGGTGTGGGTACCTCTCTCACCAGCCATGGCTCTTCAGCAAAGGACTTCTGTGACTCACTGGGACTGACACAATCTGTCAATTTCCCGACCCGGATCTCAATCAATGGAGCATCTTCTCTTCTGGACTTGGTTATGACTAACTTCCCTGAAAATGTCTGCTGCTCTTCTTCTGCTCCAATCGCTCATCTGATCATGTGCTTGTTAAAGTGGACATCTCTCTGACCATTCTCAGAGAGCCTCCTCAGCGTCGACGAGTCTGGCATTTCACTCAGGCCAACTGGCATGGTCTTCAAGCAGCCATCAATCATCTGGACTGGTCTCCCATCTCTACCGCCTCTGACATCAACTCATCCTGGGAATTCTTCCAAAGTAAACTGCTCTCTCTCATGCACAGATTTATCCCATCTCGTCTTCAGTTGTCATACCCTTCCTCCCGTCCATGGTACACGGAATCTTGTGGTGAGGCTATTGCCCAGAAACAACTTGCTTTCGTCTCCTGGAAAGCAAATCCAACGGAAGGAAATCTCATTTCCTTTCACAAAGCCCGAAACAAGTGTGTGTCCACTCTTAGGAGAGCCAGGAAACAATATCTATCCGTTCTCAGGACAGAACTCTCTTATCTGTCTCCCTCTTCCAAATCCTGGTGGCTTCTGGTCAAATCTGTTTCTGGTGTTTGTTCCCCCTCCATCCCCTCCCTCACCTCAAACGGCCACATGGCTGACTCCGCGCGTGAAAAAGCTGATTGCCTCAACTCTGTGTTTGCCTCTAAATCTTGTGTCCCAAACCCATCCCTCTCTGTACCCACCGTACCCAGTCATACCCAGCTGCTCCTGGGACTCTGTGTCCTTTCCTCCTGACAAGGTGGAAAAGTTTCTGTCAACCCTCGACTCTGATTCTGCAACTGGACCTGACGGCATCAGCCCACGGGTCCTAAAATCTTGTTCTTCCGCTCTTTCACTCCCTCTCTCTGTTCTCTTCACACTCTCTTTTGCTCAAGGTCATCTGCCATGTGCTTGGAAATCTGCCAACATCACCGCTTTGCACAAAAAAGGTGCAAAAACAGATCTAGCAACTACAGACCAATCAGCCTTCTCTCAATTATCAGTAAAGTCATGGAATCCATCATTGCTTCAGATATGAAATCTTTCCTCTTCTCCAATGGCTTGATCTCTGATCATCAATTTGGTTTCAGACCTGGTCACTCTACTCTGGACATGCTGCTTCTGCTTTCTCAAGCAATGGATGGAGGTCCTCAATCCAAACAGGAAATTCGAGCTGTCTCCCTTGACATATCACGTGCCTTCGATACGGTCTGGCACCCCGCCCTGCTCACCAAACTCTCCTCTGTTGGTATCCATGGAAATCTCCATGCATGGCTGGCGGACTTCCTCTCTAGTCGTAGTCAACGTGTGGCGCTGAATGGGTTTCTCTCATCTCCTCTTCCTCTTCAGGCTGGAGTTCCCCTAGGCAGTGTTCTGGGCCCTGTGCTTTTTCTGGTCTTCATCAATGATCTCCCCGACTCTCTTGAAAATCCTCTCTATCTCTTTGCTGATGACTCTACTCTCTGTCGCTCCATTCTCATCCCTCAGATCGACAGTCTGCAGCCTCCTCACTCTCTGCAGACCTGGACAAAAATCACAGACTGGGCAAACAAGTGGAACATGTCTTTCAATCCTGACAAATCTCACACTCTTACAATGTCTCTCCGAAAAGACCGACTGGACAACCCTCCCATCTACTTTCTGAATAATCCTCTCCAAGAAATTCTGTCACTCAAACTTTTAAACTTTTGGGTCTCACTATCTGCCATGATCTTTCCTGGGAAAACCACATTTCAAATCTGGCCTCCAAAGCCAGTCGCCGACTGGGCATCCTCCGTCGTGCGAAGTCCTTCCTTGGCACACCTGAGCTCCTCACCACGTACAAGGCTTTCATCAGCAGCTCAATGGAATACTGCTCTCCCCTCTGGGCTGGTGCTCCTGCCTCACACCTAGCTCGTCTTCACGCTGTTGAAAGCAAAGCATTCAGAATCATTGGAATCTCCCGCGATGAAGCTAACTCCAAGGGCCTTTCACTCACTCACCGCAGGCAGGTTGGTGGTCTTTCCGTCTTCTACCGACTCCTCTCTGGCCTTGCCCCCACAGCTCTCTCTGGGCTCTGTCCCGCAAATATTCCTACAGGTCGCACAAGATCTGCCTGCAACCCTCTTATGGTTAAACTGCCAAAATCAAGACTCTCTGCTCACCTTCGCTCCTTCATTCCTCTTTTCTCCCACCTCTGGAACAAACTCCCTCACTCTCTTCAATCCCACTCCACCCTCCAGGTCTTTAAAACAGCTGTTCACCACCATCTCTTATCTTCCCCCATCCAAAACCTTGATCTTTTCTATCCCCGATAATTTCACCCCAATTCCACTTTTTGAAATACCAACTTCTGACCTGGAAGTCCTTGGTGTCCTTGTGTTTTATACTTCTGCCACCCCCACCCCCCCACCCCTTCCCACGCCCCCTCCCCCCGAGCCCTCTCCCTCCCACACATCTCCCTGCTCTCAAATGTTGTGTGCTCTCAAGTGTTTGTGTGCTTCCCATTCTCTTGTCTTCCGCTCCCTCTTTTTATATATTTTGTTTGTCTGGTTGATTTGTTTGTGAAGTAAATGTCAGCTCTTTCACGAGCCTTGATTCAGTATACAAAAAAAAAAAAAAAAAAAAAAAAAAGCTGAGCTGTTTCGTCCGCAATGAATTGCATGTCTGCTCGAGAGTAGTGCCGTGATTTTACCGCTACAGGGGTACAGTCGGAGGTTAAATTGGGGAACAGCGAAAGTGGCTGGATGTCCATTTTTGCTAGGGCACACACAGCAAGCGTATCAGTCCCCATAGAAAGCGTGTCAGGCCCACCAAACTCCATTACCAGACGTCCATGTCGCTGAAGAAAATCGTGTCCTAACAGAATATCAGCACATAAAGCAGGTAAGACCATGAGGTGTACATCTGGAAAAACCCGTCCCTTTATCACGAGTTTCAATCGACATTCCCCCTTCGTGCTGAGTCGAAGTCCCTGGGAAGCCATGAAGATCCGTCTCGTAGTCCCCAAGACCTGCCAACCATGCCTGTGCACTAGTCGCTGGTCGATAAAACTATCCGTAGACCCTGTATCCACCAAGGCATGTACACAATGGCCCTCGACCACGAGGGGAATAACGGCTTGAGCCAGGCCGGACGAGCCTGCTGGGAGTGGGACCGAACCACCCGAGTGGGTCGGTCGTGCCTCGCAGGTGGATCCTATGCCAGCTGCAGTTGCGTCAAAGAGTGCCCGAGGAGGTTCGTATAAGTTGTCAGGGAGCGTTCCCATGCAATCCGTTGTTTTGCGATTCATAAGTGCCGTTTGATGAGTACGGGCCACCGTAGTCTTGCCATTCAAAATCGCCGTTCGGCGAGTATGGGCCTCCGTAGTTTGTACCAAACACGAGTCTCCGCCAGAGGACGCTGTACGCCCCTGAGAGACATGATGAGTACGTACCGCTGGGGTTTGGCGAGGCCCCAAAGCCCCTCGCGGTGCCCGGAGTCTAGTCAAGGACGCATGTTCCGTGACCGATTGAGGACGAGACTGTTGTGGCTGTTCGGTGGCTCCCGCCAAGGTCGATGGGGCGGCCAGGGGCCCGCGAGGAGGGACACTGCCCATCAAAGCCGGGTAAGGCGCCGTGTCCCGAGCTCGGCTCATGGGCTCTGCAATAAGCCCATTCAAGGTCACGCGCGGCCGCGAACCGCGTACGGTTTTCCAGCACACTTTTGCATAGTGCCCCTTCTGCGAGCACATATGGCATATTGCGTCCCGAGCCGGACACACTGACCGGGGGTGCCGTTGACCCCCACAGAAGTAGCATGTGGCCCCGCGTAAGGCCTTAGGTCTGACCGTAGCGGCAGCTATCAGGCTCCCCGGATCCTCCGCCGGAGCATCCTGGAGTTCCGCGAACGGGTCCGCTCCTGGTTGGTCGGCGGTAGCACTCTCCGGCCGTGCGTCTAGTGTGGTCCCCGCCAAGAGACGCGTGCGATCATAGTCGTTCGACTGCAATCGCGCCTCGGTGTATACCTTTCCTTGTTCTAGAGCCGCCGTGAAGGTCAGGTCGGTCTTCTCCAAGAGCTTGAGCCTGAGGTCCTGAGAGGAGACCCCGGAGACAAAAGCGTCTAGGAGAAGGTCATCCTGGACCTGCTCGTGAGTCCGTGGCTGCTGGGGGCTGTCTAGCAGGAGTTGCCGGAGCACCTGGGCGTAGTGATCCATCAGCTCGTTCGGTTGCTGGCGCCGTGATGATAGCAAATGCCGAGCATACACCGGGCTCTTTGTCTTTATGTACAATCGCTTGAGCTCCGCAACAGCGAGGTCGTACGTCGCACATCGTGCAATACTGTTGTACACTTTATAGTCGACTCTGGACTGGAGCGTTGCTAGCTTCGTGGCAGCTGTCGGCACGGCTTCCTCGGCAGCGAACTGGTTCTCCAAAGTTTTCAACCAGTGAGACAGTTGCAAACCACCATCCGACGCTTGCGGATCGGCGCAGAATTGTGACACCGCCAGCATCTTGTTTCCCGCCATGTCCGTAGGTCTTTAATGGAATTAAGTGTTATGGAAATCATTCAAGTCCCCACAACGTTAGTCCATCTGTTGGTTTAATTCCATTAAGACCTTCGACATCATTCTGCAAATACAGTAAAGCAATAGAAATAAGGTTTGGCATCACATAGGTCAATCCATAATACAATTCAATGCAAGCAAGCATAATATTCTATGCGGAGCATACCGTTAGCAAGTCTACTAGTAGTTGTAACATGTCACAGGAGAAGTCGCCCAGAGCAGCGGCCGCATCGGGTTTTATAGCCGCCCCCCCTAGCGGTGTCAGCGAGCAGCGAGCGTCACCTGGGTTCAGCGTTAATACGATTTCACCACACTCACCACATTCAAAACATCATTCAAGACCCACCTGTTCAACACTGCATTCAACATTTAACCCACAGCATTTAACTCCTGACTATCTCTTCTCCTTCTCCTTCTCCTTCCTTTTGCTTTGATTATTTACCTATTGATTTTTGTATTTTTGCACTTGTTTTTTGTACTCTGTCAAAGCGCCTTTGGGCTTCTTGAAAAGCGCTATATAAAATAAATGTATTATTATTATTATTATATTGGGGTGTGGGGTCAGACAGTGCTGCCACCGGCCAGTTCATCGTGGGAGTGGCAAAGCGTACATTCGTGACGGTGACGTCATTTCGTGCGCACCTTAGGATGGAGACTGAAATTATATTTATACATATATATATATATATATATATATATATATATATATATATATATATATATATATATATATATATATATATATATATATATATATATATATACGTATATATATATATATATGTAGTTGCGGAAACGGAGTACGGCGCTCCCCTTAGCGGTTAATCCCCCTTCTATTTACACTGGCCGTCTCCGATCCTGAAGCTACCCCGCTCCACAAGGCAGGGGGGTAACGCCGCTCGAACCCCGGACAAGATGTTATTTGCCGAGCGGTTTTTAGCAGCCTGAGCTGCTAACCATTAGCAAAGACTAAACCCGATTCTGAGCATTGGCCAAATCGTGCCACAGGTGTTCAATGATGGAAACCTCTAAAACGAACGGATGTGAAGGAAAGAAGGCAAAGGTAAGAAGAACAGGAATTTATTACTAATTATGTACACAATCAAAGAAACCAAGGGAGAAAGAAAGATACGAAAATAACTTGAAGAAGAAGAAGACACAGTGCAATTCTGGCTTATCTATACAGGCTTAACTTAAACCCCAGACAACACAGACAAACACACGACAGTCAGACTTACACGAATGGGAATGAAGCAGGAATGGCTGGAGAGAGAAGAAGGTTCAGGCGGTCCACAGAACGCCCGGGCCGGGAGCGAGCAGCCGCCGGCTCTCCACCCTCGGGTCCACACCACCGAGATGCTCGTAGCAACGCGTCGGAGCTTGTCGTGGCTAGGCTGGATGGGACAGCGTCTCCCTCGGTTCAGCACACCTCCCTCGTATCTTGTTCAGGCACCTCCCTTCACAGAACTGATTGCCACGGAACTCCTCAACGACTCTCTGGTGGGGGGTCTCTCTCACTCATCTGCTTAAGCAGTCCCTCCCAACCTCCTTTTATGAGGCGCGTGGCGATCAAGCCACCGGCCTTTTGGAAACGCCCATTGGTGAGCTCACCTCGGCCTTGATTGGTCGCGAGGGCTCAACGATCCCGCCCCTTGATGAGGCGTTGGCAAAGCCATGCCTTGTTCCTGGCGCTTGGCTGACTCCTCCCACCTTCTGCTCCGAGATGACCTCGTGTTCAATGGAGTTTGGGGGCGATGATGATGCCAATAACCCCACCCAATGCAACGGTGGCGAAACGCCACTTTGGAGGCCACGGCGATATTGTAGGGGATCTATCTTATGTCATTTGGTGCAATGCAATGTCAACTAGTGGAAAACAGAGCCTTAACTGATACACATTATAAAGAAATAACTATTGAGAGGTTCTATGATTGGCTACGTGCTTGGACATGGACTAGCTAAGGGGACGACCTTTGACCTTTACCACAAATGGAGGTATTTACAAGAACTATTTACTAGAGGGTCATATTTACAAACACAGGATTCTCAAAGCCGCAACAATATATATTGTTGCGGTTTTTAGAACCCTCACTTGTAAATACTTGGAAATAATAAGGCTTGTAAATATCCCATCATTTAATGAGGTCAAAGGTCGCACCCATAGTTAGTCCATATGCAACACGTAGGACACCATAGGACTTTCAGATATTTCCTTAGTATGTGTCTAGTTAAGGCTGTGTTCCCAATAGTTGAATCTGCGTTGCATTTATCAAAGAAGATAGGCCCATTGGCCATTTTGAAATTCCGTCCATTTTGCCAGTCTCTCTCTCCAAATTGTATTACGTGCCTCTGCCAGCCACAGCCGCCTCAGCGCTCGCTCCAAACGCCATTACTCACGCGGTCAAGCTTGGAGAAGAAGGGGGCGGAGCGCCAAGAACGAGGCGTGGCCCTGTCAACAAGCCGTCAAAGGCGGCAATAGATATCAGGATCTTGGTATTATACAGAGAGGACCGATATAATAGTCAAAGCAAGCAAGTCTAGCATATATGTGCGTGTCTAGCATATACGTACCATTCAAGACTACATGTAAAGTAAATGTCACAGGAGTGGCCAGTGTCACGGACGTCCCAGGTTTTATATACGCCCTTCAGTGGCTGAAACGAGAATCTCCCCTGGGTTCAACTTTGGTATAATTTCACTACACGAACGATATCTGAAAAGTTCCGTGTCGCATCAAACTGTCCTCGTGGGGGAATTTGTGACGTCACAAGTATGCTTTGTGACGCAATGAGCGAACGTATTAGTACATACCAGAGATCTTGTTTATTCTGCAGAATTCTGGCAAACTGATGACATGGGCATGTTCGAACAGGGAAATTAGGAAATACCTTTCTGATAAACACAAATATTTCAATTAAAAACAAATTAACTGAATGTGAGGAGGACTATGTCAGTCTGAGCAAGATCCTTAACCCCAACCCTTCCCTCCAAGGCTTCAAGGTGGCAGTGGACCACCACCTCAGGTCATCCTCCATCTGAGATCTTTCGTGCCCCCATTAACCCCTCACCCCTTCGTGTGTTGATGGGTCTATTGTCCCACGAGCATTACATGTAGTGAAGAGAATATTGACACATCCGGTAGTTTTAAAACTACATCTTCTTACTTCTCAGGTTCCACCTGGTCATCGAGATGGACAAACCAGCTAAGCTGAGCTCGGCGACCAAGCAGTACGGGGTGGACTTTGTCGATGTCGGTGCGTCTGGCCGGAAGGACTTCAAGATTCATTTATTCTCATACAAAGAGGGAACGTTCACTGCAAAGGTGCTGTCCATATTGCTCACACCAATGAGTGTCACCAAAGACCACCTGTGGGCCGTCACACAGTGTCAGTAGTGAAGCCTACTTGCTCAGGAAAGACGATAATAGTATTGACTGTGATGTTATGATTAAGGTCATTTTAAATGTACTAAAATACATACAAGTTATCACTTCACTGTTCTAACATTGGGCTGGTAGGAATGCAGGATGGCCTCGCTCCTCGAGGTATGCACAGTCACCTCGAAGGTGCTAAGCCTGGGTTAGAATGCCAATGCAGCTATAAACTGTCACCCTGGAGTCGTGCAGACAGGCCAAAGCTATCAATGTGTGTGCAAACCCTCCAAAGGGCGTTAAGCTGGGTGTCCCATCCGCTGGCATGAGTTGGTGTACATTGAAGATCCCACACTGTCTATCACGAAGAGTCGGTGAGTTTTCGCTGGAACCACAAACAAATTACAAATTCCTCCTCTATCCTCCAGGGGGCACTGCATCAGCGGCATATCTAGAGTCCCTGTATAAAGAGAGTTGCGCCATGCGCTGACCCGAGATTTCTGGTCACGTGATTTCGTGGCGCCATTTTGTGTCTAACTTCACCGTGCGTGAACGTCAGCTTGGTACGGGAATGTTGTTTATTGCCAAACAAAATGACTGGTTGTTCTGCTTTTGGTTGTTCAAACCAATCTGGGAAATATAAGATGTATAGATTTCCAAGTGATAAAGTCAGAAGACAAATTTGGGAAGCGAAAGTCAGACGAAAGAGCTGGAAAGCGATCGGAAAGCGATTCAAGTCTTCACTTGTCGGAGTAGTGATGAGTTTCACTTGTGAGGAGTGAACGGAGTGGTGATGAGTTTCACTTGTGAGGAGTGAACGGAGTAGTGATGAGTCTCACTTGTGAGGAATGAACGGAGCAGTGAACGGAGTAGTGATGGTGTCTCACTTGTGAGGAGTGAACAGAGTAGTGATGAGTCTCACTTGTGAGGAGTGAACGGAGTAGTGATGAGTCTCACTTGTGAGGAGTGAACGGAGTAGTGATGAGTCTCACTTGTGAGGAGTGAACGGAGTAGTGATGGTGTCTCACTTGTGAGGAGTGAACAGAGTAGTGATGGGTCTCACTTGTGAGGAGTGAACGGAGTAGTGATGAGTCTCACTTGTGAGGAGTGAACGGAGTAGTGATGAGTTTCACTTGTGAGGAGTGAACGTAGTGGGATGAAGTGTTGGTCTGGTCAGAGTGTTGTATTACGGGCAGAATTTTCTTACGGTCTGAATGTATGAATCATGTTCTGTACTGAATGTATGAACCAAGTTTTGTACTGAATGTTTACTGTGTTGGCCTCATCGTGTTCCTGGTGAAATTAAACAAGTTATGGTGAATACGACGTCTTATCTGTGCTTTTCCATATCTGTTTGACTAGACGAACCATGAACACTGCAGGTATTTTTTAAAGTTTTTTCTCTGTTTAATTACGGCTTGGCGCAGTCGAAAATTAAGTGTTAATTAAGTCGCCAGCTATGAAACATATTAATCGATCAGGCAATATCCATCAGAGTTCTGGGCAAGGGTGTAGTAATAAATGAACGTTTCAATCTTACTAGATGCCGATGACGTTTTCCTTATGTCAGAGACAGAAGCTGACTTGCAGCTTGTTAAATCATTACAATGGAAATTGAATATAAATGTCGATAAAACTAAAGTTGTACACTATAGAAATATGGCAATACCACGTACAGAATTTGTTTTAAGTGTGTTAGACTATATGTCGGCTGGAAGTCCTACACCGGAATTGCTCTCGGCACCCTTTAAAAAATATTGGATATGCCCACACTCCTTTCTAAAAGTTATTAAAATTCAGAGAACGACAGCATTGGTTTGTCTTACTTATAATGTTAGCTCTTATATGCAGTGTTGGCTTGTAATATGCATTGCCATACCACTTTTAATATCACCACACAGCTCTTTTTCACGGCAATAGCTGAGTTTTTGACAAAACAACTATCACCTGTATGTAATAATAAGACTAAATATGTGTAGTAAATTTTTTTTTAGCAGGTTTAGAATATATCACCCCATATCGCGAATGTACATGTATATCTAATCCGACACACTTAGACACAAAATGGCGTCCAAATTTGAGTTGACACAACTCTCTATATACAGGGACTCTAGGCATATCCAGTGCCGTATATTAACAGAGTCTGGCCAGCCTTTGACCTGCTCAACTACCGCCGTGATTGGTCGAGCCCGCGTCACGTGGTTTACAGGCGCCATTTTGCATGCCACCTCAGCCGAGCAGCTTTCCCGCTGCACCCATTCCGTGCCATTGCTTCGTATCGTTGCATATTTCATTTGAGTAATATGTCAATAAAATCAACCAATATGGTGTGTTGTGCCGCTTGGGGATGTTCTGTTAGACCAGGACAAGGTCGTATAATGCACAGATTTCCTCGAGACAAGGAACGAAGTGCCATTTGGGCGGTTAAAATATGCCGAGTTGGATGGAATCCATCACCTCACTCATATCTATGTTCGGTAAGTGAAATCGCTTAATATATATTGGTTTCAAATCAAAAGTGACATGACACGTATGTATTAGGTCTCTGGTGAGCTTTACATTTATTTAGTCAACCATATATATATATTATGCATATTCCCTGTAACATTTTTCGTGTACACATGCAGTGTATATGGTATATATATATACTAGCTGAGGTACCCGGCTTCGCCCGGGTTGAATAAGAATAATACAAATATATGATGAAAAGAACATGTATATTTTAGAGCAATATCACAGTACATTTCCTCCATGACGTTTTGTCAATTGTCAATTTCTCAAAACCTCTTGGTGTACAACATTTCTGGTTTTCTTACTTGGTGCCAAGACATAAAGATTGCTTGGTTTTCCAACCCTCGAGCAGCCCACGTACAGCTGGCCATGGGAAGTACCCGGCATTGCCGGGCGGGGGGAAGGGAGGGGAGGGGGAAGGGGAGGGGAGGAGAGGGTGGGGAGGGGAGGGGAGGAGAGGGTGGGGAGGGGAGAAGAGGGGGAGAGGGGGGAGGGGAGAAGAGGAGGGAGGGGGAGGAGGAGAGGAGGGAGGGGGAGGAGGAGAGGGGAGGGGAGGAGGGGGCAGGGGGAGGAGGAGAGGGGAGGGGGAAGGGGCAGGGGGGAGTGTGAGGGGGGTGGGGGGAGGGGAGGGGGAGAGGGGAGGGGAGTGGGAGGGGGGAGGGGGGGCTTCGCCCGGGTTGAATAAGAATAATACAAATATATGATGAAAAGAACATGTATATTTTAGAGCAATATCACAGTACATTTCCTACATGACGTTTTGTCAATTTTCAATTTCTCAAAACCTCTTGGTATACAACATTTCTGGTTTTCTTACTTGGTGCCAAGACAGAAAGATTGCTTGGTTTTCCAACCCTCGAGCAGCCCACGTACAGCTGGCAATGGGAAGTACCCGGCATTGCCGGGCGGGGGAAGGGAGGGGAGGAGGAAGGGGAGGGGAACGGGGGGGGAGGGGAGGGGAGGGGAACGGGGGGGGAGGGGAGGGGAGGGGAACGGGGGGGAGGGGAGGGGAGGGGAACGGGGGGAGGGGAGGGGAACGGGGGGGAGGGGAGGGGAACGGGGGGGGAGGGGAGGAGAGGGTGGGGAGGGGAGAAGAGGGGGGGAGGGGAGGAGAGGAGGGAGGGGGGAGGAGAGGAGGGAGGGGGAGGAGGAGAGGAGGGAGGGGGAGGAGGAGAGGGGAGGGGGGAGGGGGAAGGGGGAGGGGGGAGGGGAAGGGGGAGGAGAGGGGGGGTGAGGGGGAAGGGGGAGGAGGAGAGGGGAGGGGGAGGGGGGAGGTGAGGGGGGAGGGGAGGTGAGGGGGGAGGGGAGGAGGTGAGGGGAGGTGAGGGGGAGGGGAGGGGGAGGGGGGAGCGTAAGGGGAGGGGAGGAGGGAGGGGAGGGGAACAGGGGGGGTGAGGGGAGGGGTGAGGGGAGGGGGGAGTGGAGGGGGAGGGGGAGTGGAGGGGAAGGGGGAGGGGGTGAGGGGGAGGGAGTGGGGGAGGGGAGGAGAGGGTGGGGAGGGGAGAAGAGGGGGAGAGGGGGGAGGGGAACGGGGGGGAGGGGAGGGGAGCAGGGGGGAGGGGAGGGGAGCAGGAGGGGAGGGGAGCAGGAGGGGAGGGGAACAGGGGGGGAGGGGAGGGGAACAGGGGGGGAGGGGAGGGGAGGAGAGGGTGGGGAGGGGAGGGGAGGAGAGGGTGGGGAGGGGAGAAGAGGGGGGGAGGGGAGAAGAGGGGGGAGGGGAGAAGAGGAGGGAGGGGAGAAGAGGAGGGAGGGGAGGAGGAGAGGGGAGAAGAGGAGGGAGGGGGAGGCGGGAGGGGGAGGGGGGGGAACGGCTAGCTTGGCAAGCGATAGCAGGATTTTTACTTTTATTTTTACCTCAATGAGGGATATAATATATAGTCCGTGCTTGGAGCCTTCAAGTGCACCATAAAGTTTTTTTATGAAAAATAATGCAGATGTATAACAATCCACCAATGCAAGTTCAGAAATGAATGCAGATCCTTTACTTTGCGATACAAACGCAATTCCCGCCATTTCCACTCACGATCGAGGCCCTCCACAGTCGGCTTCTATCGGTTCGGCCGCACCTCTTCTTCCTCCTACAACTTCGTCTCACTTCTTTCACTCAAAATGTACGAAATTCTGCCGCATGAAATTATGTAGAGGCCTCGTCGGGGGGATAAAAGGTACATAAGGAAGGCGTTGTAACAGAAGAATCAAAATAAAAGTGGAAGAACATGAGGAAATGGGAGCTATTCTGGACCCACAGCCAAACCCGACAAACCATTGCAATACAACCCGAACGTCTCGCGCCTCCACAAACCACCATGGAATTGCAGGTGGCGCGGTTTTTTTAAACCATTGATATTAAAATAAAACGTAGCCTATAACCACCAGGATTTTATGCTGATTCCGAATCTGTGTCTAAAACTTTTCTCCGATGTGTAGTTCTTGAGTTATAAGCGGACATCCAGACAGACACACATATACACACACACACACACACACACACACACACACACACAGACACTCCTCCTTTATATATAGAGATATATTTAAGGGATTATGTATAATAACTGAAAATCAGGTATTATACATAATCCCTTATTATACATATACCCTGTAACATGCACTGTTTACATATGCTTATATATCAGGAAATACTTGTTTATGACGCAATATTTGTCACTGTTTGTGTCAGTTTCCTGAGTAAAGTGTTCTTTGAAAACGTAACATTTTTTGGGGGAAATAATACTGTTTCCAAATATTATATTGCCAAAAAAAGCAGTTAATTTGGATTGTTTCAATAGATAGGACTCTGCACAACGTTGTGGGTGTCGGTTGATATGTAGCCCCAATTCAATCTGAACAGCCTGCACTCCCGTACGGCAGTATTTCGTAGCATTATGGGAATATTGTATGTTGTGGCGGGCACAAGGGACAATAATTCCGCGCACCAGTGGGCGGTGCGAGCGTCCAGGCGGGGAACTGAAATGCATGCCCCGCCTTTCGACCGATCGGCCACGCCCGGGGGCAAGGCGTGGCCTCGGGAAATATATGCGGGCTCTAAGCTCGAGCCCGCCCAGTGCTGAAGTGCGAGCTCTTAATAAAGACTTGTTGTATCCACGCGTTGTGGCCTACCTCTCTGGCAATCGAGTCGTGTGTGCACAGCACCACACTGGTGACCCCGACGTGATGCCCCAGAGTTGGAATTGAGCTTCGGCTTGCACAAACCAAACATCTGCTTGCGCTTCCCAAAACTCCGGGAATTTGATTGCGGCGGCGTTGGTAGCCATGGCGCGTTCGGGGGTCAGCAACAGCTGAACCAATCGGCCTCTTTGAATCCTTGCGGCCTCTTTGAGTTCCTGCGAATGCCTTTTGGGTTGACGAATGTGGCCCAGGCATTCAAACGGCTCATGGACAACGTCTTGCGCGACTTACCTTTCATCTATGTCAACCTGGATGACATCCTAGTCGCGAGCGTGAACTGGGAGGAGCACCTGCTCCACCTCCGCACGCTTTTCGAACGCCTGGGCCAGCATGGCCTGATCATCAACCCCGCAAAGTGCCGTTTCGGCGTCGCCGCCATTGACTTCTGGGGGCACCGCATCACCAGGCACGGGGCCGTCCCTTTACCGGCTAAGGTGGAGGCGGTCAGGGATTTCCCGCGCCCCCGCACGATCAAGGGGCTCCAGGAGTTCCTGAGCATGGTAAATTTTTACCACCGCTTCATGCTCCACGTCGCCCAGCTCCTCCGCCCCCTGCACGAGACCCTCCGGGGCAAGCCGGGCAACGGTGACATCGCCTAGTCGGAGCCGATGGCCACGGCGTTTGCGGGCGCAAAGCTGGCCCTGGCCAACGCCACCACACTGGCGCACCCGGCGCCCGATGCACCGATCGCCCTCACCACCGACGCGTCGGACTACGCGGTGGGCGCGGTGCATGAGCAGTGGGTGCGTGGTGCTTGGCAGCCGCTGGCGTTTTTTACCGGCAGCTTCGCCCGCACAAACGCCGCTACAGCACCTTCGACCGCGAGCTCCTCGCGCTCCACCTGGCGGTCCGACACTACCGCCATCTGCTCAAGGGCCGCCCGTTCACGGCTTTCGTCGACCACAAGCCCCTTGTGTTCGCGATGGCCAAGGTCACCGAGCCATGGTCGGCACGGCAGCAGCGTCACCTCTCTGCCATGTCCGAGTACACGACGGACATCCGTCACGTCGCGGGTAAAGACAACCCGGTGGCGGATTGCCTTTCCTGGTCCGTCGCGCACGCGGTCCACCTCGGGATTGACTATGCCCGGATGGCGGAGGACCAGACCGCCGACCCCGGCGTCCAGGCCTTGCGGACCGCCGTCATGGGCCTCCACGTCACCGAGGTGCTGTTCGACGTCGCGGGCGCGGCCCTCCTGTGCGATGTCTCCCTCGGGCGGCCTCGCCCCATCGTGCCCGCTGGCTGGCAGCGCCCGGTTTTCGACGCCATCCACGGCCTGTCCCACCCGGGCACGAAGGCCTCCCAGAAGCCCGTCGCGGCGAAGTTCGTCTGGCATGGCCTCAGGAAGGACGTCCGCGACTGGGCCAGGACGTGCCTCGCATGCCAGCGCGCAAAGGTCCACCGCCACACCCAGGCCCCGTTGGCCCCGTTTACGGTGCCCGAGCATCGGTTCGACCACGTCCACGTCGACATCGTGGGACCTCTGCCCCCCTCGTGGGGGTTCACCCACCGCCTCACCATGGTGGACTGCACCACACAGTGGCCGGAAGCCGTGCCATTGGCGGCGACGTCTGCAGCTGATGTGGCGCAAGCCTTCATCGCCACTTGGGTTGCCCGGTTCGGTGCCCCCTCGGACATCTCGTCCGGCGCGGCCCCCAGTTCACCTCGGAGCTCTGGGGCATGGTGGAGCAAGGGCTCGGCGTCAAACTGCACCGCACCAAGGCCTACCACCCCCAGGCCAATGGCCTGTGTGAGCGCTTTCATCGCTCGATGAAGGCCGCGCTCCGGGCCAGCCTCTGCGACGACAGCTGGGCCGACAGGCTCCCCTGGGTCCTGCTGGGCCTCAGGACGGCGCCCAAGGATGACCTGCGCGCGTCCTCGGCGGAGCTGGTCTTCGGGCAACCACTGCGGGTACCGGGCGAATTTATCCCCGACTCCACGGCTCCTTGGTCCGTGGCGCAACAGCGCTCCACCCTGCAGGAGACCGCCCGGAGGTTCGCCCCGGCGCCGACGGCACACCACGGTTGCCCGTCCTCCCACGTCGCCCCGGAGCTTCGCACGGCGGAGTACATCTTCGTCCAGCACGACACCCACCGGGCACAGCTACGGCCCCTGTACGACGGGCCCTTCCACGTGCTGGAGACCGGGGACAAATATTTCACCGTCGACATCGGAGGTGCCCCGGATCGTATCTCCGTGGACCGCCTCAAGCCGGTGTCGTGGAGGTGTGTAGGGACTCAAGACGCCAACGGTCGGAAACAGGTTTTACAAAAGGTCATGACTTTATTAACTGGTTGTTCACTTTCATTCCAATACCAAATAACTACCGTTTAACTCAATGGACCAGGTCACTCTATCCGCATGGTCCTTCTTGTTCGGCCGATGTTCCTCCGCCATTCCCGTCCTCCTTTCTCCCGTCGGGCAGAGGTTCTGATGACAAGTCTCCTGACTCATAGTTTGCTCTGGTTTATATGGGCCTTGTCGCGCTAATCCCTTCTCCGCAAATGCCCCGAGGTCATGCATGCTCGCCCCCCTGCTGGGGAGTTCCTTCACCCTCTTTGCATCCCGATGTCCCAAGTCAATAGTGAAGGCTTGGGAATGTGTGTTAGCCCGGGGCCGTGCTAAAGCTACACAACAGGACTCCCAGCTTCGACAGGGCGAGATGCATTCCTGACATTCTTACAACCACCTGCTCGTACCTTGGTTCGTTACCAGTTCCAACCAATGAATTACACTGAGTTACACTTCCACAATTCCCTCATCTTTTTGTTTTTGTTTATATTAACCATTAATCTAAACATCAATATAAGTAAACAATCAATCACTACAAGTAAACATCAACACAATTTCCTTAGGCATACACCGTCATCCTGCAAGAATCTGATCACAAAACATTTCGTTGGTCATTGACTCCTTCCATATTGTTAATTCAATCTATTTCATTTGCATCACAAATATCTTTGCAAAACAACACTTCACCATCACCAAGATACAACAATTTTGCTTCACCATTTTCAAGTTTTTAAAGCATCTGCAACATCTGGCAAAAACGTTTCCCTCCAAACAAATGTTGATTCTTTGTTTGAAAGGAAGGGCTGATCACTTGTGTTTGAATTCAGGTATGAAACATTTTCTTCTGTCTTTATAAACACCTGCACTACTTCGTGTAGGATTTCGCTGTTGTGGTAACGGTGCGGAGTCATAGACTGACCCTGCTCTCCATGTAGCATTCTTGCCACTCTTGCTGTGAACCATAATGATTCCTTCAACAAGGCCTTCGCCCAGTTGTAGTCGACTTGCCTCCTCCCTCATTATGAGTGGGCAGCAAGTGTTGGTGTAATGTTGATTGGCCAGCAAGATGTGGAACAGGGATGCCGGATGCATCCACAATGATGTTGGGACCATGGTGTTCAGGTCATTCATGGTCCATACCAGGAGCAACCAGCAGAATCGTGCACAGCTGTTGTGACAAGGGCACAGCCGTTTTTTGCAGCTACATGCTGGTTCGCTGGACGTTGGTGAAGTAATAACATATGTCCCCGCATTTCACAGAGGTTGCAGGTAAAATGTCGTTGTCCTGCAACTTCTGATGTGATGAATGTTCGAAGCCTTCGAACAAGAGTAAGTGATCGCCTTTCTTTTATATGTTGCAGTGTGATCCAGGCAAATGGTCACATAAATTTCCTTGGTGAAGGTAAGCATCCATCTCCAAGTTACACGGGAGAATGTCTTCATCATTCTTTGAGAGAGAGGGTGTATGCCACGATTAACTTCATTTTTTAGCCACAAATTTTCTTTCTCGAACTTCTTCCCAATTCCGTTAGCACCCCCTTCAAATGTGATCTCGTCTTATCCTTATGCTCAGTCACATCTGAATCTGCTTTCCACACACACTGAATCAGATAGGGTACATCTTACCATGAAATCAGCATAATTATGTATATCTTCCGACAGTTTCACATTCAACAATTTGTTGTTTTCCCTTACAACATTCAAAAAGTTATATTCATTTATATGCGTCACACAAGTAATATTCAATCAGGTATGTATTTCACTACTAAACTAAGAATAGCATCCACAATTGCTTTCAGGTTAATATAGTTCAAAATTAACTCATGCAGGTATTTTAGCACTACTCTAAGAAAATAAATTGTATATGATTACAATTACAAACAGGAATATCTAATTCCCACCAAAAATTTTCCCAAACCAACAAATTAAGCATAATGTATTATTACCATAATTCCTCCCCACTTTTCCTTTTCCCTTTTTTTTTTTTTTTTTTTTTTTAACAGTGTGTCACTCGTGGTGATATGAGTTCACTGATCTTGTAATTGACACAACTCATAACATTGTCGTTATGCCATTATCTTAATTCTACTGTATTCATTTGCAACATCACTTGATTTAATCTTTTAATCTCAGTATTTATGTCGCCATAAAAGTCTTCTTCCTCTTGTGGTTCCACATTTCTTTCCTCATTTGTCACTTCATGCGTTATCATCGTGTTGTTGGTTACCTTATTCAAACACACCGTCACTAAGGCTTTCAAGCAAGCCACCACAAAAACAATTGCCAATATAACTACTAAACCAACAAACAAGTTTGCTACTCCTTGTATATATTCATACCTATGACATAATTACATGTCGATGACATTCAACATTATATACCAAACTAACAAGCTTCCTAAAAGGTAAATAAAGAAAATCCCTTAATATGTAACATAAATCAGATTATTTGTCTTACCCTGATCCCCCTATCTCCCGGGGTTGAACTCAATCCCCTGATCATGAGTGTAGTTGTGATACATTTTTTCACTCATGTTGTATTCATATCAGCAGGTAATTGTATGTCATGTAGGCAAATAAATGTCACTATCCCAAGTAGGAATATCACATGTTGAAAATGTAATGTTTATCAATGCAAGGGGTGTTAAAATGTAATTCAAATGACTGTAAATCACGACTATCATTTATCTGCCACTGAATGTTCTGCTGGGCTGCTAGGTGCAGCCTCATTTTCTGTGGGATCGTCCACCTTAGCCCCATGTGCTTGCTTGCAATGAGAGGCATGAATCCAACTTTCTATTTTGGGTCCATATTTTTTTTCTATTCTTATCAATCTCCTATGGTTTATCATTTCGTTCCAAGATACCGCAACCAAAGGTTTTAACCAAAGCTCTACCAAACTATTTCCAATGTGAACAAAAAATGCCAGTGAAACAATGATTCGAAGAATTAACTTCAAGGGGTCAATAAATTTATTCTATAACCAGATCTAATTTTCCCATCCAATACTTTGCCTTGCCACATGTCATATTATAACACTTTAATAAACCTTCGAAAAATGTTTCCCATCTCAACAAATTTCCTTTTTACAAATAGCCATGTGTAACTTACGTATTTAACTACAATTTCCTCTCAATTTGTTTGGCCTAACTGGCCGCAAAAGTGGCTGCCAGCATGCAGTACCGTTTTATATCTACCAAGGAAGTGCTCGTCCACACAAGACCTCTACCAAAATGTTGTTTGTAAAAACAAATCTGGGATTTCCGATTACATGGATGCACTCTCAGGACATTTTCAGGCTGCTGTTAACAATCCACTATGATAAATTAATTCCTTTACCCACAATCAAATAATTAGTACAAATTGAGGATATTATCCCTCTGACATTCATTTATAGATTCATTATGTTGGATCTAATATATATATATATATATTTTTCCCAAGAATTTCGCACTGCTGTAAGGAAGAACAATAGCTCTCATAAGTCTTAGTAATATCGTACTTAATTTACCCAGCATCGAAGAATTTATTTACTATCCATTCTCATCTGTTAACCAGTGACTTTGTTTGAACTCCAGAACTCAAAACTCACAATAGTTCAAACCAGCAAAATTTCCTTTGCTATTTTCCCATATCATCTATGCCTTATACACATCCATACATACAGCCCAATTTATATTCTGATAAAATTCAAGTTTATATATATATAAAATCCGTGAGCAGAGTACTCTGGGAAGTCAGTGTAAGACCTCTCCAAAATTTGGCTAATTTTGTACTCCCACATTTTTTATGAAGCTCATATCCATAAATAGCTTTGATTCTCATATAAATTCTATCACAATGGAATCCCAAGATTACTTCCAATTTTTACTATTAATGAATAGCTGCTCATAACTCAGCAAATCAAATCTTTATTCTCCATCTCCCTTGACAAAAGTGATAATTTTCAAAATCAAATTATATTTCTATTTTTATTTTACGAATTCTCTCGATATGCGATCCCATCCCCATGGAACTATCTATTTTCAGACAAGGCCCACTGTCGGTGTCAACAATCTTGTAAGATTGATACACAAAAACAAAAACACTGACACACAAAATACCCACACACACATGCATTATGCGTATTTGTTTGCATTGGAACCCTTATTTACAGATCCGGATGGGTGTCAACTTTATTTCAATTTCTCAAAATTTGTCCTTCAATTTTATAAGCGCTAATACACAAATGGACCAAAAAGTTTATTCTTAGAAAATCCCTATGACGTCACATTGACATTACCCTTTCAGTTCCCACAATAATTTATCCAAATTTGACTACACACCCATTTGCATGTCAGTCGACCACTGACCTATCAATCATGCGGAACACTAGTCCGAAATTCCCACCTGATCATCATGTGACTCTTGTCACTTGGTTTCAAAAATTTGCAAAGCAATTGTTCCAACTTTGTAAATTTAAAATTTTGTGCCCAACATAAAAGATCCAATTTCGGCATTTGATCAATTAATTACTAATTTGCTTACAAGCAAAAGAAAAAATGAATAATTCTTGCTCCGAAAACCTTTTCAGACACAAGAATCATCGACAGTTAATTCATGTTTGTCCAGTAATCTAATCTGTTGAGGCCAATCGTCATTTGGGATTTGCCGCAATGAAGGCCTAATCGTTCTCTGAGGTACCAGTAAGCAGTGGTACCCTTGATCTTGGTTTACCCTATGAACTTGTCTTCCTGTTGGTATATGGACATCTTCTTTTCCAATGTCCCTTCTGTCCACACTTGAAACACCGGTTTCTGTCGTTGCCTGGTCTGTGCACCTGTGCACTTGTATTGCTGGGTTGCATCTCTACATCCCTGAGTTGCCACTGCAATCTCTCATTATCTCCTGAAACACGAAAAAAATTCTCTGTACCGTCCTTTTTGGGGAGACAACTGGAAATCAGATGGGACAACTGTCACTTTTATTCCTAATTTCGAGGGCAGTTGTGCATTTGTCTCCTCCACTGTATCCTGTATCCTTTTTATTTTAAGTTCTAGATCCGTTATCCGTTCTTGCTGTTCCCGTTGTCTAGATTCACCATCCCAAAGATGGAATGCAAGCCAGTCTACCGTTAGATTCTGTCTCTTCCTGGCTTTCAATCTTTGTCCCAATCTTTTCAATCGACTTCGCTCAAATGTACCATCTCTTGGAAACTCCTCAGCATGTCCTTTGTCCACAAATACCAATTCTCAACCTGCCTTATAGCTTCGGCACCATAACGGTCGTACATATGATGTGTACAAGTACCTTTTTGTGGAATCTCTGGTTGTCCTTGTGTATTCTTGCAGGCTCCATTTCCCATTCTGCCTTTTATCAAAGTAGCGTTGGATGTGTTGTAGCTTGTTCCTCTAAGTCTAAAGCTTCACTCGTACCTCTAGGAAGGATCTCTCCACCTGTTCAAATGGTGATTTCCAGAGAATTTCTCTCACCTGTGGCTTTTGCACAATCCAATCTCACAGATCAGTACTTGCAGATGAGCCAAAGGGTCAGTATGAAATGGGTGAATTCTCAGGTGTCCGCTCTGTTGAAGGGGAAATCACACAATGGTAACCGCACATATATATCTATATATAAACTCACCACCTTGCTCAATTTTCCAAGGTTGTCTTCACATTGATAATATCTCACAAAGATATCAAAGCTTCTTTCTTGAGACCGCATTTTCATCAATCAAACGATCAATATATTCAATTCAATTTATTCAATTCAATTTATCCAGTTAAATTTATTCAATTAAATTCAATCAATTAGATTCAATCAATCAACAATTCAATCAATTCAAACAATCAAACAATCAACAATCAATTATTCAATTTCAATTAATTCATCAATATTCATCAATAAATCAAATTAATCATTTTGGATGACTCCTTGCATAAGCCCTTTCCCCAATGATGTCAGGACAGGTCCATCCATTGACTGAGATCGAAGCTCATCGGTCGTCACCTCTGGTTCATACCTCATGTCAATTGATGAATCACCGTTCTGTCCTAGGGTCATATCTGACATATTTCCCCATTTTGCCTGGTCTCCACAAATTTTCTTTGCAACCACTAAAGGCAACTCATCCTTCATTCGTGAGACAGCCAAAATGGATGGCAGATATTAAAGTTCATTGGGAAAAATATCTCATCATTTTTCTTTTAATAGTACCCAAAATCTCTTGGCAATATAAATTTCGTAAAACTCCTGAAATAAGACTGTAAAATTCCTTCAATCATGCTAAATTTTGAAACTCCATCGCTTGTAATACCCAATTTATCCCATAGGGCTTGAAAGTTCTTTTCCAAGTTCGTGCAATCATTCTGCATTTGAACCCTATGATATTGTTACGGACACGACTTATTAAGATGTTATGCTGGGCCGAGCGGAATGGCCGCCGTGTTCGCACAAGTTACCCGATTATACTCGAACGTTGGCCGAATCGCGCTATGCTAAATCAATGAAGGAAAGGACACAACGGCTGGGTTAAATGACACGACACCAGGGGTACAGTTCTCAAGACCTCCGGAGGAGGTTATAATATGGGTTTGCAGAACGTTTAGATTACACGGCACAAGAGGTACAGCACAGAAAGGTGGGCACTTATACACAGTCTTATCTTAGCCCCGACAGACCACAGACAAACGGGACAAGACTGACTCACACAGGGATTGATGGCAAGGAGGGGCAGGTAGTCGATGGCTCAAGGTGCACCTTGGCTCAGGGACAGAATCGACCCGGTCCGGTCCAGAGATGCGGGAGGTATCTCTCAGCGCTAGGAGGTGACGTCCTTTCTCCTTCATAGCTGAGGCGCATCTGACGTCACCTCCGTCTTCCTGCACATATCCAGCGGGGAGTGACACGCCCTCGGCTCGTTAGCTCCGCCCCAGATGGAATCGGTCCGCCGCTTCTTATTGGGTGCGGGGGGTTACCGGGCTCCGCCCTTGACGAGGAGCTGACAGTGAGCCCCTGTGTGGTAACCCCGTCGGAGCACATGGTCAATGGCGGCTAACCAAGCCGGAGTGAGGACGCGCACTCCCCGCGCCGCTGTTGTTGTTGTTGGTGTTGTTGTTTCATGAGGAAGAGATGCGGGGAGGTATTGGGAGGTCCTAAACTTACTACTGGTGCCATACAATCACATTCTGGTGCAACGAAGAGTCAGAATTAATGGAAACGAGTCCTTAACTGACATAAACTAAGAATAACTAGCAAGATGTCCTATAGTTGTCTACGTGAGATGCGGTGAACCTGGGCACGACATTTAATGGGGGAAAAAGGGGAAGGCCGGGGCTACAGAGTGTTGTTTACAGACAATGGGACTAGGGAATGGGGGATTGGGGATAGTTGGGGAGTATTGGGGAAATAGGGGAATATTTACAAGCGGATATGGATGGAGGCCAAATCCCATATCCGCAACATTGCACCCTTCTCTACCTCGGGGCGTCCCGACCCGATAAATCTTTACCTACGTTAGTGTGGCACTCAGATGTAGTTCCCTCTACTATTAACTCAACCCTGAGTGCGACAGTTTTACAGATGTTCACAAATGAGTAAATATGTCCCCCTGCGACATTGCACCCTTCTCCTCACAGAAACACACCCACAGGATAACCGAATCGCGGAAAGAATCCTCAAACTAAACATACAGCCGGTAGGGAGCATTATTTACACTACGATCCAGGACCTGTTTTTGGAGGAACACATGCAGATGTTATGCATAGAGAGAGCACGCATGCCAGCATCGATACACCAACCCACGAGTGCTCTGTGGCCTTACGGCCTTTAATAATGTGCAGAGCACCCCATCCAAGCACCAAAAGCACCACCCCATAACACAGTCAGCACCATCCGGTGCACCAATAAAGTGTTCGATAGTCACCGGTGGTGTCGCGGCCGGCCGATGTTCTGCCGCTGGTCTTGCCTTCATGTGGTGCACTTGGCCTTCTGGCTTCTTTCAAAAATAAAGAAAGGCGCCAACCGCGTCCATTTCTTTATTGTGGCCGTCAGGGGGCCAACTAAAAGTGGTTCACCTGTATGGCATAGGTGCCACGTTGACCCATAGGTCCATCAACGGGTGGTGCTTGCCCGCAAAAGAACTGCGGTCCATGGTGGGTGGCCACAAACATTGCGGTCCATATGGTGTATCGATCCAGGCAGCAAGCAGCGAAAGTACAGGCCCACAACTGCGGAGCCAGCACCTCTCTCTCCTCTCTCTCTGCCCCAAAGCCAGATCCTCGGAGGTGGGAGACAAAAGAAGAGGAGAAGTGAGTAAGGTGGTAAGGGCGCAAAAGTGCATGCAATATAAGGTAATGCACACTGGGGGCACATGGGAACCAGGTGAGACAGGTACGTTCCTACCGTACGCCCCCCCCCCCCCCCCACCAGGTAACCTACATTGCCCCTCCCTTACCCCTTACTGTATCCACAAAACACATCACTACCCATAAACATCTACTTTACACATCAACAAACGTCCCTACTGTCTTCCCCGTTCCTCCCATAAACCAAATTCGTCTTCTCTCTCTCCTAACCAATCAAATTTGCCATTTCCAACTCTCATCAAAATTTGCCATCACCAATTCATCATCAGTCCCTCCTAGGGAGGGAGAGATGGAATCACCCCAATGTCTCATCCACGTCGTGATGCATCTCACAAATCCAACAGCAATTCTCATTTCCTGCAACAGAACAAAGAAAACACAGGTGTGGAGTCATCATCATCACCACAGGTAAGTGGCTGCGTATGGTGCGACAGGTTCATCAATCCTAACTATTTCCTAAATGACTTTAACAACTTTACATTACCCGGGGTCTTTCTCCTGCCAAACCATTGGCCCTCTTACACTATGGGTTCTAAAAACCAATTCCCATTGACCAAACTGTGGTGCTTTTCAATTTGGGGTCTCACTCCCCTGATTCATCTCCCGGTGCCTTCGCACAATTTCTGGGCTGCGACGTGTAGCTCTCCCAGCAGGTCTACCCACCTGCACACCTCCACCACTGCAGTTGCCTCCGAGCTTACCTGCTCCTTACCCTAACCTAACTACCTGGGGAAGGCCCTCTGGTGCTCTCCCCACTCGGTGCCCTCTCTGGCACTGGGCTACCCGATCCACACCCGGGATCCTCAGGCACCCACTGACACTAACGGCTCCCAGAGCCCACCTGCGGCCTCACCTGGCCGACATCCTCACAGTGGTGGAGTGCCCAACCAACTACACACACTAACAGGCTACACGCCCAGCCATTTCCACAACACTAATGCACCCATCCACAATACCATTCTGCAACCGCACCACAAATGCCAATATCCAACCACAATTTACCTATACCCTCTACCTAACACTTCCACTACTCGCCCCGGGTACTCGTGAAAGGGGTCCACTCTTCCCCCATCCACACCTTCGCACCATGCACACCACTCCGTACCACTTACTCCAACTCTCTCCACACCACCTTTACTTGCACACCTGTGCTCTCACACCTGGTGCCACCTGCACCCTTCTCTCCCCAAGCGCATTCGCGCTGATCCACAACACTCACTACTCATCCACTGCTCCACACTGCTCCACACACCTGTCCAGTTCTCACACAGCATCATCTCATCTAACTACTCCCCTCTGAAACTTGCGCTTCCCAGTCGTCCCTTTAAACTATTGCGCTCCCACGTCATTATCATCCACACTAAACTACCTGCGTCCCCACTACAGGTATCAGTCACTATCTAACCTTAACGTCACCTAATGTCATCTTCGCTAGATCCCTATCAATATAACCTAACCCACCCGGGATAGTTTTCACTGCCATACACCCCATAATCTATAGCTCCTTTGCCCCCACATGGGAAGGGTGGCAGGGATGCCACCCTTACCCACCGGGCCCATCGCTCACTACCAATTTTGCACATCAAATTTCAACAAATCAAAAATTTGCCAATCACTACCCATCATCTGCCAATCATTACTGCCACTCCTTTGCCAATCATCAAATTTTGTTTTTCTCTAATTTTGGGGCCAAAACACTATCCTCATCACACAGTCTACTCACTAATGCCTCTCGGTGCGCCAATTTACTTCTAAAGCTCGGCTGCGTACAGCCAAGCCATGAATGCGGGTTGTTCTGTGCCAGCGGCTGGATGCGTCCCGCATTCGGGGCAGGGACGGGGGCTTACCCGGCCCGAGACCCCACGCACCATCTCGGCACGGAGCCATCCCATGGCCCGATCTCGACCTGCCGGTATGCCTCAACAAAAAGTGGTCGCCATGACGATCCTTCCTATCGGGCTGCCCGCTCCGCCTAGTGGAGCACAGACGCGGCCGTTCAAAGCGAGGCCCAGCGTGGATCGCGCACGGCGGTCCTTTCGAACCCGCCGTGGCTCGGATCCCCGCTGGTTCTCGCGGCACGCGAAGCCCGGCACGCACCGAGGGCCCGATTCGGCTAAAAGTCGCTCTAACCTCTAACCCGGTTACCTTCGATGCCTCACCTGCATGCTTACACCCCGCAGCCCGTTCCTTGCTCCTCGTACCTTCCCTTACACACCTCGGTACACTCATTCCACTCACAGCCTTGGTCACACACCTGACCACCGAGCACCTTGGCACACATTCGTCGCTCGCACACCTCACCAACACACCTCTTCACTCCCCCCCCTCGGTCACCTCCTCTGTGACAATCACAGGTGTGCTCTCCCTCGCACACCCAACCACGTGCCTCACTACCAATTCCAGCGTGCATTCCCACTCATGCTCTACCATTCCAGGTGTGCATCCTTCCATTCCAGGTGTACATCCTCGCTCACCTGTCACAACCAAATCACGCTCCTTGTCACTCTCACTACTCTCACCACCACTCTTGACAACGCACTCACCCTTACTCCCGACAGCGCACTCTTTCCTCATGCACCTGTCCGTTACACACCTTTCTCGCGCACACTCTTGCGCACACTCTCCCGTCACACCCTCTGTAACACTCACCACAGGCGTGCATTCTTCCTTGCCTTTGACAGCGCACTCTTTCCCCATGCACCTGTCCGTCACACACCTTTCTCGCGCACACTCTTGCGCACACTCTCCCATCACACCCTCTGTAACACTTACCACACCGCGCTTCCATGTGCTCCCTCGCACACGCGCTACGACCGACTCACTCTCGCCAGCACCTTCACTCCTTGGCACGCACTTTTTCCTCACACACCCCAGAGTCGGACTTTCTCGCACACCTCCTTTTTCGCTAACCAGACCTGTCGCACACTTCACCAACGGCCTCTCACGAACACCCGGGTCCATCTCGACCCCCAAGCTTCTTAAATCACCTGGCGCATCATACGCACGACCATATTGGTCACCACTTACACCGGGTCCTCTTCCTCTTCGCTTCTCCTCCATCACCTGCGAATCCCTCATCCGGTTAATGAGCACATCATCACGATCCGAACACAGACTTTGGACCAATTCTTTTACTTCCTCCTTTATCTCTTTCTTATCCTCTCTCCATCGCTTCTTAATTTCGCTCACCCCTTCTTCCACTTCTTCTAATTTCTGCTTCACCTCCTTCATCTCCTCGTGCGCCCCTTTAAGTTCTTCCTCTAACTCCACTTTATTTTTTTCTATGTGCTCCCGCACCTCCCGCTCTTTAACCTCCATCACCTCTACCACCTTGTCCATTCTCCTCGTCAGGTCCTCATGTACCGTCTGACACTCTTTTTTAATTACTCATACGTCCTTTTTCATCTCCTTCTGTGTCGATTTTAAACCCTCTATTACCGCTGTGTTCTTCTTTACCTGGTCCCCCAACTCCTTTTGTCCCACTGTCAGTTGTTCTACTCCCAGCGTCAACTCCTCTATACCACCTTGCAATTTTACAGTCCCCTTTCTCACCTCCTTCTCCATGCGCTCCTTACAGTGCCTCACCTCCTCGCGCACTCCTCCGACCTCCTCACTCACTCCTCTTCTGATCTCCTCTCCCATCACTTGCATCTCCTGCCCAGATGCCACCCTCATCTGCTCCATTTCCTCCCTGTGAGCATCCAGTTTGGTTTCTACCCCCATTCTGACCCCCTCTATCTGCTGCCCCATTTGTTTAACTTCCCTTTCCGCTTGGTCCCTCATGTCCCTCAATTTGCCTTCCATACTGTTTTCTAACCCCTCTAACCCATTTTTCACTCCCTCTATCTGATTCTCCTGGGCAGCCATTCTATTTTCCACCCCCATTAACCCATGTTTCACCCCTTCTATCCCATTGTCTAACCCCTCTAATTTCTTGTCTAATCCCTCACCAGTACCCCTCGCTTCGTCCCTCATTACCCCCATTTGGTTTCCCATTACCCCCATTTGGCCCTCCAATCGCTCACTATCAGCCCTCATTCCCACAATTTGGTTTCCCAACCGCTCACCCTGAGCCTCTATACTGTTTTTCAAACCTCCAATTTGTTCCATAAGGGCCCTCATTTGCAGGAGGAAAAGGTTCGAATCCACCAGCGGCGCTACCACGGTCGCGGGCGTGGTCGCCGTGGCCATGTGCGAGGCGCCATTTTGCGCGCCCGTAACCTCGTGCGCGACGACGATATTTTCGACCCTGCTACCCTCACTGCTTCGCTCTCCTCATGTCCCTCAATTTGGTCCTGGATCGACCCTGCCTCACTCTCCTCTACCGGAACCCAGCCATCTTGATCTGCCATAGCGCGACTTTCAAAATTCGGGTTTTTTTTTTTTTTTTGTAAAACACAATCAAATTTCGCCGTTATAATTTCGAGCGCGTTTTTACGCGCTCGGGTCCAATCTCACTCCTCGACACCAGTTGTTACGGACACGACTTATTAAGATGTTATGCTGGGCCGAGCGGAATGGCCGCCGTGTTCGCACAAGTTACCCGATTATACTCGAACGTTGGCCGAATCGCGCTATGCTAAATCAATGAAGGAAAGGACACAACGGCTGGGTTAAATGACACGACACCAGGGGTACAGTTCTCAAGACCTCCGGAGGAGGTTATAATATGGGTTTTCAGAACGTTTAGATTACACGGCACAAGAGGTACAGCACAGAAAGGTGGGCACTTATACACGGTCTTATCTTAGCCCTGACAGACCACAGACAAACGGGACAAGACTGACTCACACAGGGATTGATGGCAAGGAGGGGCAGGTAGTCGATGGCTCAAGGTGCACCTTGGCTCAGGGGCAGAATCGACCCGGTCCGGTCCAGAGATGCGGGAGGTATCTCTCAGCGCTAGGAGGTGACGTCCTTTCTCCTTCGTAGCTGAGGCGCATCTGACGTCACCTCCGTCTTCCTGCGCATATCCAGCGGGGAGTGACACGCCCTCGGCTCGTTAGCTCCGCCCCAGATGGAATCGGTCCGCCGCTTCTTATTGGGTGCGGGGGGTTACCGGGCTCCGCCCTTGACGAGGAGCTGACAGTGAGCCCCTGTGTGGTAACCCCGTCGGAGCACATGGTCAATGGCGGCTAACCAAGCCGGAGTGAGGACGCGCACTCCCCGCGCCGCTGTTGTTGTTGTTGGTGTTGTTGTTTCATGAGGAAGAGATGCGGGGAGGTATTGGGAGGTCCTAAACTTACTACTGGTGCCATACAATCACATTCTGGTGCAACGAAGAGTCAGAATTAATGGAAACGAGTCCTTAACTGACATAGACTAAGAATAACTAGCAAGATGTCCTATAGTTGTCTACGTGAGATGCGGTGAACCTGGGCACGACATTTAATGGGGGAAAAAGGGGAAGGTCGGGGCTACAGAGTGTTGTTTACAGACAATGGGACTAGGGAATGGGGGATTGGGGATAGTTGGGGAGTATTGGGGAAATAGGGGAATATTTACAAGCGGATATGGATGGAGGCCAAATCCCATATCCGCAACAATATCATTCATAATAATCATCATGATTTTATAGTCATGGTCCTATCATAATCATCTATTTAAAAACGAACATTTCCTTTATCACCACAGCTATGTGGTATAATCAACAATAGAATAAAACTGTACATAGCAACAGGCTACCTCCTGGCCACTTAGTATACCTATTGACAATAAGTCATAACAATATCGAATAATCATTGAACAATTAAAAAATCGCTTCTACTGCTCCAGCCGCAGCATTCGTCATTTTGTCTGCTCATCCGCGTGACCAAAACGAAATAAAGGGAGCTCAACCATTACACAGCGCTTTTAATGGCGCATGCCATAGGAACTCAACGCAATTTCGACTCGGCCAGAAAAACGAGCAAATTTTGCAGGATGTTAACTGGAATTAGCCGTGAAAATATATACAAAATACACAAAAATACACACCCACAAGAATAAACAACAAAACCCAAACAAAACCAAGGTCGACCATATTACACAATTAAATTACACATTAAATTACTCATTAAATTACTCATTAAATTACTCATTAAATTACTCATTAAATTACTCATTAAATTACTCATTAAATTACACCATTTCAGCATCGTATTGATTGCTGAAATGTTCATGGGTTTATACACACCTTAAAAGAGGTATGCTTTGTGGTGTTGCCCACCAACCACGTTTAATTAAATTACACCATTTCAGCATCGTATTGATTGCTGAAATGTTCATGGGTTTATACACACCTTAAAAGATGTATGCTTTGTGGTGTTGCCCACCTACCACGTTTAATTAAATTACACCATTTCAGCATCGTATTGATTGCTGAAATGTTCATGGGTTTATACACACCTTAAAAGAGGTATGCTTTGTGGTGTTGCCCACCTACCACGTTTAATTAAATTACACCATTTCAGCATCGTATTGATTGCTGAAATGTTCATGGGTTTATACACACCTTAAAAGAGGTATGCTTTGTGGTGTTGCCCACCTACCACGTTGAATTAAATTACATCATTTCAATTAAAAAAAGAAACATCGCTTCTACTGCTCCAGCCACAGCATTCGTCACTTTGTCTGCTCATCCGCATGACCAAAACGAAATAAAGGGAGCTCAACCATTACACAGCGCTTTTAATGGCGCATGCCATAGGAACTCAACGCAATTTCGACTCGGCCAGAAAACGAGCAAATTTTGCAGGATGTTAACTGGAATTAGTCGTGAAAATATATCCAAAATACACAAAAATACACACCCACACAAATAAACAACATTTATTCCGTTCAACAGAACAAACATTTCCTATATCATGACATGCATGTCTTCAAAATTATATGACCAAGAGAAAAAGTAAAACTAATTAAAACTGCGGGCAGTGATGATCCGGGGACCATACCGCTCCATCCTGATTGGACGGGTGCGTGCTAGAGTCGTTAACAACGACAGTCCAGATCCGATTGTTCAAAATTTCAACTCAATCGATCGAAAATGAACGCAGGGATGCATTTTAAAGGTGCTGTGGCACTAACTGAGTTGCCACGAACTCCAATATGGCCATCACAAAATATTTTCCTTAATCAATTGGCTCATAGCATAACCAATCTGCAAGTATTTCATCCGAAGATGTATCTCTGAGGAATTTTAATTAAATAAGTCATTTATAAATCAACGAGTTAATTTATTAAATGATTAATCAATAAATCAAAATTATCCTTGATAGCCACATCACTTGGTCAGTGTCATGTCCAAATATCAGCTTCCTTACTCAAAAGGTGCCTGAGTTAATGTAATGTAATTACTGTCATAAGATTACTGTAATTACTGTAATGATTACTGTAATTACTGTAATTACCGGAACTGTAATTACTGTAATTACCTCAGGTAATTACTGTAATGTAATTACTGTAATGTAATAACAAATGTAATTAATGAAATAAGTACTTCATTAATCGCTAATAATTAAATAACTCGTGAATTCTTATCCGATTTACTTAACATTTGAGTGTCCCCAAAACGTTGGAGCAAAACGTTGCAACAACGAAAGTGAAACGTTGTAGCGACGTTGTGGAAACGTCAGCAAAACCCAACATTTGAATGTTCCCAAAACGTTGGAGCAAAATGTTGCAACAACGAAAGTGAAACGTTGTAGCGACGTTGTGGAAACGTCAGCAAAACCCAACATTTGAATGTTCCCAAAACGTTGGAGCAAAATGTTGCAACAACGAAAGTGAAACGTTGTGGAAACGTCAGTAAAACCCAACATTTGAATGTTTCCAAAGCGTTGGAGCAAAATGTTGCAACAACGAAAGTGAAACGTTGTAGCGACGTTGTGGAAACGTCAGCAAAACCCAACATTTGAATGTTCCCAAAACGTTGGAGCAAAATGTTGCAACAACGAAAGTGAAACGTTGTGGCGACGTTGTGGAAACGTCAGTAAAACCCAACATTTGAATGTTTCCAAAACGTTTATTCTTTGTCTGTCTCTCTCTATGTCTCTCTCTCTCTGTCTGTCTGAATATCATCTTTATCTCTGTCTGTCTCTCTCTATGTCTCTCTCTCTCTTTCTTTCTGTCTCTCTCTCTCTGTCTGTCTCTCTCTCTCTGTCTATCTCTCTCTCTGTCTGTCTGACTCTCTGTCTGTCTGACTCTCTGTCTGTCTCTCTCTGTCTGTCTGAATATCATCTTTATCTCTGTCTGTCTCTCTCTATGTCTTTCTCTCTCTTTCTTTCTGTCTCTCTCTATGTCTCTCTCTCTTTGTCTATCTGTCTGTCTGTCTCTCTCTATCTGTCTGAATATCATCTTTATCTCTGTCTGTCTCTCTCTATGTCTCTCTCTCTCTCTTTCTTTCTGTCTCTCTCTCTCTGTCTGTCTCTCTCTATGTCTCTCTCTCTGTCTATCTCTCTCTCTGTCTGTCTGACTCTCTGTCTGTCTCTCTCTGTCTGTCTGAATATCATCTTTATCTCTGTCTGTCTCTATGTCTCTCTCTCTCTCTCTTTCTTTCTGTCTCTCTTTCTGTCTCTCTGTCTGTTTGTCTCTCTCTGTCTATCTGTCTGTCTGTCTCTCTGTTTATCTCTCTCTCTCTGTCTGTCTCTCTCTATGTCTCTCTCTCTGTCTGTCTGAATATCATCTTTATCTCTGTCTGTCTCTCTCTATGTCTTTCTCTCTCTGTCTGTCTGAATATCATCTTTATCTCTGTCTGTCTCTATGTCTCTCTCTCTCTTTCTTTCTGTCTCTCTTTCTGTCTCTCTGTCTGTTTGTCTCTCTCTGTCTATCTGTCTGTCTGTCTCTCTGTTTATCTCTCTCTCTCTGTCTGTCTCTCTCTATGTCTCTCTCTCTCTGTCTGTCTGAATATCATCTTTATCTCTGTCTGTCTCTCTCTATGTCTTTCTCTCTCTGTCTGTCTGAATATCATCTTTATCTCTGTCTGTCTCTCTCTATGTCTTTCTCTCTCTTTCTTTCTGTCTCTCTCTCTCTCTGTCTGTCTCTCTCTATGTCTCTCTCTCTCTGTCTATCTGTCTGTCTGTCTCTCTCTATCTGTCTGAATATCATCTTTATCTCTGTCTGTCTCTATGTCTCTCTCTCTCTTTCTTTCTGACTCTCTCTCTCTGTCTGTCTCTCTCTATGTCTCTCTCTCTCTGTCTATCTGTCTGTCTGTCTCTCTCTATCTGTCTGAATATCATCTTTATCTCTGTCTGTCTCTCTCTATGTCACTCTCTCTCTGTCTTTCTGTCTCTCTCTCTCTGTCTGTCTCTCTCTATGTCTCTCTCTCTCTGTCTGTCTGAATATCATCTTTATCTCTGTCTGTCTCTCTCTATGTCACTCTCTCTCTGTCTTTCTGTCTCTCTCTCTCTGTCTGTCTCTCTCTATGTCTCTCTCTCTCTGTCTGTCTGAATATCATCTTTATCTCTGTCTGTCTCTCTCTATGTCTTTCTCTCTCTATCTTTCTGTCTCTCTCTCTCTGTCTGTCTCTCTCTATGTCTCTCTCTCTCTCTCTCTCTGTCTATCTGTCTGTCTGTCTCTCTCTATCTGTCTGAATATCATCTTTATCTCTGTCTGTCTCTATGTCTCTCTCTCTCTTTCTTTCTGACTCTCTCTCTGTCTGTCTCTCTCTATGTCTCTCTCTCTCTGTCTATCTGTCTGTCTGTCTCTCTCTATCTGTCTGAATATCATCTTTATCTCTGTCTGTCTCTCTCTATGTCACTCGCTCTCTCTGTCTTTCTGTCTCTCTCTCTCTGTCTGTCTCTCTCTATGTCTCTCTCTCTCTGTCTGTCTGAATATCATCTTTATCTCTGTCTGTCTCTCTCTATGTCTTTCTCTCTCTTTCTTTCTGTCTCTCTCTCTCTGTCTGTCTCTCTCTATGTATCTCTCTCTCTGTCTATCTGTCTGTTTGTCTCTCTCTGTCTATCTGTCTGTCTGTCTCTCTGTTTATCTCTCTCTCTCTGTCTGTCTCTCTCTATGTCTCTCTCTCTGTCTGTCTGAGTATCATCTTTATCTCTGTCTGTCTCTCTCTATGTCTTTCTCTCTCTTTCTTTCTGTCTCTCTCTCTCTGTCTGTCTCTCTCTATGTCTCTCTCTCTCTCTCCCTGTCTATCTCTTTCTCTCTGTATTAATTTGTTCAACACTGCAAGTTACATGCATTCTCAAATCCATGATCGTGCTGAAAATATCGTTTACGACATTGGGTGGTTTGCCATTGCCTTCCCCAAAGCGCTTAATTATTGTCTTTCATTTAACCGTGAAGCATGTCTGAAAAGCTTATTCATTTTTATTTTATTTAAATCCCCCTAGCCGTTCCAAAATATAAGCACATTGCAATGGGGGAAAATATAAAAGTGCATTTTTTCCATCCAATTTGACTGAGAAAAAATATCTGTATATAATAATTTCTTTGTCCGCTGCCTTAATCGCACACCTTGAGCGGGCAGCTCAGGGGTACGTCTTCAAGTGCTAAACACATGTACCAGCCTTGTACATTCCACGAAGCCTGCACCAAATTTTCTCATACTCACTCAAATTAGATCCATTGCACATATCTGTTCATGAAATTTCACAAATGATCACAAGTAATTAATATTGCAATGACCTCTAAACATTCCTAAATCATTCCACTTGTTCAAAGAACGTTCATTTTGCAAGAAAGAGCGGGGGCAAGAGACAGGTAGCCGAAATGGAAATGAGGGACAATGAGGGACAGTGAGGGAGTGTCGGTATGCAATTTTCATCCAATCGCCATCTTTCACAATAATTCTGGACCGGCATGAGATGGCGTTGTCTGTCATTAATTTATATGTTAATCAAACGAGTTTTAGAAATGGCGGGAAAACTGAAAATAAATTATTTATTTATTTATTTAAAACGGGTGTACACGATTGTACACGTGTACGGACCTTACCGAACCTTACCGAACCGGCAAACAAATCGCCTCATGGTGCACTTCATGAGCCGATTTGCCTGCAGACCAGAGTAAGGCTCTTAACACCCAGCGTATAACGTACGCATCCTCGCAAACACACGAATAATAGAATCATTTAAAACGTTCCATCCGTGACTTTTACCTCGGACGGTCGTGACAAAAATACGTTTACACCCCTTGGATTGTCGTTATGTTACCTATAGCGCGGTATTGGTGCGTAGAGAAACCCACCACCACCTCCTCCACCATGTCTGTACACAAACTAAACACAGGTTCGTATATCATAATGGACAAAAAAACAAGACACACTTACCTTTTAAAGATCTTGTATGTGTCCAATTGATTCCAGCGGTGCCTCCATATTGTCGTGGAGGTGTGTAGGGACTCAAGACGCCAATGGTCGGAAACAGGTTTTACAAAAGGTCATGACTTTATTAACTGGTTGTTCACTTTCATTCCAATACCAAATAACTACCGTTTAACTCAATGGACCAGGTCACTCTATCCGCATGGTCCTTCTTGTTCGGCCGATGTTCCTCCGCCATTCCCGTCCTCCTTCCTCCCGTCGGGCAGAGGTTCTGATGACAAGTCTCCTGACTCATAGTTTGCTCTGGTTTATATGGGCCTTGTCGCGCTAATCCCTTCTCCGCAAATGCCCCGAGGTCATGCATGCTCGTCCCCCTGCTGGGGAGTTCCTTCACCCTCTTTGCATCCCGATGTCCCAAGTCAATAGTGAAGGCTTGGGAATGTGTGTTAGCCCGGGGCCGTGCTAAAGCTACACAACAGGACTCCCAGCTTCGACAGGGCGAGATGCATTCCTGACATTCTTACGACCACCTGCTCGTACCTTGGTTCGTTACCAGTTCCAACCAATGAGTTACACTGAGTTACACTTCCACACCGGCCCACCTCGATCTGGACCACCCCCCGCAAGCAGCTCTGCCTCCGCGTCGAGGCCGCCCCCCCCGGCAGTCAGACCCCAGGCACCCCCCAGCCCCGCCACCCTGCTACCCCCCAGCCCTGCACGCATCGCCAGGGGGCGTTTCGGCCGGGTCATCCGGCTTCCCCGCAAGCTCACCCTTCAGGTGCGCGGAATTCTGGGGGGGCGCGTGTGGCGGGCACAAGGGACAATAATTCCGCGCACCAGTGGGTGGCGCGAGCATCCAGGCGGGGAACTGAAATGCATGCCCCGCCTTTCGACCGATCGGCCACGCCCGGGGGCAAGGCGTGGCCTCGGGACATATATGCGGGCTCTAAGCTCGAGCCCGCCCAGTGCTGGAGTGCGAGCTCTTAATAAAGACTTGTTGTATCCATGCATTGTGGCCTACCTCTCTGGCAATCGAGTCGTGTGTGCACAGCACCACAATGTTACGTTTCCAGATAATAGATGAAAACTAGCATACAAGCTCCATTTTATCAAATTACAATTTCATGCCAAGAGAAATAAAATTTATCAGTATGCTGTATGCAGCTGACAATAAATCGTGTGCCGCGACAGGCAAACAATTCGTGTGAACAAATGACGCCGCTTGCAGATTTTATTATTCCAATAACAAACAACACATCACTTTAACTTGAATTAGTTGTTCCTCATTAAATCTGCGACCAAACAGTAATAACATCGATTCCCTCGTCACAGAACTACAGGATTGCCACAGCTGACATACATCTCGCATTGCCAGCGAAGTTAGGTATGCAACATGGCGCCAGTATTTCAGTTGGCCAGACTCTCAATATACACGGCACTGGGCATATCCATGCCACTCCCCTTCATTAACCTTCCACAAATCTCATTACCCTCACCTGAGGAGAGGGTATTGCATTTGAGTCCGTTTGTCTGTCTGTCTGTGTTGTCTGTTACTTGCCGGAAAAGATTCCGGCAAGTATGTTGGTTGGTTGGTTTGTCTATCTGTCTGCCTGTTTGTGCGCAGTACTACTTCTACATCGTTGCACATAGCATCGCCATACTTTACACACATCTTTGTCTTGCCCTGGAATAGACTGTGCCCAATTTGTAACTCTCTAGGCCCAAGGTCAAGCTCAAGGTCACCCAAAACGTTTGAATTGAACGTCACATTGAAGCCCCGCACTTAGGGTGCGTACCGTTGCTCGTAATATATAATGGTGATACTGTGGTGCTGTGCACACACGATTCGTTTGCCAAGAAGGTAGGCCACAACGCGTTGTACAAACTGAAATGCTTTATTAACAGCTCGCACGTAAGCACTGGGCGGGCTCGACTATCGAGCCCGCATATATGTCCCGAGGCCATGCCTTGCCCCCGGGCGTGGCCGGTCGGCCGAAAGGCGGGGAATGCCCTCAGTTCCACCCTGCGCCTCGTGACGCCTTCGCTCCGGGCGTGGCCCGAGCTGCGCTTCCACGCCCGGACGCTCGCGCCACCCACTGGTGCGCGGAATTATTGCCCATTGACAATGTGTCCGCCACACGCGCCCCCCCAGAATTCCCGCGCACCTGAAGGGTGAGCTTGCGGGGAAGCCGGATGACCCGGCCGAAACGCCCTCTGGTGATGCGTGCAGGGCTGGGGGGTAGCGGGACGGCGGGGCTGGGGGATGCCGGGGGTCTGACCGCAGGGGGGCGGCCTCGATGCGGAAGCAGAGCTGCTTGCGGGGGGTGGTCCAGATCAAGGTGGGCCGGCTTGAGGCGGTCCACGGAGATACGATCCGGATTAACGCCGATGTCCACAGTGAAATGTTTGTCCCCGGTCTCCAGCACGCGGAAGGGCCCGTCGTACGGGGGCCGCAGCGGTGCCCGGCGGCCACCGTGCCGGACGAAAACGTACTCCGCCGTGCGAAGCTCCGGGGCGACGTGGGAGGACGGGCAACCGTGGTGTGCCGTCGGCACCGGGGCGAACCTCCTGGCGGTCTCCTGCAAGGTGGAGCGCTGTTGCGCCGTGGACCAAGGAGCCGTGGAGTCGGGGATAAATTCGCCCGGTACCCGCAGCGGTTGTCCGAAGACCAGCTCCGCCGAGGACGGGCGCAGGTCGTCCTTGGGCGCCGTCCTGAGGCCCAGCAGGACCCAGGGGAGCCTGTCGGCCCAGCTGCCGTCGCGGAGGCTGGCCCGGAGCGCGGCCTTCATTGAGCGATGAAAGTGCTCACACAGGCCGTTGGCCTGGGGGTGGTAGGCCGTGGTGCGGTGCAGCTTGATGCCGAGCCCTTGCGCCACTGCGCCACAGAGCTCTGAGCTGAACTGGGGGCCGCGGTCGGATGAGATGCTCAAACAGGGGGCACCGAACCGGCAACCCACTTGGCGATGAAGACTTGCGCGACGTCAGCCACAGCCGTCGCCGCCAATGGCACGGCCTCCGGCCACCGGGTGGTGCGGTCCACCATGGTGAGGAGGTGGGTGAAACCCCACGAGGGGGGCAGAGGTCCCACCAAGTCGACGTGGACGTGGTTGAACCGATGCTCGGGCACCGTAAATGGGGCCAATGGGGCCTTGGTGTGGCGGTGGACCTTTGCGCGCTGGCACGCGAGGCACGTCCTGGCCCAGTCGCGGACGTTCTTTCTGAGGCCATGCCAGACGAACTTCGCCGCGACGAGCTTCTGGGAGGCCTCTGTGCCCGGGTGGGACAGGCCGTGGATGGCGTCAAATACCGGGCGCTGCCAACCAGCAGGCACGATGGGGCGAGGCCGGCCGAGGGAGACGTCGCACAAGAAGGCAGTGCCCGCAACGTTGAACGGCACCTCGGTGACTCGGAGGCCCTTGACGGCGGTCCGCAAGGCCTGGACGTCGGGGTCGGCGGTCTGGTCCTCCGCCATCCGGGCATAGTCGATCCCGAGGTGGACCGCATGTGTGACGGACCGGTAAAGGCAATCCGCCACTGGGTTGTCCTTACCCGCGACGTGACGGATGTCCGTCGTGTACTCGGACACGGCAGAGAGGTGACGTTGCTGCCGGGCTGACCATGGCTCGGCGACGTTGGCCATCACGAACACAAGGGGCTTGTGATCGACGAAAGCCGTGAACGGGCGGCCCTCGAGCAGATGGCGGAAGTGTCGGACTGCCAGGTGAAGCCCGAGCATCTCGCGGTCGAAGGTGCTGTAGCGGCGTTCGTGCGGGCGAAGCTGCCGGCTAAAAAACGCCAGCGGCTGCCAAGCACCACTCACCCACTGCTCGTGCACCGCGCCCACCGCGTAGTCCGACGCGTCGGTGGTGAGGGCGATTGGTGCATCGGGCGCCGGGTGCGCCAGCATGGTGGCGTTGGCCAAGGCCAGCTTTGCGCCCGCAAACGCCATGGCCATCAGCTCTGTCCAGGTGATGTCACCTTTGCCCGGCTTCCCCCGGAGGGCCCCGTGCAGTGGGCGGAGGAGCTGGGCGACGCGGGGCACGAAGCGGTGATAAAAATTCACCATGCCCAGGAATTCCTGGAGCCCCTTGATCGTGCGGGGGCACGGGAAACTCCTGACCGCCTCCACCTTGGCCGGCAAAGGGATGGCCCCGTGCCTGGTGATGCGGTGACCCAAGAAGTCGATGGCGGTGACGCCGAAACGGCACTTCGCGGGGTTGATTAATTATCAGGCCATGCTGGCCTAGGCGTTCGAAGAGCGTGCGGAGGTGGAGCAGGTGCTCCTCCCGGGATGGGCTCGCGACTAGGATGTCGTCCAGGTAGACGTAGATGAAAGGTAAGTCGCGCAAGATGCTCTCCATGAGTCGCTGGAACGCCTGGGCCGCATTTTTCAACCAAAAAGGCATCCGCAGGAACTCAAAGAGGCTGAAAGGGGTGATGACGGCCGTCTTTGGTACATCGTCCGGTTGTACGGGGACCTGGTGGTAGCCCCGGATGAGGTCCACCTTGGAGAAAACGGTCGTGTTTGCCAACCGGGCGGAAAAGCCCTGAATATGCGGGACCGGGTTGCGGTCGGGGCTGGTGGCATCGTTGAGTCGGCGGTAGTCACCGCACGGCCGCCATCCGCCACCGGGCTTGGGCACAATGTGCAGAGGAGAGGCCCATGCGCTGTTGGAGCGCCGTACGATGCCCAGCCGCTCCAGCATGGCGAACTCCGCTTTGGCCACGGCGAGCTTCGTGGGGTCGAGGCGGCGTGCCTGGGCATAGACCGGTGGTCCGACAGTGGGGATATGGTGCTCCACCCCGTGTTTGACAGCCACCGCTGAAAAGGTGGGCCGCGTGAGTGCCGGGAAACTGGCATGGAGGCGGGTAAACTCATCCGCTGCCGGAAGCGTACAGACTAACCTCGCCGGGACGGAACCGCTCAGCAAGCCGCTCGGTGAGCCGCTCAGCGAGCTGCTCAACGAGCCGCTCAGCGAACAAGCAAGCGAGCTGAAGGTTTCGGCCTGGACGAGACGTCGACGCTTAACGTCCACCAACAGCCCATGCGCACATAGGAAGTCCGCACCGAGCAGGGCCATTGGTACGCTGGCGGTGACGAAAGACCATTGGAAGCGCTGCCCTCCGAACCGCAGTGAGAGGCAACGCTTCTCGAATGTGCGGATGGGTGTGCCGTTGGCGGTGAGCAAAGCGGGGCCCCGGCCCGCGGCTTACTTGTCGGATGTGGAGGCAGGGAGGACGCTTACCTGCGCTCCCGTGTCGCACAGAAAACGACGACCAGACGAGGTGTCCATGATGAACAGGAGGCTGCCGGAATGGCCGGCGCTCATGGCCGCAAGTGAGCACCGGCCCGGTCGTTTCCCGACCCGTTGAAAGAACACGGCGGGCGGCACGTTCTTGCCTTGCGGCCGAACCTGGCATGATAGTAGTACCAGGTTTGCGGTGGTGGCGGCCGCGTCGGCCGTGCCGGCGGCGGTGGTGGTGGCGGCGGCGGTGGTGGTGGTGGTGGCGGTTGTGGGCGGGGCGTAGCAGCGGCCACGAGGGAAGCAGGAGGCGCTGTAGCCTCTGCACCGGGATCCACTACGGCAGCACCGTACACCGACCGCGTGTCGCAGGCCGCGAAAAATTTGTCGGCCTCTCCGGCCAGGGCGCGGGGTTCCATTAATTTAGAACCGGCCAGCGCGAGCCGCACCTGCACAGGTAGCTGGCGGAGGAAAAGCGCTCGGAACAGGAAATCCGGGCGCTGGTCTCCAAGAAGGGACAGCATAAAATCCATCCGAACGGACTGTCGTGTGTCCCCGAGGGCGGGAAGGTCCAGGAGGCGGTCGGCGCGTTCGATCTCCGTGAGCCCGAACGTGGCGAGGAGGAGACGTTTGAGCGCCGCGTACTTGTGGTCGCCCGGCGGGCGCCGAAGGATGGACACGACGCGGGCGGGGGTGCCGGGCCCGAGAGTGGCAACCACGTGGTCGTACATGGTCTCGTCCGCCGTGATGCCCCGGAGCTGGAATTGAGCTTCGGCCTGCACAAACCAAACGTCAGCTTGCGCTTCTCAGAACTCCGGGAGTTTGACGGCGACAGCGTTGGTAGCCATGGCACATTCGGGGGTCAGCGACAGCTGAACCAGTCGGGGTCACCAGTGTGGTGCTGTGCACCCACGATTCGTTTGCCGAGAAGGTAGGCCATCACACGTTGTACAAACTGAAATGCTTTATTAACAGCTCGCACGTAAGCACTGGGCGGGCTCGACTATCGAGCCCGCATATATGTCCCGAGGCCACGCCTTGCCACTGGGCGTGGCCGGTCGGCCGAAAGGCAGGGCATGCCCTCAGTTCCACCCTGCGCCTTGTGACGCCTTCGCTCCGGGCGTGGCCCGAGCTGCGCTTCCACGCCCGAACGCTCGCGCCACCCACTGGTGCACGGAATTATTGCCCATTGACAATGTGTCCGCCACAATACAACAATTTTTACCGCTTTGCTTTGAAGAACGGAAATGAAGGGGGAGGAGCGTGTGAATATGTCTGGTTGAAGGCTTTGGGTGGTGAGGGGGCTTGAAGCCAGATTTTAATCTTACAGCCGCCATGTTGGTGCTCTCCGTCACTGCGATGCGAAGCGAAAGACGCCTCAGAGCTGTCACATTCACAATCGCTATGTCGTATGTACTCCCGATAAGTGTTTCCTTCATTGTAAAACTACCAAATCAACAGTTAAAAGGATTTTGAGCCAATGGGTGTTACGGCCTTGGCAAGGTCGATGGAGACAGCGATCTGTTGGCGTATACACCACCCAAATAGCTGTGGAATTCTCATGTGGAGATTAAACGTCGTTAGAACTTTGGCAGAGGTCATTATTTACTTTTAATGATGTTTATATACGAATCGAAAAGATAATTGGTTTTGTGTCGTCCTTTCCGCATATCTCGTGGGATTGTGAGTTGGAGAGACGGCTGTGATGGCGGGGAGGGGTTTGGGATTTTCTCAAGCAGGGATTCAACCCGTGTCCTTATAAAAGGTCTTTGTCTGAGGTCACCGAGTCCGATCGGTGCAGCCGTGCCTTTAACATAATGTTGAGCATTTAAACAAAGGAGAGCGATTTCAAAATGGTTAACCTTAACTTTTGTGTTCCTGAATGCAAATAGGACTCACAAAAATATAGGAAATATGAGAAATATCCATAGATTCCATTTGTTGAGTTCCCACCATTTCCTGTTAATGCAAGTGTGCGGGCAGTGGACAACACACACACACATACACATGTACAGACACACACACGCACATACACATGTACAGACACACACGCACACACACATGTCCAGACACACAAACACACACACACACACGAGTATATATATATATATATATATATATATATATATATATATATATATATATATATATATATATATATATATATATATATATATGTATATATATATATATATATATATATATATATATATATATTGTTACGGGTCGCGGACAAGATGTTACTTTGGGCCGAGCGGATGGTCAACCGCGACCGTTACAGGATCCCCGATTGGCCCGACTCCCCCAACGTTGACCAGATCGCGCCACAGATATTCAATTTGGAAACCTCTAAAGCGACCGAAAGAGAAGGAAGAGAGAAGAAGACAGAGTACGGAGGAATAACAGGATTTATTATACACACAAGCAAAAAGAAGGAGCGATCAAAGTTATTTACAAGCAATGGATGGAAGAAGCAGTCACACAGTGAATCGTTAGCTTATCTATGCAGTTTACTTAACCCCAGGACAACGATTAGGACAGACGACGTTCACACTTACACGGGGGAAATTGCAGGCAGGAATGGCGGAGGTGGGTTGCTGGAGAGGGAGGCAGGGTCAGGTCCCTGCAACCGGCAGGGCTGGAGGTAGCAGCTCCCACTCTTCGTGTTTTTGGCGGGAAAACCCTCGGTCACGTCGACGCTGCTGATGCTGTGGACGTCACACGCTGGCTCAGTCACACCTGCTCCTCTCCTTCTGGTGGAGCCGTCTCCCTCCTCTCAGCGCGTCTCTCCAAAGCTTGTTCCATCTCCAAGTACCTCTCCTTTTTGGAGCGTCTCTCATCTCTCATCTCACAGCTCATCTCTCCTCTCACAGCCCATCTCTCATCTCATCTCTCATGTCATCTGCCGAAGCAGTCCCTTCCAGTCGCTTTTATTACTCGGGTCGGAATCAAGCCGCCGGCTGCGAGGGCACGCCTACCGGGTCGCTCACCGCGGTGCTGGTTGGCTGTTAGGGCTGTCCGATTCCCCCTTTGATCATGACGACGTGCCACGCCTGTGAGTTGGTGGCTCCTACCCCCCTCTTCTCCGAGATTAGCACATGGGCAATGGCGGCTTGCGGGATTGAACACCACTCGCACCGCTTTTGAAAGGAACTTTGGAGAACGGAGATGATTGGGGAAATTGAAAGGGGCCTACGCTTATTTCGTTTGATACAATGCAGAGTCAATCTAGTGGGAAACACATATTTAGCCTACATAGAATAAGGAAATAAGCTATTTAAAAAGATATATCGTGGCCTGTGTGTAAGTTTCATGGAATTAACTAGGGGGACGTCCTTCGACCTTATTTACTCTACGAGGGTCAGTTAAAACACAGCAAACCAGTTCTCACATTCTTTACACTTTCCAAATTCGTTACACTGCACCCTCCTTTCTTCAGGTCCGTTACCAGGCCTACAACTTTAATTTAGTGTGACACGTAGGTGTAGTTCCCTCTACTTTTAACCTGACCCTGAGTGTGACGATTTTAAAACACAAATAAGTATGTCCCCCTATTGCATTGCACCCTGTCTAACAGACTTAAGCCCACAGCTAACCGAATTACGGAATTGTTCTCAAACTATACATTTACGGTGGGGAGCATTATTTACAGTGACGTTATTTCTTATTTACAATGCAACCCAGGACCTGTGTTTTTTTTCTTCTTTTTTTAGGGAACAAGAAAAAGAAATTCCTGTTGGGAGGGAGGAGACAGCACGCATTGCATCCCTGCACCAGTACCAATACCACCAAAGCACCCAAAAGCACCACAAAGCACCAAAAGCACCACTCGGTGCACAGTCACCACTGTTCATAATAAACACAACAAAACAACTGGTGGTGGTCTTCTCTTTTTCTGCTGGGCCGATGTTCTTCCCGACGTCTTCTGGCTTCATGCGGCCTACTTGGAAATAATAAAAAGCACAACTTGTGTTCATTTTTTATTTAGGGCCTCAGGGGCCAACTAAGGGTGGTCCACCTGTTTGGCATAGGTGCCACCTTACCGAGGTCCACAAGCACGATTCCCTGGCCACTATGGCCGGTCTCCAACAGAGGTGCCCTGCCCCAGAACCTGGGGTCCATCAAGTGGTACTTGGCCGCAGAACAGCGGTCCATAAAGTGGTACATCAACGCAATGCATGCTGGTTCTGAGAATCTCGTGCACACAATGGCCACCTCACGCACGCTCCCCTCGGCGCCCAATGGCGCACAGGTCCTCAAGTGGGAGACAAAAGGGGGGAAGACAAATGAGCGAGGGGTAAGGTCACAAGGGTACACGTCAATAAAGGCAATGCAGGGTGAAGTGCGTACGGAGAGCGAAGTGAGAAAAACTCGTCCCTACCGTACGTCACCCCCCCTGTCACCTACACTACCCTTGCCCTTACCCCATATTTACAACAATTTACACCTTTACAAATTCGTCACTACGTCTTGTCTTCCCAATCTTTCCCTTCTACACTAAATTCGTCTCCAATCCCTCTACTTCAAAATTTGCCATCACCCAATTCATCATCAATCCTCATAAGGAGGAAGAGATGGAACATCAAGCACAATGTCACACCCACGTCATGATGCGTCTCACAATCCAAACATTTGCACAGTAAAATAACAAAACATGGCATGGTGTGGAGGTACGTCATCTTTACTTCAGGTGAGTGCATGTAGATGGTGCGAGGAGACTTCAATCCTAACTATCCTCTAAATGACTTTAACACCCTTTACACTACCCGGGGTCTTTCCCTGCCAATCCATTGGCCAACTTACACTATGGGTTCTAAAAACCAATTCCCATTGACAAAACTGTGGTGCCTCTCAATTTGGGGTCTCACTCCCCCGATTCATCTCCCGGTGCCCTTGCACAATTTCTGGGCTGTGACGTGTAGCTCTCCCAGCAGGTCTACCCACCTGCACACCTCCACCACTGCCGTTGCCACCCGAGCTTACCTGCTCCTTACCTAACCTATCTAATTGGGGAAGGCCCCTCCTGGCTCTGTCACCCCACTCGGTGCCCTCTGGCACTGGGCTACCCGGGTCCGTCCTCCGGATCCTCGGGCCCCATCCACAACAACTACCGGCTCCCAGAGCCCACCTGCGGCCTCACCTGGCCGACATCCTCACAGTGGTGGAGTGCCCAAACCAACTACACACACTAACAGGCTACACGCCCAGCCATTTCCACAACACTAATGCACCCATCCAAATACCATTCTTCCACCCGCACCACAGATGCCAATATCCAACCACAATTTACCTATACCCTCTACCTAACACTTACACTACCCGCCCCGGGTACTCGTGAAAGGGGTCCACTCTTCCCCCATCCACACCTTCGCACCATGCACACCACTCCGTACCACTTACTCCAACTCTCTCCACACCACTCATTCTCTGCTCCATATATTTCACACACCTGTACTTGCACACCTGTGCTCTCATACTTGGTGCCGCCTGCACCCTTCTCTCCCCCAAGCGCATTCGCGCTGATCCACAACACTCACTACTCACCATGACACTCATCCGCAATGCTCTCTCATTCATCACTTGTACACTCACACACACCTCGGAGCATTGCCTCACCGATGCCTCATTTGAAGCTGCTCACCAGCACTTCCATTCATACTGCATCATCTGCTCTGTCTACTCCGTTCTAAAACTCGCGCTCCTCCGTCTTCCCTTTAAACTATTGCGCTCCCTCGTCATTATAATCCACACTAATCTACCTGCGTCCCCACTACAGATATCCTTGTCACTAACTAATCTTAACGTTGCCTAATGTCATCTTCTAGGGCCCTACACACAATATCCTAACCCACCCGGGCTAGTTTTCACTGCCATACACCCCATAACTCTAGTGCTCCTTTGCCCCCCCGCTGTGAGGGATGGTGGATTGGCCATCCCACCACATCGGGGGCGTCCCACTACCAATTTTGCTTACCAAATTTCAACAAATCAAAAATTTGCCAATCACTCTACCAATCCTATTCACTTTTCTAAATTTCGTATCAAATCACTATCACTATCACTATCACCATCATCACAGTCCGCTATATCCTAGCCTCGGTGCGTCATGACATCATTAAACTCGGCTTCGCAAAGCCGAGCAATGAATTCGGGTGGTTTGGTTGCCTGCAGGTTGAATCCGTCCGGCTTTCGGTTCAAGGGAGGTGGTTTGGTTGGGCCGAGGTTCCACGCACCATCTCGGCGCGGCACCTTGCGGTCCCGGGCCCGATGGCTCAATCTCCCCCGGTCAGAACCCCGTCCCCGCGAGGGGGGACCGTGCCGCTTCCTCCCACTCGCCCTTGAACCGGACCGGTTGCCTGGCCCGACAAGGCCCGGACTCGACCGTGCGGGGCGGGGCCAAGCCCGAATCGGCAACGACGCTTCGAAGAGAAGCGACGCAGCATCGATCCGCGCCGGGCCGCGCACCCAACAAAGCACACCGCGCCCCGAGTGCTCGCATCGGCTATCCGTCGCCCTAACCGCTAACCCGGTTACCGTCGATGCTTCACCTGCATGCTCACACGCATACGCTACCCCTTTCACCCTCACAAAACCTGGCGTTCCAACGCCGTCCGTACATTCCACCAACGCTCTCCCTGTTACACACCACACCTCTCGCGCACACTCTTGCGCACACCTCGGTCCACACCTCTCCTCCGTTACGTCCTCCGTAACACTCACCATGGGCGTGCACTCTGGCATCCACCCACTAACGCGCTCAGAAGGGCTCTCCCACACTCGCGCCATGACCAACTCAGGTGTGCTTCCTCGCACACCCTCAACCATTCCAAGCGTGCATTCTCGCACCCGCTCCACCACCAACTCACTCCTCGTGTCACTCTCACCCTCGCACGTACACTCCGCACACCCCGACGTGCATTCTCGCTTGCACTCGGTTTCACTCCCACACTTTATAACACACCCACTCGCCGACGCACACTTTTTCCTCCCACGCGTGCCATTTCCACTCACACGGGACCCTTCACCAACGCCCGGATGCCTCCTCGATCCCAAGCGCGCGAAAATTATTTTGTCGCCAAACATCCTTTTACAAAATCTCCCCGCACAATACACAGCACGTCTCACCTTCGGGGTTCTTCTTCCTCCCTGCACCAAAACCTGCAAACTTCCATTCGGGTTAAGCACAGCATCGTGATGTGAGCAGGGACTTTGCACATTTTCCATTTCTCCCTGCAATTCCCGGGCTACCTCCGTCATCTCTTCAATTTTAATTCCCAGCACTGCTTTTTCTTTATTCACCTCGACGACCGCTGGCTTTAATAAAACACCCTCTACCTCATCGGTCGCCGGCTTTTCCAAACCCCGTGTCGCGATTTCTACCCCCGTCATTGTACCCGCGCTTTCCTCCGCTTCGCTCAACCAGCGCTTCTCGACCCGCGTTACCTCCTCGTGCACCCCTGGGACCCTTTCGCCCAACTTGCGGTCTCTGTCCCTCTGCTACCTTTCATCTCTATCGGCCCTCATTCCGTTCGTTGTTGCTTCAATTTGGTTTCCCAATTCGTTCGTTATTGCTTCAATTTGGTTTCCCAATTCGTTCGTTATTGCTTCAATTTGGTTTCCCAATTTGTTTAACAATCGCTCACTGTTCCTGTTCAAAAGGGCTTCCATTTCAGCCATAATTAATTGCATGTCTTCCACCGTTGGTACAAAGGGCACGGCTCTATTTGGTGCCGCTACACCCACGTGCGCGAGGACGCCATTTTGTGCGTCTGATACTCCCTCAACCACCTCCTTATTTCTCTCCTCCATTTCTCCCCTCTGATCCTGGGTTACCCCTAACCCGTCTATCTCCCCCACCGACATCCGATCGCCTTGATTGTCCATGGCGCGATCTCAAAATTCGGGTTTCATAAAACAACAAAATTTCGGCAGCTCGTAATTTTGACCAAATTTTTTTTCTACACGTTTTAAAAATTTGGTTCGGGCCTCGTATCCCACTCCTAGACACCAATTGATACGGGTCGCGGACAAGATGTTACTTTGGGCCGAGCGGATGGTCAACCGCGACCGTTACAGGATCCCCGATTGGCCCGACTCCCCCAACGTTGACCAGATCGCACCACAGATATTCAATTTGGAAACCTCTAAAGTCTAAAGCGACCGAAAGAGAAGGAAGAGAGAAGAAGACAGAGTACGGAGGAATAACAGGATTTATTATACACACAAGCAAAAAGAAGGAGCGATCAAAGTTATTTACAAGCAATGGATGGAAGAAGCAGTCACACAGTGAATCGTTAGCTTATCTATGCAGTTTACTTAACCCCAGGACAACGATTAAGACAGACGACGTTCACACTTACACGGGGGAAATTGCAGGCAGGAATGGCGGAGGTGGGTTGCTGGAGAGGGGGGCAGGGTCAGGTCCCTGCAACCGGCAGGGCTGGAGGTAGCAGCTCCCACTCTTCGCGTTTTTGGCGGGAAAACCCTCGGTCGCGTCGACGCTGCTGATGCTGTGGACGTCACGCGCTGGCTCGGTCACACCTGCTCCTCTCCTTCTGGTGGAGCCGTCTCCCTCCTCTCAGCGCGTCTCTCCAAAGCTTGTTCCATCTCCAAGTACCTCTCCTTTTTGGAGCGTCTCTCATCTCTCATCTCACAGCTCATCTCTCCTCTCACAGCCCATCTCTCATCTCATCTCTCATGTCATCTGCCGAAGCAGTCCCTTCCAGTCGCTTTTATTACTCGGGTCGGAATCAAGCCGCCGGCTGCGAGGGCACGCCTACCGGGTCGCTCACCGTGGTGCTGGTTGGCTGTTAGGGCTGTCCGATTCCCCCTTTGATCATGACGACGTGCCACGCCTGTGAGTTGGCGGCTCCTACCCCCATCTTCTCCGAGATTAGCACATGGGCAATGGCGGCTTGCGGGATTGAACACCACTCGCACCGCTTTTGAAAGGAACTTTGGAGAGCGGAGATGATTGGGGAAATTGAAAGGGGCCTACGCTTATTTCGTTTGATACAATGCAGAGTCAATCTAGTGGGAAACACATATTTAGCCTACATAGAATAAGGAAATAAGCTATTTAAAAAGATATATCGTGGCCTGTGTGTAAGTTTCATGGAATTAACTAGGGGGACGTCCTTCGACCTTATTTACTCTACGAGGGTCAGTTAAAACACAGCAAACCAGTTCTCACATTCTTTACACTTTCCAAATTCGTTACAATATATACGTATATATATATATTTATATATATATATATATATATATATATATATATATATATATATATATATACATAAAAATTGTTACGGATACGGAGTACGGCTCTTCCCCCTTAGCAAGAGGTGGTTAGCCCCTTGTCCTGTTAAGCTGACCGTCTCCGCTCCTGAAGCCGCGCAGCTCCCTCCGGAGAGGCAGGTGTGCGACCTCGTTCGCGACCACGGACAAGATGTTAATTGCCAAGCGGCTGGCAGCCCGCGGCACGAACCATTAACAACAACTAGACCCGATTCCGAAACGTTGGCCAAATCGTGCCACAGGTATTCAATGTGGAAAAGACAAGGACGAAATGGATGTGAAGAAGAAGAACGAAGGTAGGAAATACAAATATAATTTATTACTATTATTTACACCATCAAAAATAACCAAGGAGAAGGAAGGATAAGAAAATAATTTACAGAAGAAGAAGAAGAAGACACAGTGCAATTCTAGCTTATACCGACTTACTTACACCCCAGGACAAGACACAAAAGACAGACGACAAGCAGACTTACACAGGGAATGAAGGCAGGGATGAATGGCACGAATGGTTTGGGACGGCAGAGGAGGGTCCAGTCAGATGGTAGGCGTCGAGGTCCAGCTCCAAGCGCGCACTCCGATCCACGCTTTCGGGTCGAGGCGAAAACCCGGCAAACACAGCCCCGCTTCGGGCTGGCAGCGAGGAGCCGGCAGCTCCACGTATTCGGCTCCACACCGGCAGCTGTCTCACGCGTCCTCCGCCTCCTGCGTCTCCGACGCTCTTCTCCTATTCTGCAGAATCTGCCTCTGGTCCAGCGCACCTCCCTCAAATCCCTCTCTCCGCTTCTCCTCTACTGGACTCTTACGCACTTCCTGCATCTGCCGCATCTCTCTGAAAAGGCTTGCGCGGGCGCTTTTATAACGCGCCTTGAGATCAACCCGCGCCACGCCCGTGATGGTATTTCACCAGCCCTGATCGGCTGGTGGGGGCTCGCTGGCTCCACCTTCCGATGACGAGGGGCGGGCAACGCCCTTGTTCGTGGGCTTGACCGCGTGCATAATGGAGTTTGGGGTGAAGAAAACCACACAATGCACTGAGAGGATTGGGGGACACTTGAAAAGGGGTTCTATCTTATTTGAATTCGGTGCAATGCAGTGTCAATTAATGGAAGACACAGCCTTAAACTAATACACTTAATAAAGAAATAACTATTTAGAAGGATATATGATTTGCTACGTGATTGTATATGGACTAACTAAGGGACGACCTTTTGACCTTTACATGACAGAGGGTGATATTTACACACAAAAAAAACACAATTCTCAAATCCACAACAATATATATATATAAATATATATTGTTGCGGATTCGGGGGTCGGCTCTCCCCTTATCAAGGGGGGCTTAATCCCCTTGTCTTTTACCTGGCCGTCCCCCAAGTCCTGGAAGCTATGACGTCACTTCCGGTCGGTGGTAGGTGGGGTTGTAAGCCCAATTAGTCTTATTACCTAAGTACTACCACCGGCTGTAAAGCGAGGAGATAACTCCCACCCGAGCCGCAGCGTTAATGGATACGCCGAGCGAAGCGAGCCGCGACTCGGGCCGTTAACAAAGACTAAACCCGATCCTGAGCGGTTCCGAAATCGTGCCACAGGTACTCAATTGGAAGAAAAGACAGAGGCGATCGGATTATTGAAAAACCAAGAAAGAACAAGGTACATTTATTAACAAACCAAAGAGGAAACGAAAGGAATATACAAGAAGAAGAAGAGCAAAAGGACACAGGGCAAGCTTACCTATACTGTCTTAACTTATCACGACCCCAGGACAAACAGACAGACTCACACGGGATGGCAGCTGGCAGGGGAGGAAGGTCCAGGCAGATGGGTCCAGGCAAGTCGACTCCGTCCAGGCTCCGGGTCCGCGGCGAAGAACGGCAGGCAGCTTCGCGTGTCGTTGGCGCACGACCGGACCTTGCATATGCGAGGGGCTCGAATGCTGCATACGTATAGCGTGCCAAACGCTCTCTCTCTCCCGATCAATCAATGGTTCCCTGCGCAGTCCTTTGAAACAAGCGCGCCTCCTGATCAATAGGTTCATAAAGCGCCTATCCCAACGAGTCTGTTCATAACGCCTTGCCCAACGAGTCCGTTCATAAGGAGCCCGCCGAAAGAAGTCCCGTGAAAGGGCTTTTCGCGCGCGCTTATATATCGCGCTTTGAAATCAATGCACGGTTCATAGAGACACGCCCGCCAGTGAGCTCACCTCAGCCCTGGTTGGATAGCGAGGGCTCACCGGCTCCGCCTTTGACGGCTTGTTGACAGGGCCACGCCTCGTCCTTGGCGCTTCGCCCCCTTCTTCTCCAAGCTTGACCGCGTGCGTAATGGCGTTTGGAGCGAGCGCTGAGGTGGCTGCGGCTGGCAGAGGCGCGTAATACAATTTGGAGAGAGAGACTGGCAAAATGGACGGAATGGGGACTATCTTATTTGATTAATGCAACGCAGATTCAACTATTGGAAACACAGCCTTAACTAGACACATACCAAGGAAATAACTGAAAGTCCTATGGTGTCCTACGTGTTGCATATGGACTAACTATGGGTGCGACCTTTGACCTCATTAAATGATGGGATATTTACAAGCCTTATTATTTACAAGTATTTACAAGTGAGGGTTCTAAAAACCGCAACAATATAATAATTCATATCACCAAACATACACAGGCAGTCAGCAAAATCATATATACACATGCAGTCAGTATAACTTCACATCTACACAGGCAGTCAATGACAAAATATACACAGGCAGTCAATGGCATCAAACATACACGATTACAGAATATGCCATTTAGAGTTCGTCATCACTGTCCTGTGTGTCGTATCCGACAATATAGTCCGCATCGTTTTCACAGTCCGTTCCACACAAGCAAAGGTCGGTCAAATTGATTGGCAAATCGAATTGGTCAAATGGTCGATCAAATCGAATTCGATGAATCGAATCGAATCGAATCGATCGAATGGTCGATCGAATCGATTGGTCGAATGGTCGAATTGGTCGAATGGAATTGGTCGATTGGTCGAATTGGTCGAATTGGTCGAATCGAATTGGTCGGAATTGGCAAATGTAAACATTGATTTTCAGATTTTCCATGTAATAACGTTTCCAAAAATGTATAGGTTTGCTAATCTACCATGATTTTGAACGAAAAAACATAGTGAACCTGACTACTGCACAGATATATATATATATTCCGGGTTCGGTTGCGAGAGGACGCTGGCGTTGCATATTCGCCGCTTCTCCGACTGGATGGATGTACAGGGTCTGCTTCTACCTTTCTGACCTGACATCTCACACCTGTCCTGCCTTTTCACACCCGCACGTGCCGCGTGTTCTCCGGCTGGATAACGGAATCTGCTTTTGATGGTACGGAATACGGAATTCGAAAGGCCCGCTCCCGTTGATTGTGGCCGTGGCCTTGTTTGCCGGTGGCCTTGTGGCCTTGTTTGCCGCTGTGGTCTTGATTAGCGGCTGCAGTCGTTTGCCGCTGCGTTTGCCGCTGCGTTTGCCGCTTTGCCTCCTCGACCTTGGCCTCGTACTCGTCCCTTCGCTCCTGCCTGGCATGGCTCTGAAGTACTCCGCCGCAAGGCTTCTTCTGCTCAATACCCGCTCCACCCCATCATGCATCTCTGCCATCAAATCAAATGGACTCCTCCGACGACCCAGGTACATTCACCGTGGCTCCGGTCGCAAGTTTGTTTATTTGCAATCAGGTCACTCCATCCCCGTCCTCTGGTCGGCTCAGCGCACTCTCACTCTTCGTCCCAGCGCACCTGGTCACAGCAACCCACACGATCGCACCTCTTGCCTACGAACCCTGGCTAAATCACCTGAATTCATCCCTGCTGTTCAAAACAACATCAAGCTCACCCTGTTCAACACCCGGTCCCTCAACAATAAATGCCTCATCCTGAACGAATACATCCTGGATAACAAACTGGACTTTCTCTGTCTCACCGAAACCTGGCAACAACCTCTGGACTACTACACACTCAACCTCACCACACCCAATGGATATTCCTACGTCAATAAACCACGCTCGGAGGGCCGAGGTGGTGGAATTGCCGTTATCCACCGTCAAGACATCAAGACCAACCTCATCTCCATCTCATCTGCTCCATCATTTGAACACCTGGCTTTAAAACTCTCTGGTCACACGCAGTCAGTCATGGCTGTCGTCTACCGCCCTCCCAAACCACACCCATCATTCCTGTCTGACTTCTCCTACTTTCTGACCCAGCTATGTTCCCTCTCCCCCTCAATCCTCCTCCTTGGTGATTTCAATATCCACATGGACTCCACTGACTCCACAATAACCACTGACTTCACTGATTTACTCACCTGCTTTAACCTCACTCAACATGTCGACTTTCCTACCCATATCCGTGGTCACATTTTGGACCTTGTCTGCTCCACTGGATTAAATTTGCACCATCTCTATGGCTCCGACCTCACCCTCTCTGACCACTTAGCCATCACTCTGACCATCAACATCCCCGCCCCAACACCAAGGCATTATCGCACAATCAACTTCCGTAAGCTAAACGCTCTTTCACCTACCTCATTCTCATCCACCCTCTCTGAAAAAATGTCCACTTCTCCCTTCATTGACCTCCACACCCCTTCCGACCTCACTGACTACTACAACCACACTCTCTCCTCCTGCCTTGACCAGCTTGCGCCTGTAAAAACCAAAACAGTTTCTTTCACCCATTCTGCTCCCTGGTTTACCCCTGAACTCCACCTGATGAAAACTCGTGCTCGCCAACTTGAAAGACTCCGCAATAAAACGGGTCTCACAGTTCACTCCCAAGCCTACAAGGACCACATACAACACTACAAAGATGCCCTCTCCCGCGCCCGCTCTGCCTACTACTCTCAAATTATCCACTCTGGCTCCGGAAACCCAAAAGCACTCTTCTCGACAATAAACAAACTCCTCCGCCCCCTGAACACCACCACCCAGTCATTCACAGTAGACAACTGCATCTCCTTCCTCTCTTTCTTCCAACGCAAAATTGACAACATCTACAACAGCTTGACCACCGCCGCACCCGCTCCCCCTCCAACCACCTGCCCCCCCCTTGTCCTGCCATCCCCTGTCTCGGTTCTCCCCAATCTCTCCTACTGACCTCTCTGAACTCCTCATAGGAATGAAAACTGCCACCTGCACTCTTGACCCCATCCCCTCCAGCTTTGTCAAAGCCTCCCTCCCTGCTCTCTCTCCACTTATCATTGCAACAATAAACTCCTCCCTGTCTACAGGCATCGTCCCACCTTCCCTCAAAATTGCTGCTGTTACCCCCATTCTAAAAAAACCTGGTCTAAACCCTGACACCCTAAACAACTTCAGACCCATCTCCAACCTACCCTTTCTGTCAAAAGTTTTGGAACGCGCTGTAGCCACTCAACTCAAACATCATCTCTCTGCCAATAACTTGTATGAAACATTCCAATCCGGATTCCGCTCCAACCACAGTACTGAAACTGCTCTCCTCAAAATCACCAACGACCTTCTCCTCTCCTCTGACGCTGGCAACCTCAACATTCTCGTCCTCCTCGACCTCAGCGCTGCCTTTGACACCATCGATCACACTATCCTCCTCACCCGACTTGAATCCACCTTTAACGTCACCGGCACTGCCCTCTCTTGGATTAAATCATACCTCTCTGACAGATGCCAGTTCATCTCCATCAATAACTGCAAATCCCCCACTGCTCCCCTCCCCCAAGGTGTCCCCCAAGGTTCAGTTCTTGGCCCCCTCCTCTTCATCCTTTACCTGTCCCCGCTCGGTCACTTAATCCGCCGTCAATGGTCTCCAATTCCACTGCTTCGCCGATGACATCCAGCTTTTCATCTCCACCAAGTCCGTCTCCACCGACACCCACTCTATCCTGACAAACTGCATCACTGAAATAAAATCCTGGCTTCAAATCAACTTCCTCAAGCTTAACTGTGATAAATCTGAAATAATCATCATTGGCCCAAAAACGCTCACAAAATCCACCCATAACTTTGCCCTCAACATCGACGGTATCCCAGTATCCACCTCCCCTCACATCCGGAATCTTGGCGTCATCTTTGACCAAACCCTTTCCTTCGACAAATACACTAAACAGATCACAAAGTCAGCCTTCTTTCACCTGAAAAACATTGCCCGTCTCCGCTCATCCCTCTCCTCCACGGCTGCAGAAACCCTCATCCACGCCTTCATCACCTCCCGTCTGGACTACTGCAATAGCCTCCTCTATGGTTCACCCTCAAAAATCACCAATAAACTCCAATACATTCAGAACTCCGCTGCCCGTCTACTCACTCATTCCCGGACCCGTGACCACATCACCCCCGTCCTTTACAAGCTTCACTGGCTCCCCATCCCCCAGAGAATCCAGTACAAAATCCTCCTCTTGACATACAAAGCCCTCCATAACCTGGCCCCATCCTACCTGGCTGACCTCCTCTCCAGACACACTCCCACCGCAACCTCCGCTCTGCTGGTACCAACCTCCTGACCCCCTCCATCCGGACCCAAATTCAGATCCTGGGGGGACAGGGCCTTCTCCATCGCTGCTCCCACCCTCTGGAACTCACTACCTCACACCATCAGAGACTCCTCCTCACTCACCACATTCAAAACATCACTAAAGACCCACCTGTTCAACGCTGCATTCAACATTCAACCCACAGCATTTAACCCCTGACTATCTCTTCTCCTTCTCCCTCCTTTTGCTTTAAATATTTCCCTATTGATTCTTGTCTTGTCTTTTTGATTCTTGTCTTATATATATGCCGTATATCGCTGCTGTTTGTTTTCTTGATTCTTGTCTTTTTGCAATTGTTGTTTTCATGTATTGTTATGCATTATGTTTTCCACTCTGTCAAAGCGCCTTTGGGCTTCTGGAAAAGCGCTATACAAAATAAATGAATTATTATTATTATTATTATATATTGTAACGGATTTGAGAATTGTGGTTGTGTTGTCGTGTAAATATCACCCTCGGTAGTGTAAAGGAAGTTCAAAGGTAGTCCTTAATTAGGCCATCGCAACACGTAGCCAATCATAAGCCCCCCTCGGTAGTTATGTCCTTAGTAAATGTCAGTATAAGGCTCTGTGGTCCACTAGTCATTGCGTTGCCTCAATTAAATAAGATAGGTCCCATCTTCGAAGTGCCAGGTTTGGATGGTTTCCTGCAAATGACTCCTTCGCATGCTTTACTACATTTGCCTCCATTACGCACGTGGTTAAGCCTCGGAGAAGAAAGGCGTGTCTCAGCCCTCGTCATCGGCAGGAGGAGCCAGCCACGATCGACCAACGAGGAGTGAGTGTGTTTGGTTTGAGAAGGCGGAGAGGGAAGGTTCAAGGGCGGGGATATATAACCCGTCGCGGAGACACCCCATGAGGCAGATGAAGGAGGGAGGAGAGAGAGCTGCGTCACAAGAAGGGAAGGATTTTGAAGAGCGCGCGATACGCAGGAGGTGCTTCGCCCACGTAGTTTTGAGCCGCGGCAGTTTTGCACGATCGCAGCTTGGGTTGACGGTGGCGCCTCCCGGCCCGACCGGGCTCCGGTCACCACCGAACCTTCCTCTCCCTCCAAGCCATCCACCTGCCATTCGTTCCTGCTTTCATCCCCGTGTAAGTGTGATTGTTCGTCTGTCTTTCATGTTGTCTTGGGGTTAAGTAAGACTGATAGGTAAGCTAGTATTTTCTCTGTGTCCTTCTGATCCTTCCATCCTTCTGTAAATTATTTTATTATCTTTCCTTCTTCCTTGGTTCTTTTGATGATTGTAAATAGTAGTAATAAATAATATTTGTTCTTCAAACTTTGCCTTCTTCTTCTTCTTCACATTCGGTCGCTTTAGTCTTTTCCATCATTGCGCATCTGTGGCACGATTTGGCCCACGTTCGGAATCGGGTTAGTGAATGCTAAACGGCTCGAACTTCGGGTTGCTAAAACCGCTCGGCAACTAGTCCAACTAAAACCGGGGTTCGAGCGGGAGTCCCTCCCCTGCTTCACGGTCAGGAGTGGCACTCAGGTCCTTGGGACTCTTAGTAGACCAAATACCCTGGCTTCTCCCGACCGGAAGGAGCGTTTGGGACCCCCAGGACCACGTCGGTCAGTCATAGACGAGGGGATTAATCCCCCCTCGATAAGGGGAAAGAGGCCGAAATATATATATATATATATGTATATATATATATATATATATATATATATATATATATATATATTATAATATATATAATATATATATATATATATATATATACTGTATATATAATATATATATATATGTATATATATATATATATATATTGTTACTGATCGCGGATTAAGATGTTATTTACCGAGCGGTGGTATTGCCGCGACCGTTACAGGATCCCTGACTCACCCGATTCACCCAGAACTTTGGCCGGATCGCACCGCAGCTGCTCAATGAGGGGAAAAGACTAAAACGACGAATGCAAAGAGGAAAAGAAATAAAACGAATAGACGGACAGAAGAGTAATTGGATTTATTATTTACACAAGCAAAAAGGAGCAATCAAGGTTTATTTACAACACATAAGACGCAGGTGACACAGTGCAAATTTTAGCTTACCTACAGACTTAATTAAATACCCAGGGACAGAACAAACAAAACAAACTCACGTATACAAGAAGGGTGGAAAGGCAGGAGGTGGATGGCTGGAGGGAGAGGGAGGTCCAAGGGGGTCCCCGCAGCTCAACCGGCGCGTTTAGCAGCCGCCGTTCCTTTACGGTCCTGCTCCAAACCGCCGTCCAGGCCCCAAGTGGCTGTGGGGTGTTGATGCTGCTGTGGCCTCCGCCGCTTTCCCAGGACTTGTCTGACTCGTTGGTCCACACCCTCAACTCTTTCTTGGTCCCTCACTCTTTACCACCGACTCCTCACCGCAACCAACGCAACCAACTGACCACCGACTCTACTGACTGACTCTTCACCACTCTCCACTTGACGACCGACTCTCAACCAACTCAGACCAACTCACGACTCACTTCCGTGCGCGCCTTTTATAGCGCCTCCAGCGATTAAGCCGCCGGCGTTTTGGACACGCCCATCGGGGTGCTCACCTCGGCCCTGGTTGGTCGCGCGACCCTCGGGCTCCGCCCTGGATGACGACGGGCGGGCATGCCCCTCTTCCCCTCTAATGACGAGGTGGAGACACGCCTTTTTCCCCCGACTCGAGCCTCGTGGTCAATGGCGGTTATTGGAGGGGAGGCAATTAAGAATCGAGGGCTCAGCAATGACGAAAGGGGATGTGATAGGAAATGGAGGTTTTGGGGATGGGAATGAAAGGGGATCTATTCTCTTTCACTGGTGCAATGGAGTACTTCAATTAATGGGAGACACAGCCTTACCCTAGAACACAGAATAAGAGATAACTATCAACAGGGGTATTCTATTACTTGGCTGACGTGTATGCTTGTGGACTAATTATGGGATGCCCTTTCACCTTTACACAGCTCCGGAGGTAGGGGGGCGCAGAATAAACAATAATAATAATAATACAGCACACAATCAAAAAAATACAGTCCTCATCTCCGCAACACTGCACCCTCCTCCTCTTAGGCACGTTCCGGGCCTACAACTTTTACTTTTAGTGTGACACGTAGGTGTAGTTCCCTCTACTTTTAACCTGACCCTGAGTGCGACAGTTTTAAAACATAAATAAATGTGTCCCGCTGCTCCATTGCACCCTGCCTAACAGACTTACGCCCACAGTTAACCGAATTGCGGAATGGTCTTCAAACTATACACTGACGGTGGGGAGCATTATTTACAATGACGCTATTTTTATTTACAAAACTAACCCAGGACCTGTGATTGTTCTTTCTGGGGGGGAGACAGTCTGCTCTGCATCAATGCACCATTAAAGCACCCAAAAACGCACCAAAGCACCCTCAAGCACCAATCGGTGCACAGTCATCACTGTTCATGAATAAAAATAACCAAACAACCCCTAACCCTGCAGGTGATCTCTTGCTCTTCGGCTCCCTCTGCTGGTTATTATTATTTCTTCTAGTTGTTGTCTTTTCCTTCATTTTCTTACTGGCGGCCTATTTGAACTGAAAAATGCACCCAATGTGTCCTTTTTATTTGATTTTATTTATAGCCCACAGGGCCGACTAGTGTGGTTCACCTGGGGGGCATCGGTGCCCTGTGGCCAAGGTCCGCCAGCAAGATTTCGGGCCCTCATGGCCGGTTCCAGCAGAGGGGCCATGCCCCAACCCATGGGGTCCATAAGTGGTGCTCGGCCACAGACATGTGGTCCATAATGTGGTGCATCGATGCAGACAGCTGGTTCTGGGAATTTCGGGCGCACAATGGCCGACCCACGCACGCTCCCCTCGGCACCCAGTGGCGCACAGGTCATGTGGGAGACAAAAGGGGAAAGACAATTGAGCGAGGGGTAAGGTCACAAGGGTACACATCAATAAGGCAATGCAAGGCGAAATGCGTACGGAGGGCGAAGTGAGAAAGCTCGTCCCTACCGTACGTCACCCCCCTGTCACCTACCCTACCCTTGCCCTTACCCCATATGTACAAAAATCTACACATTTACAAATTCGTCACTACTGTTACGTCTTCCCCATACTTCCCCTATACCAAATTCGTCTCCACAATCCCTCTAATTCAAAATTTGCCATCACCAAATTCATCATCAATCCTCATAAGGAGGCAGAGATGGAACATCAAAGCACAATGTCACACCCACGTCATGATGCGTCTCACAATCCAAACATTTGCACAGTAAAAATAATTAAACATGGCATGGTGCGGAGTACCTGTCACCTCAGGTGAGTGGATGCAGATGGTGCGAGGAGACTTCATCCTAACTACTTTCTAAATGACATTAACACACTTTACACTACCCGGGGTCTCTCCCTGCCAATCCATTGGCCAACTTACACTATGGGTTCTAAAAACCAATTCCCATTGACCAAACTGTGGTGCTTCTCAATTTGGGGTCTCACTCCCCCGATTCATCTCCCGGTGCTCTCGCACAATTTCTGGGCTACGACGTGTAGCTCTCCCAGCAGGTCTACCCACCTGCACACCTCCACCACTGCAGTTGCCACCCGAGCTTACCTAGCTCCTCACCCTAACCTAACTAACTGGGGAATGTCCCTCTCCTGGCTCTGTCACCCCATGGTGCCCTCTGGCACTGGGCTACCCGGGTCCGTCCTCCGGATCCTCGGGCCCCATCCACAACAACTACTACCGGCTCCCAGAGCCCACCTGCGGCCTCACCTGGCCGACATCCTCACAGTGGTGGAGTGCCCAAACCAACTACACACACTAACAGGCTACACGCCCAGCCATTTCCACAACACTAATGCACCCATCCAAAGACCATTCTTTTACCCGCACCACAGATGCCAATATCCAACCACAATTTACCTGTACCCTCTACCTAACACTTACTCTACCCGCCCCGGGTATCCGTGATGGGGGTCCACTCTTCCCCCATTCACACCTTCGCACCATCCACTCCACTCCACAATTTCCACCATACTCACTCCACGACCATCCATTCCTATACTCCATACCATTTATTCCATACACCTGTCCTTCATTCACCTGTCGTTGCACACCTGTGCAATCCTACCTGGTGCCACCTGCACCCTCCTCCTCTTCCTGGACCATTTGGTCAACACAACACGCAATCACCACTACTCCCTCATACACTGCTCCATACACCTGTTCAGTTGCACACCTGTGCAATCACACCTGTTCAATCCTCACACACACGGCATCATCTCAGCTAACTACTCCCCTCTGAAACTTGCGCTTCCCAGTCGCCCCTTTAAACTATTGCGCTCCCACATCCTTATTATCCACACTAATCTACCTGCGTCCCCACTACAGGTATCAGTCACTATCTAAACCTTAACGTTACCTAATGTCATCTTCGCTAGATCCCTATCAATATAACCAAGCCCTCCCTGGCTCGGTTGTCATAGCCACCCCATAAACTATTGCGCATTTGCCCCCACCGTCTGTGAGGGATGGTGGATTTGCCATCCCTCCACATCGGGGAGGTCCTACTATCAATTTGGCACACCAAATTCCAACCAATTCAAAAATTTTCCATTTACTGCCAATTCTACCCACCATTATCACATTTTTGCTTTTTTTTTTTTAATTTTGGGGCCAAAACACTATCCTCATCACCCGTCTACTTATTACATCCTCTCGGTGCGCCAATTCACGTCTACAGCCCGGCTTCGTACAGCCGAGCAATGAACGCGGGTTCTTTGGTGCCGGCGGCTGGATGCGTCCGGCACTCGGTGCAGGGACGGGGGCTTACCCGTGCCGAGATCCCACGCACCACCTCGGCGTGGAGCCATCCAATGTCCCGATCTCGACCTGCCGGCACGTCTCAATAGAAAGTGGTCGCCATGACGACCCTTCCTATCGGGCTGCCCGCTCCGCCTAGTGGAGCCCGGACGCGGCCGTTCCAAGCGAGGCACAGCGTGGATCGCGTATGGCGGTTCTTACGAAACCGCCGTGGTTCGGATCCCCGCTGGTCCTCGCGGCACGCGAAGCTGCCCGGCGCGCACCGAGGGCCCGATTCGGCTATAAGTCGTTCTAACCTCTAACCCGGTTACCGTCGATGCTTCACCTGCACGCTTACATGCATACGCTACCCCTTTCTTGCTCCTACCTCCAGCTGTTCCCATGCTCCTCGTACCTTTCCTTACACACCTCGGTACACCCATTCCGCTCACCGACTTGGTCACACACCTGACCACCGAACACCTTGGCACACATTCGTCGCTCGCACACCTCACCAACACACCTCTTCGCGCCCCTTCCTCGGGCACCTCTTCTGTGACAATCACAGGTGTGCTCTTACTCGCACACCCAACCTCGTGCCTCACGACCAACTCAAATGTGCATTCCCACACACGCTCTACCATTCCAGGTGTGCATCCTTCCATTCCAGGTGTACATCCTCGCTCACCTGTCATAACCAACTCACGCTCCGTTTCACTCTCACTACTCTCACCTCCACTCTTGACAACGCACTCACCCTTCCTCTCGACAGCGCACTCTTTCCTCATGCACCTGTCCGTTACACACCTTTCTCGCGCATCCTCTCACGCACACTCTTTCGTTACATCCTCTGTAACTCTCACCACACCGCGCTTCCCTGTACCCCCTCGCACACGCGCTACGGCCGACTCGCTCTCGACAGCACACTCACTCCTTGGCGTGCACTTTTTCCTCACACACCCCATGGTCGGACATTCTTGCACACCTCTTTTTTCGCACACCAGACCTGTCGCACACTTCACCAACGGCCTTTCACGAACACCCGGATCCAAACCAATCCCCAAGCCGACTGAAGCTTTCCTCACATCATATACATTGCCACTCACCTCCGTACCTCGTCGTCGCACCTCCTTTGCCACCTGCAAACTCTTTATTCGGTTAGTGAGCATCACATCATGAGTTGAGCACCGACCTTGCACATATTCCATCACCTCCTCCTGGATTTCTCTTTTAGTTTCTGTCCGTCCCTTCTTAATTTCACTCACCTCTTCTTCCACTTCCTCTAATTTTTGTTTAACCTCTTTTATTTCTCGGTGCGTCTCCTCAAGTTCGTCCTCTAAGGCTACCGTGACCGTCTCTATGTGCATCCTTACCTCCCGGTCCTTCGTCTCCATTATCTCTGTCACCTCGTCCACCCTCATTGTCAGTTCCTCACGTACCATCTGACATTCCTTCTGTGTCGCTATTAATTCGTTTTTAATTTCTTTTTGTATCGCCTTTAACCCTCCTAGTACTGCAGTGTTCTTTTGAACCTGCTCCACTAACTCCGTCTGTCCCTCTGTCAGCTGTTCCACCTCCTCCGTCAGATCTTCTATTCCCCCTTGTAACTTCGCCGTATTATTTCTCACCTCTTTCTCCATACGCTTCTCACCTCGCTTTACCTCCTCGCGTAGCCCCGAAACCTCCTCACTCACACCTCGTCGTATCTCCTCTTTCATCTCCCCCATCTCTTTTGTAGATGCCACCCTCATCTGTCCCAATTCATCCCTCTGAGCATCCAGTTTACTTTCTAACCCGATTTGCACCTCCTCTATCTGGTTTCCCATTCGTTTGATTTCCCTGGCAGATTGTTCCCCTATTTCCCGCAATTTGTCCTCCATCCTATTTTCTAGCCCCATTAACCCATTTTTCATCCCCTCTATCTGATTCTCCTGGGCAGCCATTCTATTTTCCACCCCCGTTAACCCATGTCTCACCTCTTTTATCCCGTCGTCTAACCCCTCAAAATTATTGTCTAACTTCCCAAATTTCTTGTCTAACTCCTCAAAATTATTGTCTAACTTCCCAAATTTCTTGTCTAACTCCCCGATTTGATTTCCTAGTCGCTCCCCCATTCTGTTTTCCATTCCCTCCATTTCCCTGGCTCTTTTTTCGTTGTCGCACTTCGACTGTGCCATGTATTCGCTAAACCGTGCCATGAACTGCTGCATGTTAAAGCCCGCTGATACAGCGGGCTCGGCTACCACGCGCTCGTTCTAGGCGCCTCTTTGCGCGCCTGAAACCTCGTGCGCGAGAGCGCCATTTTGTGCGTCTGATACACCCTCAACCACCTCATTGCTCTCCTCCTCCCTTTCCTCCACATACATTTCCCCGAGGTCCTGGGTCGATTCTACCCCGTCTATCTCTCCCACCGGCATCCCGTCGCCTTGACCAGCCATGGCGCGATTTCAAAATTCGGGTTTTGTAAAACAAAACAAATTTCGGCCGCTCCAAATTTTGACCAAATTTTTTTCTAGATGTTTTAAAAATTTGGTTCGGGCCCCGAATCTCACTCCCAGACACCAATTGTTACTTAATAACACAATTGGTGTTCCAAAATTTGGGCCTAACAAATTTAGTCCCAGGTCCGAATCCAACTCCTGACAACCAATTGTTACTGATCGCGGATTAAGATGTTATTTACCGAGCGGTGGTATTGCCGCGACCGTTACAGGATCCCTGACTCACCCGATTCACCCAGAACTTTGGCCGGATCGCACCGCAGCTGCTCAATGAGGGGAAAAGACTAAAACGACGAATGCAAAGAGGAAAAGGAATAAAACGAATAGACGGACAGAAGAGTAATTGGATTTATTATTTACACAAGCAAAAAGGAGCAATCAAGGTTTATTTACAACACATAAGACGCAGGTGACACAGTGCAAATTTTAGCTTACCTACAGACTTAATTAAATACCCAGGGACAGAACAAACAAAACAAACTCATGTATACAAGAAGGGTGGAAAGGCAGGAGGTGGATGGCTGGAGGGAGAGGGAGGTCCAAGGGGGTCCCGCAGCTCAACCGGCGTGTTTAGCAGCCGCCGTTCCTTTACGGTCCTGCTCCAAACCGCCGTCCAGGCCCCAAGTGGCTGTGGGGTGTTGATGCTGCTGTGGCCTCCGCCGCTTTCCCAGGACTTGTCTGACTCGTTGGTCCACACCCTCAACTCTTTCTTGGTCCCTCACTCTTTACCACCGACTCCTCACCGCAACCAACGCAACCAACTGACCACCAACTCTACTGACTGACTCTTCACCACTCTCCACTTGACGACCGACTCTCAACCAACTCAGACCAACTCACGACTCACTTCCGTGCGCGCCTTTTATAGCGCCTCCAGCGATTAAGCCGCCGGCGTTTTGGACACGCCCATCGGGGTGCTCACCTCGGCCCTGGTTGGTCGCGCGACCCTCGGGCTCCGCCCTGGATGATGACGGGCGGGCACGCCCCTCTTCCCCTCTATGACGAGGTGGAGACACGCCTTTCTTGGTCAATGGCGGTTATTGGAGGGGAGTGTAAATGAGAATCGAGGGCCTCAGCAATGACGAAAGGGGATGTGATAGGAAATGGAGGTTTTGGGGATGGGAATGAAAGGGGATCTATTCTCTTTTCACTGGTGCAATGGAGGTACTTCAATTAATGGGAGACACAGCCTTACCCCTAGAACACAGAATAAGAGATAACTATCAACAGGGGTATTCTATTACTTGGCTGACGTGTATGCTTGTGGACTAATTATGGGATGCCCTTTCACCTTTACACAGCTCCGGAGAGTAGGGGGCGCAGAACTAAACAATAATAATAATAATACAGCACACAATCAAAAAAATACAGTCCTCATCTCCGCAACAATATATAGATATATATATATATATACTATAGATTATTATAATACATATATATATATATATATATTATATATATATATATACAGTATAACATATAATATAGATATTAATATATATATATATATATATATATATATATATATATACATACATACATATACATACATATATATATATATATTATATATATATATATATATTATATATATATATAGATATATATATAGTATATATATGTATAATAATATAATTTCAGTCTCCATCCTAATGTGCGCACGAAATGAGGTCACCGTCACGAACGTACGCTTTGCCACTCCCACGATGAAGTGGCCGGTGGCAGCACTGTCTGACCCCACATCCCAATATACACTTCATAGCACCTTTGGTGGCCTCAAAAACGGATGTCATTGCCAACGTGTGGTAGGACAAAACCTTGCCCAGATCAAGTACCCAAGTACTATACCCAAGCACTTGAAAATATTTACAAAATTAAGGCATCATTCAAAAAGGAAGTTCAACTGGCTCTCCTGTCCTACCTTATAAAATAATCCTGTCCTAAAATAAAGCAATTTTAATACTGCAGTGGTGTGAAGTGTATTGCTTGAACATCTGGTCGTCATGCCAATCAAAACAGGTGCTCTTGAATCGATTGTTTCATCACTAAAACCAACTACATTTGGGTGTTTTTGGGAAGATGGTATCCCTCCTATGAGGTCCCCCAAAGCTGAGTTTAAGTTTTAACATTATTGTACCAACATTGAGGATCGAGTTCCTGTTCTGCTGGTAGATTATTGGTTTTCTTGCATAACACTGGGCAGGGTCTTAACTGGAGCCAGGCAGAAGGATTGGATGCGGACAGCATCCAGCATGCCTTAAAGTATAAAACAAATGAGAACAAACCACCAGGTTGAAGTTGGTGTGGTCCATATAAATTTATTAAATTTGTGCACGTGTATACATTAACAATTTACATGCTGAATTGTGATTGGTTACTGTCATTTGTCATTAAATGTACAACCCATGCTCCAAGTACACAGCAATATCCAAGTACTGTATACCGAGTACGCAAGTGTTAACTGTCGCCAGGTACGGAAAAGATACATATGCAATTACAACCACAATAAAGCCTTACAACGACACTACAAATGCTTATACAGCCTGAATATAGCAAACAAATAAAACCTTTCAATGATAAATAAAAAATTTAAATGCATGGGAAATAGGCTGGAGTATATTCTTCTTCACCATCATGCATTTGATACCCTCGGAGGGTCCTTGTATTCTCTTTCCCGTTGTCACCTCCACCAGGCAGTCTAATTGGCTCAGCTTAGGAATCCACTCTCATATCTTACTCCAATGTTTGCCTCACATCGCAGATTCCGTTTCATTTATTTAAGTTTTGATGATCTTGAAGAAATAAGTTATTTTACCTCCAACAATGGCAGTCAAATTTGATGGATTAAACAATCGAGTGAGACATTTCTACAACCTGTACATTGAAAGAAACGTAAAACATGAAAAGCAGCATTGCAGAAAATGATGATAATCCTAATTTGCAGATAACCGGATGACACGAATCATCAAAGATGGATATTACCGATGATTGATTAGAGTTCTTCCATAAACTACTAAGGTATGCTATCCAATGCAGCATACACAAAATAATATGACAGCAACAATAATGTCATTATTATTCAAGACAACCAGCTTTAATTTACCTCACCCTGACTATATTTTCAACAACTACCAAAAATATTGATCTATATTCATTAAACGAGCTAATTTTTTGTGTGATATCGTGTTGATTTCAATTTGAAAATGAAGCAAGTGCTCATCCCATTGGACTTTCCTTCATGCTTTCATTTCATCCTGCGAGTTGCAGGCAACCACCAGGGCAATGATCATGGCCAGGATCTGCAACAGAAACAAGATTTTATTAAGCAGTGTTTTAAATCGATATACAGTCACGTGAAAAAGTAAGTACACCCCATGTAAAGTTTTGACTTTTTCAACATATTTCAACATACAGCTAGATGATCTTCATTTCAACAATATTGATAGATAACGGTGATATAATATCACAAATATCATGAAACATTTACATTTTGTAGTCCATTGTATAATTTAAATAAACATAAATGCAAATTTCGCATGTGGAAAAAGTAAGTACAACCTCTGATTCTGCAACTGGACCAGACGGCATCAGCCCACGGGTCCTAAAATCCTGCTCTGCCGCTCTATCTCACCCTCTCTCTGTTCTTTTCACCCTATCTTTTGCTCAAGGTCGTCTGCCAGCATCCTGGAAATCAGCAAACATTACCGCTTTACACAAAAAAGGTGCAAAAACAGATCCTTGCAACTACAGACCAATCAGCCTGCTCCCAATTATCAGCAAAGTCATGGAATCCATCATTGCTTCGGATATGAAATCTTTCCTCTTCTCCAATGGCTTGATCTCTGATCATCAATTTGGATTCAGACCAGGTCACTCTATTCTGGACATGCTGCTTCTCCTGTCTCAACAATGGATGGAGGTCCTCAATGCCAAACAGGAAATCAGAGCTGTCTCCCTTGACATATCACGTGCCTTCGATACGGTCTGGCACCCAGCTCTGCTCACCAAACTCTCCTCCTATGGTATCCATGGAAATCTCCATGCATGGCTTGCGGACTTCCTCTCTGGTCATAGTCAACGTGTGGCCCTGAATGGATTTCTCTCATCTCCCCTTCCTGTTCAGGCTGGAGTTCCCCAAGGCAGTGTGCTGGGCCCTGTGCTTTTTCTGGTCTTTATCAATGATCTCTCCGACTCTCTGGAAAATCCTCTGTATCTCTTTGCTGATGACTCCACTCTCTGCCGCTCCAATTCCTCTTCCCTCAGATCAGCAGTCTGCAGCCTCCTCACTCTCTGAAGACCTGGACAAAATCACAGACTGGTCAAACAAGTGGAACATGTCTTTCAATCCTGACAAATCTCACACTCTTACTATGTCTCTCCGAAAAGATCGACTGGACAACCTTCCCATCTACTTTCTCAACAATCCTCTCCAAGAAGTTCTGTCACTCAAGCTTTTGGGTCTCACTATCTGCCATGATCTTTCTTGGGAAAACCACATTTCCAAGCTGGCCTGCAAAGCCAGTCGCCGACTGGGCATCCTCCGTCGTGCGAAGTCCTTCCTAGGCACACCTGAGCTCCTCACCACATACAAGGCTTTCATCCACAGCTCAATGGAATACTGTTCTCCCCTATGGGCTGATGCTCCTGCCTCACACCTAGCTCGGCTTCACGCTGTTGAAACCAAAGCTTTCAGAATCATTGGAATCTCCCACGATGAAGCTATCTCTGAGGGCCTTTCACTCACTCACCGCAGGCAGGTAGGTGGTCTTTCTGTCTTCTACCGACTCCTCTCCGGCCTTGCTCCCCCAGCTCTCTCTGTGCTCTGTCCCCCAAATATTCCTACAGGTCGCACAAGATCTGCCAGCAAGCCTCTGATGGTTAAACTACCGAAATCTCGGCTCTCTGCTCACCTTCACTCCTCTTTTCTCCCGCCTCTGGAACAAACTCCCACACTCCCTTCAATCCCACTCCTCCCTCCAGGTCTTTAAAACAGCTGTTCACCACCATCTCTTATCTTCCCCCATCCAAAACCTTGATCTTTTCTACCCCCACTAATTCACCCCAGATCCACCTTGTTTGTAATTCCAACTTCTTTCCTGGAAGTCCTGGCAGTGTCCATATGTTTTATGCCTCTCCCACCCTCTTTCCCATGCCTCCCCCCCAAAGCCCTCTCCCTCCCACAGATCTCTCGATGTCTCCATGTCTCTCGGTTCCTGCTCTCAAATGTTGTGTTTGTGTCCTGCCCCCTCTCTCCCCATCTTGTCTGCCGCTCCCGATGTTGTTTGTTTTATGTGTCGGTTTGTCGGTTTGTCGGTTTGTCTTTCTGTGTGATTAATGTTCGCTCTTTCACGAGCCTCGATCTTGGGAAAAAAAAAAAAAAAAAAAAAACCTTGGCTCCAATAGGTGGTATTGCCCGCTTTGGCAGAAACAACCTCAAGTAGGCGTTTCTTATAACTGTCTGCCAGTCTCTCACATCGACTGGGAGAAATTTTTGCCCACTCCTCCATGCAGAATTCTTTCAGCTGTGTGATTTTTGAGGGGTTTCTTGCATGCACATCTCATTTCAAATCCCCCCACAACATCTCGATGGGATTTAGATCCGGGCTTTGACTTGGCCATTCCAGAACCCTCCATTTCTTTCGTTTCAGCCATTCCTTGGTGGATTTACTGGTATGTTTGGGGTTTTTTTTGTTTTTTTTTGTATACAAGATCGAGGCTCGTGAAAGAGCAAACATTAATCACACAAAAAGTCAAACAGACACATAAAACACAAAAAACAAGGGGAGCGGCAGACAAGATGGGAAGAGAGGGGGGAGGACACAAACACAATATTTGAGAGCAGGGACATCGGGAGGACTTGGGGGGAGGTGGGAGAGGTATAAAACATATGAACACTGCAAGGACTCTGGGGTGAATTACCGGGGGTAGAAAAGATCAAGGTTTTGGATGGGGGAAGATAAGAGATGGTGGTGAACAGCTGTTTTAAAGACCTGGAGGGAGGAGTGGGATTGAAGGGAGTTGGGGAGTTTGTCCCAGAGGTGGGAGAAAAGGGGAATGAAAGAGTGAAGGTGAGCAGAGAGCCTAGATTTTGGCAGTTTAACCATAAGAGGGTTGCAGGCAGATCTTGTGCGACCTGAAGGAATATTGGGGGGACAGAGCACATAGAGAGCTGGGGGAGCAAGGCCGGAGAGGAGTCGGTAGAAGACAGAAAGACCACCAACCTGCCTGCGGTGAGTGAATGAAAGGCCCTCGGAGTTGACTTCATCGCAGGAGATTCCAATGATTCTGAAAGCTTTGGCCTCAACAGCGTGAAGCCGAGCTAGGTGTGAGGCAGGAGCACCAGCCCAGAGGGGGGAACAGTATTCCATTGAGCTGCAGATGAAAGCCTTGTATATGGTGAGGAGCTCAGGTGTGCCAAGGAAGGACTTCGCACGACTGAGGATGCCCAGTCGGCGACTGGCTTTGGAGGCCAGCTTGGAAATGTGGTTTTCCCAAGAAAGATCATGGCAGATAGTGAGACCCAAAAGCTTGAGCGACAGAACTTCTTGGAGAGGATTGTTGAGAAAGTAGATGGGAGGGTCATTGTCATGTTGCAAGGTCCACCTTCGGTTGAGCTTCAACTCTCCGACAGATGTCGGAGCTTCAACTCTCAAGCACCCTCTGGTATAATGAATTCATTGTGGATTCTATGATAGTGAGCTGCCCAGGCCCTGATGCAGGAAAGCTGCCCCAAGCCATAAATTATTAGACCATCATGCTTTGCAGTTGGTATCAGGTTTCCTTGTGGTCAAAGTGCTGTCTTTGGTTTTCGCCAAACATGTCTTCTGGTACTGTGGCCAAATAGCTGCTCTTCGCCTTGATGTTCATTTGCAAACTTTAGTCTTGCCCTGATGTTCTTTCTGGACAGCAAAGGTTTCCTCCTGGCACACCTCCCATTTAGATCAAATTTGTGCAGCCTCTTTCTAATGGTAGACTCGTGCGCTTTGACATCAACAGTGGCAAGAGCTACCTGTAGGTCCCGTGATGACATTCTGGGGTTCTTAGAGACTTCTTTCAGCATCTTCCGGTCTGCTCTCGGGCTGAACTTGCTGGGGCGGTGTCGTGGAGGTGTGTAGGGACTCAAGACGCCAATGGTCGGAAACAGGTTTTACAAAAGGTCATGACTTTATTAACTGGTTGTTCACTTCATTCCAATACCAAATAACTACCGTTTAACTCAATGGACCAGGTAACTCTATCCTGATAGTCCCTCTTTCGTGGCCGATGTCTTCTCCGCAGCGCCGTACTCGTGGTACGCGTTCATTCCGTCGGGCAGGGCTTCTGAGGATGAGTGCTCCTTGACTCAAAGTCTCTTCTGTTTATATGGGCAAACTTCAGTTAATCCTCTGTGCGCTGAAATCGTAATCCCTTCTCCGCAGCAATGTTACTCAGTCATCCTGCTCGCCTTCCTGGCACCAACTCGCTCCTCCCTGCTGGGAATTTGCTTCATCCTCTTTGCATCCCGATGAAAGACAATAGTACGGGCTTGGGAATGTGTGTTAGCCCGGGGTCGTGCTAAAGCTACACAACAGGACTCCCAGCTTCGACAGGGCGAGATGCATTCCTGACATTCTTACGACCACCTGCTCGTACCTTGGTTCGTTACCAGTTCCAACCAATGAGTTACACTGAGTTACACTTCCACAATTCCCTCATCTTTTTGTTTTTTGTTTATATTAACCATTAATCTAAACATCAATATAAGTAAACAATCAATCACTACAAGTAAACATCAATACAATTTCCTTAGGCATACACCGTCATCCTGCAAGACTCTGATCACAAAACATTTCATTGGTCATTGACTCCTTCCATATTGTTAATTCAATCTATTTCATTTGCATCACAAATATCTTTGTAAAACAACACTTCACCATCACCAAGATACAACAATTTTGCTTCACCATTTTCAAGTTTTTAAGGCATCTGCAACATCTGGCAAAAACGTTTCCCTCCAAACAAACGTTGATTCTTTGTTTGAAAGGAAGGGCTGATCACTTGTGTTTGAATTCAGGTATGAAACATTTTCTTCTGTCTTTATAAACACCCGCACTACTTCGTGTAGGATTTCGCTGTTGTGGTAACGGTGCGGAGTCATAGACTAACCCTGCTCTCCATGTAGCATTCTTGCCACTCTTGCTGTGAACTATAATGATTCCTTGAACAAGGCCTTCGCCCAGTTGTAGTCGACTTGCCTCCTCCCTCATTATGAGTGGGCAGCAAGTGTTGGTGTAATGTTGATTGGCCAGCAAGATGTGGAACAGGGATGCCGGATGCATCCACAATGATGTTGGGACCATGGTGTTCAGGTCATTCATGGTCCATACCAGGAGCAACCAGCAGAATCGTGCACAGCTGTTGTGACAAGGGCACAGCCGTTTTTTGCAGCTACATGCTGGTTCCCCGGACGTTGGTGAAGTAATAACATATGTCCCCGCATTTCACAGAGGTTGCAGGTAAAATGTCGTTGTCCTGCAACTTCTGATGTGATGAATGTTCGAAGCCTTCGAACAAGAGTAAGTGATCGCCTTTCTTTCATATGTTGCAGTGTGATCCAGGCAAATGGTCACATAAATTTCCTTGGTGAAGGTAAGCATCCATCTCCAAGTTACACGGGAGAATGTCTTCATCATTCTTTGAGAAAGAGGGTGTATGCCACGATTAACTTCATTTTTTTAGCCACAGATTTTCTTTCTCGAACGTCTTCCCAATTCCGTTAGCACCCCCTTCAAATGTGATCTCGTCTTATCCTTATGCTCAGTCACATCTGAATCTGCTTTCCACACACACTGAATCAGATAGGGTACATCTTACCATGAAATCAGCATAATTATGTATATCTTCCGACAGTTTCACATTCAACAATTTGTTGTTTTCCCTTACAACATTCAAAAAGTTATATTCATTTATATGCGTCACACAAGTAATATTCAATCAGGTATGTATTTGACTACTAAACTAAGAATAGCATCCACAATTGCTTTCAGGTTAATATAGTTCAAAATTAACTCGCGCAGGTATTTTAGCAATACTCTAAGAAAATAAATTGTATATGATTACAATCACAAACAGGAATATCTAATTCCCACCAAAAATTTTCCCAAACCAACAAATTAAGCATAATGTATTATTACCATAATTCCTCCCAACTTTTCCTTTTCCCTTTTTTTTTTTTTTTTTTTTTTAACAGTGTGTCACTCGTGGTGATATGAGTTCACTGATCTTGTAATTGACACAACTCATAACATTGTCGTTATGCCATTATCGTAATTCTACTGTATTCATTTGCAACATCACTTGATTTAATCTTTTAATCTCAGTATTTATGTCGCCATAAAAGTCTTCCTCTTGTGGTTCCACATTTCTTTCCTCATTTGTCACTTCATGCGTTATCATCGTGTTGTTGGTTACCTTATTCAAACACACCGTCACTAAGGCTTTCAAGCAAGCCACCACTAAAACAATTGCCAATATAACTACTAAACCAACAAACAAGTCTGCTACTCCTTGTATATATTCATACCTATGACATAATTATATGTCGATGACATTCAACATTATATACCAAACTAACAAGCTTCCTAAAAGGTAAATAAAGAAAATCCCTTAATATGTAACATAAATCAGATTATTTGTCTTACCCTGATCCCCCTATCTCCCGGGGTTGAACTCAATCCCCTGATCATGAGTGTAGTTGTGATACATTTTTTCACTCATGTTGTATTAATATCAGCAGGTAATTGTATGTCATGTAGGCAAATAAATGTCACTATCCCAAGTAGGAATATCACATGTTGAAAATGTAATGTTTATCAATGCAAGGGGTGTTAAAATGTAATTCAAATGACTGTAAATCACGACTATCATTTATCTGCCACTGAATGTTCTGCTGGGCTGCTAGGTGCAGCCTCATTTTCTGTGGGATCGTCCACCTTAGCCCCATGTGCTTGCTTGCAATGAGAGGCATGAATCCAACTTTCTATTTTGGGTCCATATTTTTTTTTTTCTATTCTTATCAATCTCCTATGGTTTATCATTTTGTTCCAAGATACCGCAACCAAAGGTTTTAAACAAAGCTCTACCAAACTATTTCCAATGTGAACAAAAAATGCCAGTGAAACAATGATTCGAAGAATTAACTTCAAGGGGTCAATAAATTTATTCTACAACCAGATCTAATTTTCCCATCCAATAGTTTGCCTTGCCACATGTCATATTATAACACTTTAATAAACCTTCGAAAAATGTTTCCCATCTCAACAAATTTCCTTTTTACAAATAGCCATGTGTAACTTACGTATTTAACTACAATTTCCTCTCAATTTGTTTGGCCTAACTGGCCGCAAAAGTGGCTGCCAGCATGCAGTACCGTTTTTTATCTACCAAGGAAGTGCTCGTCCACACAAGACCTCTACCAAAATGTTGTTTGTAAAAACAAATCTGGGATTTCTGATTACATGGATGCACTCTCAGGACATTTTCAGGCTGCTGTTAACAATCCACTATGATAAATTAATTCCTTTACCCACAATCAAATAATTAGTACAAATTGAGGATATTATCCCTCTGACATTCATTTATAGATTCATTATGTTGGATCTAATATATATATATTTTTTTTTTCCCAATAATTTCGCACTGCTGTAAGGAAGAACAATAGCTCTCATAAGTCTTAGTAATATCGTACTTAATTTACCCAGCATCGAAGAATTTATTTACTATCCATTCTCATCTGTTAACCAGTGACTTTGCTTGAACTCCAGAACTCAAAACTCACAATAGTTCAAACCAGCAAAATTTCCTTTACTATTTTCCCATATCATCTATGCCTTATACACATCCATACATACAGCCCAATTTATATTCTGATAAAATTCAAGTTTATATATATATAAAATCCGTGAGCAGAGTACTCTGGGAAGTCAGTGTAAGACCTCTCCAAAATTTGGCTAATTTTGTACTCCCACATTTTTTATGGAGCTCATATCCATAAATAGCTTTGATTCTCATATAAATTCTATCACAATGGAATCCCAAGATTACTTCCAATTTTTACTATTAATGAATAGCTGCTCATAACTCAGCAAATCAAATCTTTATTCTCCATCTCCCTTGACAAAAGTGATAATTTTCATAATCAAATTATATTTCTATTTTTTATTTTACGAATTCTCTCGATATGCGATCCCATCCCCATGGAACTATCTATTTTCAGACAAGGCACACTGTCGGTGTCAACAATCTTGTAAGATTGATACACAAAAACAAAAACACTGACACACAAAATACCCACACACACATGCATTATGCGTATTTGTTTGCGTTGGAACCCTTATTTACAGATCCGGATGGGTGTCAACTTTATTTCAATTTCTCAAAATTTGTCCTTCAATTTTATAAGCGCTAATACACAAATGGACCAAAAGGTTTATTCTTAGAAAACCCCTATGACGTCACATTGACATTACCCTTTCAGTTCCCACAATAATTTATCCAAATTTGACTACCCACCCATTTGTATGTCAGTCGACCACTGACCTATCAATCGTGCGGAACAATAGTCCGAAATTCCCACCTGATCATGATGTGACTCTTGTCACTTGGTTTGCCAAAAAAAATTGCAAAGCAATTGTTCCAAACTTTGTAAATTTAAAATTTTGTGCCCAACATAAAAGATCCAATTTCGGCATTTGATCAATTAATTATCAATTTGCTTACAAGCAAAAGAAAAATGAATAATTCTTGCTCCGAAAACTTTTCAGACCCAAGAATCATCGACAGTTATTCATGTTTGTCCAGTAATCTAATTTGTTGAGGCCAATCGTCATTTGGGATTTGTCGCAATGAAGGCCTAATCATTGTCTGAGGTATCGGTCAGCACTGGTACCCTTGATCTTGGTTTACCCTATGAACTTGTCTTCCTTTTGGTATACGGACATCCTCTTTTCCAATGTCCCATCCGTCCACACTTGAAACACCGGTTTCTGTCGTTGCCTGGTCTGTGCACCTGTGCACTTGTATTGCTGGGCTGCATCTCTACATCCCTGAGTTGCCACTGCAATCTCTCGTTATCTCCTGAAACACGAAAAAATTCTCTGTACCGTCCTTTTTGGGGAGACAACTGGAAATCAGATGGGACAACTGTCACTTTCATTCCTAATTTCGAGGGCAGTTGTGCATTTGTCTCCTCCACTGTATCCTGTATCCTTTTTATTTTAAGTTCTAGATCCGTTATCCGTTCTTGCTGTTCCCGTTGTCTGGATTCACCATCCCAAAGATGGAATGCAAGCCAGTCTACCGTTAGATTCTGTCTCTTCCTGGCTTTCAATCTTTGTTCCAATCTTTCCAATCGACTTCGCTCAAATGTACCATCTCTTGGAAACTCCTCATCATGTCCCTTTGTCCACAAATACCAATTCTCGACCTGCCTTATAGCTTCGGCACCATAACGGTCGTACATATGATGTGTACAAGTACCTTTTTGTGGAATCTCTGGTTGTCCTTGTGTATTCTTGCAGGCTCCATTTCCCATTCTGCCTTTTATCAAAGTAGCATTGGATGTGTTGTAGTTTGTTCCTCTAAAGCTTCACTCGTACCTCCAGGAAGGATCTCTCCACCTGTTCAAACGGTGATTTCCAGAGAATCTCTCTCATCTGTGGCTTTTGCACAATCCAATCTCACAGATCAGTATTTGCAGATGAGCCAGAGGGTCAGTATGAAATGGGTGAATCCTCAGGTGTCCGCTCTGTTGAAGGGGAAATCACACAATGGTAACCGCACATATATATCTATATATAAACTCACCACCTTGCTCAATTTTCCAAGGTTGTCTTCACATTGATAATATCTCACAAAGATATCAAAGCTTCTTTCTTGAGACCGCATTTTCATCAATAAAACAATCAATATATCCAATTCAATTTATTCAGTTCAATTTATTCAGTTAAATTTATTCAATTAAATTTATTCAGTTCAATTCAATTATTCAATTTCAATTAATTTATCAATATTCATCAATAAATCAAATTAATCATTTTGGATGACTCCTTGCATAAGCCCTTTCCCCAATGATGTCAGGACAGGTCCATCTATTGACTGAGATCGAAGCTCATCGGTCGTCACCTCTGGTTCATACCTCATGTCAATTGATGAATCACTGTTCTGTCCTAGGGTCATATCTGACCTATTTTTCCATTTTGCCTGGTCTCCACAAATTTTCTTTGCAACCACTAAAGGCAACTCATCCTTCATTCGTGAGACCGCCAAAATGGATGGCAGATATTAAAGTTCTTTGGGAAAAATATCTCATCATTTTTCTTTTAATAGTACCCAAATCTCTTGGCAATATAAATTTCGTAAAACTCCTGAAATAAGACTGTAAAATTCCTTCAATCATGCTAAATTTTGAAACTCCATCGCTTGTAACACCCAATTTATCCCATAGGGCTTGAAAGTTCTTTCCCAAGTTCATGCAATCATTCTGCATTTGACCCCTATGATATCATTCATAATAATCATCATGATTTTATAGTCATGGTCCTATCATAATCATCTATTTAAAACGAACATTTCCTTTATCACCACAGCTATGTGGTATAATCAACAATAGAATAAAACTGTACATAGCAACAGGCTACCTCATGGCCACTTAGTATACCTATTGACAATAAGTCATAACAATATCGAATAATCATTGAACAATTAAAAAATCGCTTCTACTGCTCCAGCCGCAGCATTCGTCATTTTGTCTGCTCATCCGCGTGACCAAAACGAAATAAAGGGAGCTCAACCATTACACAGCGCTTTTAATGGCGCATGCCATAGGAACTCAACGCAATTTCGACTCGGCCAGAAAAACGAGCAAATTTTGCAGGATGTTAACTGGAATTAGTCGTGAAAATATATCCAAAATACACAAAAATACACACCCACACAAATAAACAACATTTATTCCGTTCAACAGAACAAACATTTCCTATATCATGACATGCATGTCTTCAAAATTATATGACCAAGAGAAAAAGTAAAACTAATTAAAACTGCGGGCAGTGATGATCCGGGGACCATACCGCTCCATCCTGATTGGACGGGTGCATGCTAGAGTCGTTAACAACGACAGTCCAGATCCGATTGTTCAAAATTTCAACTCAATCGATCGAAAAATGAACGCAGGGATGCATTTTAAAGGTGCAGTGGCACTAACTGAGTTGCCACGAACTCCAATATGGCCATCACAAAATATTTTCCTTAATCAATTGGCTCATAGTATAACCAATCTGCAAGTATTTCATCCGAAGATGTATCTCTGAGGAATTTTAATTAAATAAGTCATTTATAAATCAACGAGTTAATTTATTAAATGATTAATCAATAAATCAAAATTATCCTTGATAGCCACATCACTTGGTCAGTGTCATGTCCAAATATCAGCTTCCTTACTCAAAAGGTGCCTGAGTTAATGTAATGTAATTACTGTCATAAGATTACTGTAATTACTGTAATGATTACTGTAATTACTGTAATTACCGGAACTGTAATTACTGTAATTACCTCAGGTAATTACTGTAATGTAATTACTGTAATGTAATAACAAATGTAATTAATTAAATAAGTAGTACTTCATTAATCGCTAATAATTAAATAACTCGTGAATTCTTATCCGATTTACTTAACATTTGAGTGTTCCCAAAACGTTGGAGCAAAACGTTGCAACAACGAAAGTGAAACGTTGTAGCGACGTTGTGGAAACGTCAGCAAAACCCAACATTTGAATGTTCCCAAAACGTTGGAGCAAAATGTTGCAACAACGAAAGTGAAACGTTGTGGCGACGTTGTGGAAACGTCAGTAAAACCCAACATTTGAATGTTTCCAAAACGTTTATTCTTTGTCTGTCTCTCTCTATGTCTCTCTCTCTCTGTCTGTCTGAATATCATCTTTATCTCTGTCTGTCTCTCTCTATGTCTTTCTCTCTCTTTCTTTCTGTCTCTCTCTATGTCTCTCTCTCTCTGTCTATCTGTCTGTCTGTCTCTCTCTATCTGTCTGAATATCATCTTTATCTCTGTCTGTCTCTCTCTATGTCTCTCTCTCTCTTTTTCTTTCTGTCTCTCTCTCTCTGTCTGTCTCTCTCTATGTCTCTCTCTCTGTCTATCTCTCTCTCTGTCTGTCTGACTCTCTGTCTGTCTCTCTCTGTCTGTCTGAATATCATCTTTATCTCTGTCTGTCTCTATGTCTCTCTCTCTCTTTCTTTCTGTCTCTCTTTCTGTCTCTCTGTCTGTTTGTCTCTCTCTGTCTATCTGTCTGTCTGTCTCTCTGTTTATCTCTCTCTCTGTCTGTCTCTCTCTATGTCTCTCTCTCTCTCTGTCTGTCTGAATATCATCTTTATCTCTGTCTGTCTCTCTCTATGTCTTTCTCTCTCTGTCTGTCTGAATATCATCTTTATCTCTGTCTGTCTCTATGTCTCTCTCTCTCTTTCTTTCTGTCTCTCTTTCTGTCTCTCTGTCTGTTTGTCTCTCTCTGTCTATCTGTCTGTCTCTATGTCTCTCTCTGTCTATCTCTCTCTCTGTCTGTCTGACTCTCTGTCTGTCTCTCTCTGTCTGTCTGAATATCATCTTTACCTCTGTCTGTCTCTATGTCTCTCTCTCTTTCTTTCTGTCTCTCTTTCTGTCTCTCTGTCTGTTTGTCTCTCTCTGTCTATCTGTCTGTCTGTCTCTCTGTTTATCTCTCTCTGTCTGTCTCTCTCTATGTCTCTCTCTCTCTGTCTGTCTGAATATCATCTCTCTCTCTGTCTGTCTCTCTCTATGTCTCTCTCTCTCTGTCTGTCTGAATATCATCTTTATCTCTGTCTGTCTCTCTCTATGTCTTTCTCTCTCTGTCTGTCTGAATATCATCTTTATCTCTGTCTGTCTCTATTTCTCTCTCTCTCTCTCTTTCTTTCTGTCTCTCTTTCTGTCTCTCTGTCTGTTTGTCTCTCTCTGTCTATCTGTCTGTCTCTATGTCTCTCTCTCTGTCTATCTCTCTCTGTCTGTCTGACTCTCTGTCTGTCTCTCTCTGTCTATCTGTCTGTCTGTCTCTCTGTTTATCTCTCTCTCTGTCTGTCTCTCTCTATGTCTCTCTCTCTCTGTCTATCTGTCTGTTTGTCTCTCTCTGTCTATCTGTCTGTCTCTATGTCTCTCTCTCTGTCTATCTCTCTCTGTCTGTCTGACTCTCTGTCTGTCTCTCTCTGTCTATCTGTCTGTCTGTCTCTCTGTTTATCTCTCTCTCTGTCTGTCTCTCTCTATGTCTCTCTCTCTCTCTGTCTGTCTGAATAGCATCTTTATCTCTGTCTGTCTCTCTCTATGTCTTTCTCTCTCTTTCTTTCTGTCTCTCTCTCTCTGTCTGTCTCTCTCTATCTCTTTCTCTCTCTGTCTGTCTGAATATCGTCTTTATCTCTGTCTGTCTCTATGTCTCTCTCTCTCTTTCTTTCTGTCTCTCTTTCTGTCTCTCTGTCTGTTTGTCTCTCTCTGTCTATCTGTCTGTCTGTCTCTCTGTTTATCTCTCTCTCTGTCTGTCTCTCTCTATGTCTCTCTCTCTCTCTGTCTGTCTGAATATCATCTTTATCTCTGTCTGTCTCTCTCTATGTCTTTCTCTCTCTGTCTGTCTGAATATCATCTTTATCTCTGTCTGTCTCTCTCTATGTCTTTCTCTCTCTTTCTTTCTGTCTCTCTCTATGTCTCTCTCTCTGTCTATCTGTCTGTCTGTCTCTCTCTATCTGTCTGAAAAGCTTATTCATTTTTATTTTATTTAAATCCCCCTAGCCGTTCCAAAATATAAGCACATTGCAATGGGGGAAAATATAAAAGTGCATTTTTCCCATCCAATTTGACTGAGAAAAAATATCTGTATATACTAATTTCTTTGTCCGCCGCCTTAATCGCACACCTTGAGCGGGCAGCTCAGGGGTACGTCTTCAAGTGCTAAACACATGTACCAGCCTTGTACATTCCACGAATCCTGCACCAAATTTTCTCATACTCACTCAAATTAGATCCATTGCACATATCTGTTCATGAAATTTCACAAATGATCACAAGTAATTAATATTGCAATGACCTCTAAACATTCCTAAATCATTCCACTTGTTCAAAGAACGTTCATTTCGCAAGAAAGAGCAGGGGCAAGAGACAGGTAGCCGAAATGGAAATGAGGGACAATGAGGGACAGTGAGGGAGTGTCGGTATGCAATTTTCATCCAATCGCCATCTTTCACAATAATTCTGGACCGGCATGAGATGGCGCTGTCTGTCATTAATTTATATGTTAATCAAACGAGTTTTAGAAATGGCGGGAAAACTGGAAAAAAATTATTTATTTATTTATTTAAAACGGGTGTACACGATTGTACACGTGTACGGACCTTACCGAACCTTACCAAACCGGCAAACAAATCGCCTCATGGTGCACTTCATGAGCCGATTTGCCTGCAGACCAGAGTAAGGCTCTTAACACCCAGCGTATAACGTACGCATCCTCGCAAACACACGAATAATAGAATCATTTAAAACGTTCCATCCGTGACTTTTACCTCGGACGGTCGTGACAAAAATACGTTTACACTCCTTGGATTGTCGTTATGTTACCTATCGCGCGGTATTGGTGCGTAGAGAAACCCACCACCACCTCCTCCACCATGTCTGTACACAAACTAAACACAGGTTCGTATATCATAATGGACAAAAAAAACAAGACACACTTACCTTTTAAAGATCTTGTATGTGTCCAATTGATTCCAGCGGTGCCTCCATATTGTCGTGGAGGTGTGTAGGGACTCAAGACGCCAATGGTCGGAAACAGGTTTTACAAAAGGTCATGACTTTATTAACTGGTTGTTCACTTCATTCCAATACCAAATAACTACCGTTTAACTCAATGGACCAGGTAACTCTATCCTGATAGTCCCTCTTTCGTGGCCGATGTCTTCTCCGCAGCGCCGTACTCGTGGTACGCGTTCATTCCGTCGGGCAGGGCTTCTGAGGATGAGTGCTCCTTGACTCAAAGTCTCTTCTGTTTATATGGGCAAACTTCAGTTAATCCTCTGTGCGCTGAAATCGTAATCCCTTCTCCGCAGCAATGTTACTCAGTCATCCTGCTCGCCTTCCTGGCACCAACTCGCTCCTCCCTTGTGGGAATTTGCTTCATCCTCTTTGCATCCCGATGAAAGACAATAGTACGGGCTTGGGAATGTGTGTTAGCCCGGGGTCGTGCTAAAGCTACACAACAGGACTCCCAGCTTCGACAGGGCGAGATGCATTCCTGACATTCTTACGACCACCTGCTCGTACATTGGTTCGTTACCAGTTCCAACCAATGAGTTACACTGAGTTACACTTCCACAGCGGCCTGGCCTGAACAAGTTGGCAGTAGTTTGGAATCTTCTCCACTTGTAGATGATCTTCCGGACAGTCGAATGATTGACTTCAATTGTTTGGAGATCTTTCTAAATCCCTTCCCAGACTCGTAGGCATCTATAACCTACTTTCTGAAGGCCTCAGAGAGCTCTTTTGATCGAGGCATGGTGACGTCGCATACTTCAACAACAAAGAGCAAACCAAACTAAATGTCTGAGGTTTAAATAAGACAGGTTCCTCCAAGATCCACTCTCACGATGTTCTAATCATTTGCACCTGAGCTGGTGCACCTGATTCTAATTTTAGGTATTTGAAGGAGTGATAAATGTCGGGGTGTACTTACTTTTTCCACATGCGAAATTTGCATTTATGTTTATTTAAATTATACAATGGCCTTTAAAGTGTAAATGTTTCATGATATTTGTTATATTATATTAAAGCGCGGTGCCACGCGCGCTTCTTGCTACCAAGGAGGAAGCAGACAACGCGGTAGGTTTAAAGTTCTTTATTGCAAAGAGATCACTGTGGCACTGCCTGTGCTCCGGGCCGTGCGCCCGGTGTATATCCTGAGGTCACGCCTACCCCTCGGGCGTGGCCGCCGCCCACTTGGTGCGCGGAATGATGTCACCACGCCAGTGGGCTTTTTTGTCCGCCACACGCGCCCCCCCAGAATTCCCGTGCACCTGGAGGGCCAGTTTGCGGGGCAAACGGATGACCCGGCCGAAGCGCCCTCTGGCGACCGGCGGCGTCCGGGGTGCAGGGATGCCAGCTGGGATGCCCCCGGCTGTACCCGGGATGGGTGCCGGACCGGGGGGCGGCGTGCCGGCGGCGCCGGTCGGTGCCGGGGGTCCGCCCACAGGGGGGCGGCCCCGAAGCGGGGGCTAAGCCACCGGCGGGGGGTGGTCCACGTCGAGGTGGGCCGGCTTGAGTCGATCCACCAAGACGCGGTCGGGAGTACCGCCGATGTCCAAGGTGAAGTGCTTCACCCGGTTTCCAGCACACGGAAAGGCCCGTCATACGGGGGCCGCAGTGGTGTCCGGTGGGCGTCGTGCCGGACGAAGACATACTCCGCAGTGCGAAGCTCCGGGGCGACGTGCGTGGGTGGGTGCCCGTGGTGCGCCGTCGGCACCGGGGCGAACCTTCGGGCGGTCTCCTGCAGCGCGGAGCGCTCCCGTGCCGCGGACCATGGTGTCGTGGGGTCGGGCAGGAACTCGCCCGGAACCCACAGTGGTTGCCCAAAGACCAACTCTGCTGCGGATGCGCGCAGGTCATCCTTGGGCGCCGTCCGGAGGCCCAGCAGGACCCAGGGGAGCTTGTCGACCCAACCGCCGTCGCGGAGGGTGGCCCGGAGCGCGCCTTCAACGAACGGTGGAACCGCTCGCACAGGCCATTGGCCTGGGGGTGGTAGGCCGTGGTTCGGTGCAGCTGGACCCCAAGCCCCTGCGCGACCGCGGCCCAGAGCTCCGAGGTGAACTGCGGGCCGCGGTCGGACGAGATGTCCGAGGGGGCGCCGAACCGGGCGACCCAGGTGGCGATGAACGCCTGCGCGATGTCCGCCGCCGTTGTCGCCGCTAAAGGCACAGCCTCTGGCCACCGGGTGGTGCGGTCCACCATGGTCAGGACGTGGGTGAAACCCCGCGAGGGGGGCAGAGGTCCCACCAGGTCCATGTGCACGTGGTCGAACCTCCGTGCCGGCACCGTAAACGGGGCCAATGGGGCCTGGGTATGCCGGTGCACCTTCGCGCGCTGGCACGCGAGGCATGTCCTGGTCCAGCCGCTGACGGCCTTCCGGAGGCCATGCCAGACAAACTTGTCAGCGATCAACCTCTGGGGGGCCTTCGTGCCCGGGTGGGACAGGCCGTGGATGGCGTCGAAAACCTGGCGCTGCCAGCCCGCGGGCACGATGGGGCGAGGCCGCCCGAGGGAGACGTCACACAAGAGGGCCGTGGCCGCGCCGTCGAACGACACCTCGGTGACGTCGAGGCCCGTGACGGCGGTCCGCAAGGCCTGGACACCGGGGTCGGCGGCCTGGTCCACCGCCATCCGGGCATAGTCGATGCCAAGGTGGACCGCGTGGGCGACGGACCGGGAAAGGCAATCCGCCACCGGGTTGTCCTTCTCCGCGACGTGCCGGATGTCCGTCGTGTATTCGGACACGGCCGCGAGGTGAAGCTGCTGCTGGGCCGACCACGGCTCGGTGACCTTGCCCATCGCGAAGACCAGCGGCTTGTGGTCGACGAAGGCCGTGAACGCACGGCCCTCGAGCAGATGGTGGAAGTGCCTGACCGCCAGGTGAAGCCCAAGCAACTCGCGGTCGAAGGTGCTGTAATGGCATTCGGGCGGGCGAAGCTGCCGGCTGAAGAACGCCAGCGGTTGCCAAGCACCACGCACCCATTGCTCGTGCACCGCGCCCACCGCGTAGTCCGAGGCATCGGTGGTGAGGGCGATCGGCGGATCGGGCGCCGGGTGCGCGAGCATGGTGGCATTAGCCAAGGCGAGCTTCGCGTCCACGAATGCCGCGTCCATCTGCCCGGTCCAGGTAATGTCACCCTTGCCCGGCTTCCCTCGGAGGGCCTCGTGGAGGGGCGCAGGAGCTGGGCGATGCGGGGCAGGAAACGATGGTAAAAGTTTACCATGCCCAGGAACTCCTGGAGCCCCTTGATCGTGCGGGGGCGCGGAAACCCCCTCACCGCCTCCACCTTGGCCGGTAGGGGGACGGCCCCATGCCTCGTGACGCGGTGCCCCAAAAAGTCGATGTCGGCGACACCAAACCGGCACTTAGCGGGATTCACAATGAGGCCATGCTGGCCCAGACGTTCGAAAAGCGTGCGGAGATGGTGAAGATGCTCTTCGCGGGACATGCTGGCGATGAGGATGTCGTCCAGGTAGACGTATAAAAAGTCCAAGCCGCGCAAGACACTGTCCATAAGGCGCTGAAACGCCTGAGCCGCATTCTTCAAACCGAAGGGCATCCGAAGAAATTCGAAGAGTCCGAATGGCGTGATGACCGCCGTCTTCGGGATGTCCTCCGGCCTGACGGGGACCTGATGGTAGCCGCGTACGAGGTCCACCTTTGAAAAGAAGGACATACCCGCCAACCGGGCGGAGAAGTCCTGTATGTGAGGGACGGGGTAGCGGTCGGGGGTGGTGGCGTCGTTGAGGCGCCGGTAGTCTCCGCACGGTCGCCATCCCCCGCCGGGCTTGGGCACAATGTGGAGCGGCGACGCCCAGGCACTCTCGGAGCACCGCACGATGCCGAGCCACTCCAGCGTAGCGAACTCCGCCTTAGCAACGGCGAGCTTCGTCGGCTCGAGGCGGCGTGCCCGGGCGTAGACCGGTGGCCCGGAGGTGGAGATGTGGTGTTCCACCCCGTGCTTAACGGCCCCAGCCGAGAAGGTGGGCCTCGTGAGGGCCGGGAAACCGGCGAGGAGGCGGGTAAATTCGTTCGCTGCCGGAAGCGTGCAGATGAACCTGGCCGGAACGGAACCGCTCAACAAGCCGCTTGGCGAGGCGCTCGATGAGCCGCTCTGCGAGCTGCTCAACGAGCGGGGCAGCGCGCACGCGAGCGAGCTGAACGTCACCGCCTGAACAAGCCTTCTGCGCTTTACATCCACCAGTAATCCATGAGCGCACAGGAAGTCCGCGCGGAGCAGCGCCATGGGCACGTCGGCTGTGACGAACGTCCATCAAAAAACCTGACCTCCGAACCGCAAGGAGAGACAGCGTTTTCCGTACGTGAGGATGGATGAACCATTGGCCGCAAGCAGCGCGGGGCCACGGCCCGCGGTCTGCTTGTCTGATGTGCCGGCAGGAATGACACTCACCTGCGCTCCCGTGTCGCACAGGTAACAGCGCCCGGACAAGGTGTCCGTTATATACAGTAAGCTGTTGGAACCGCCGACGCTCAAAGCTGCCACCGTGCGCTGGCTCGCCCGTTTCCCGACCTGCTGAATGAGCACGGCGGGCGGCACTGCCGAGCCTCGTGGCCGAACTTGGCGTGGAAGAAACACCAGGTGGGCGGCTGCGGCGGTAGAGGCCGCGGTTTTCTCCGCAGCGGCGGTGGTGGTGGTGGTGGTGGTGGGCGGCGGGGCGTGACGGCGGACACGCAGCGCGCCTCAGCCCCGAGTTCCACGAGGTGTGGTGCATCGGCATCGGGGAAAGCCCCGGGAGTCGCGACGGCAGCGCCAAAACTCGCCTGCGTGTCCAACGCCGCGAAGTATCTGTCGGCCTCGGCAGCGAGAGCGTGGGGTTCCGTTGCCGCAGAACCGGCCAACGCGAGGCGAACTCGCGCCGGCAGCTGGCGTCGAAATAACGCCCGGAACAGAGCGTTCGGGGCTTCGTCGCCCATCAGCGACAACATATGGTCCATGCGGACCGATGGTCGCGTGTCACCGAGCTCGGGGAGGTCCAAGAGGCGGTCGGCTCGTGCATCCTCCGTGAGGCAGAACGTGGCGAGCAGGAGTCGCTTGATCGCCTCGTACCTGCCGTCGGCCGGCGGGTGTCTCAGGAAAGACACGACCCATGCAGCTGAGCCGGGCCCGAGGGCGGCGACGACGTGGTTGTACCTCGCGTCGCCCGTGATGCGCCGAAGCTGAAACTGGGCTTCGGCCTGGACGAACCAGACCTCAGCTTGGGTCTCCCAGAAGTCGGGAATTTTGACCGCATTGTTGGCCATGTTGATATAGCGTATTCGGGCGGTCAGCGGCGGCTGACCGGGAACGTCGAAAGGTCACCAATAAAGCGCGGTGCCACGCGCGCTTCTTGCTACCAAGGAGGAAGCGGACAACGCGGTAGGTTTAAAGTTCTTTATTGCAAAGAGATCACTGTGGCACTGCCTGTGCTCCGGGCCGTGCGCCCGGTGTATATCCTGAGGCCACGCCTACCCCTCGGGCGTGGCCGCCGCCCACTTGGTGCGCGGAATGATGTCACCACGCCAGTGCGCTTTTGTGTCCGCCACAATATCACCTTTATCTGTCAATATTATTGAAGTGAAGATCAAATAAACCACAAATAAGTTTCCTGGGAAAACCACATTTCAAATCTGGCCTCCAAAGCCAGTCACCGACTGGGCATCCTCCGTCGTGCGAAGTCCTTCCTTGGCATACCAGAGCTCCTCACCACATACAAGGCTTTCATCCGCAGCTCAATGGAATACTGCTCTCCCCTCTGGGCTGGTGCTCCTGCCTCACACCTAGCTCGTCTTCACGCTGTTGAAACCAAAGCATTCAGAATCATTGGAATTTCCCGCGATGAAGCTAACTCCAAGGGCCTCTCACTCACTCACCACAGGCAGGTTGGTGGTCTTTCTGTCTTCTACCGACTCCTCTCTGGCCATGCCCCCCCCCCCCCCCCAGCTCTCTCTGGGCTCTGTCCCGCAAATATTCCTACAGGTCGCACAAGATCTGCCTGCAACCCTCTTATGGTTAAACTGCCAAAATCAAGACTCTCTGCTCACCTTCACTCCTTCATTCCTCTTTTCTCCCGCCTCTGGAACAAACTCCCTCACTCTCTTCAATCCCCCTCCACCCTCCAGGTCTTTAAAACAGCTGTTCACCACCATCTCTTATCTTCCCCCATCCAAAACCTTGATCTTTTCTACCCCCGCTAATTTCACTCCAATTCCACTTTTTTGAAATACTAACTTCTGTCCTGGAAGTCCTTGGTGTCCTTGTGTTTTATACTTCTCCCTCCCCCCCCCCCCCCTCCTTCCCCCCAAGCCCTCTCCCTTCCACACATCTCCCTGCTCTCAAATGTTGTGTTTGTGTGCTTCCCCTTCTCTCCCCATCTTGTCTTCCGCTCCCTCTTTTTATATATTTTGTTTGTCTGGTTGATTTGTTTGTGAAGTAAATGTTAGCTCTTTCACGAGCCTCGATTCGGTCTACAAAAAAAAATAAAAAAATAAAAATAGCTGTATGTTGAAAAAGTCAAAACTTTACATGGGGTGTACTTACTTTTTCACGTGACTGTATGTGGGAACATTACATGCCCACACCAGGAATCGAACCCAGGTTCTCTGGAAAAAAGGTCCACCAACCATTAGGTTTTCCAGAGGACCTGGGTTCCAATCCTGGTCAGGGCATGGAATGTTCCCACATATATCAATTAATTTATTTAATACTGTTCATTGATGTAATCGGTATTTCATTTTCTCACATTTAAAAAATGTCCTGTTTTATTTATATAAATTCCACATTTATACAAATGTCAAACTGGAAAGTTAACATCGTGTAATGGAAGAATAAGGGAAATAGGTGGAGATGTTAGCCCTGTGGGTGGGTATGGGAGACAACCAGAGGTTGTGATGAAGTGTCAGATTAAAAGACGACAATGGTGGGAGTACAGTAACAGAGTTGAGTGAAATTTGCTTTTCCTTATCAAACCAGGTTGAGCCTGATAGACTGTAGATCAGAGGATGACAAATTGCTTCAGATAAATTATTGCTATTTCCTCTGCTGCCTGTGGCTGGCTGCTGGTTGCATCATTGCTGGGAGCGTGGCAGTGCCGCTGATGCAGTATCCCGTTTTTTAAAACCAAAAGCACATTTTTAACCCAAAGATTTTAAATCTCAAGCTCTGACCAAAGAATAATCCCTTGGACGGATGTTAAAAGTGGGCGTCCCATCTTCCAGCAACGATTGGTGGACGTTAAGGATCCCATGGTGTCCTTGGTGAACAGTAGGCGAGCTATCGAGCCTGAGCAAATTCCAAATTCCTTCTCTAACGTATAAGGGGCACTGCATCATGATACTCGCAGCCATGTGATGTACATGAAAGAAAAGGTGAGCCCTGACTCCTGACCTCATGTATTGAAAAGAGAAAGATTGAAAATATATTGCTCATCTGACAAGTTCCATCCTATTATATCTCCTTAAACCCATCCTGAAGAGTGAAGACAAACCTCAATAGCACAGATGCCCGCCACAATTCCTCCAATGATTTTGGCATTTTCCCTGAAAAAGGTAACCAGCTTGTCTCCGCAGGGCTGTGGAAACAAGAAGACATCGAGAATCAAGGATTAGGTCTTTATGAACTATTGCATACACAAACTATGGATTTGTATGATAAGTGTTGGCAAACATTTCTACAATTAAGTTGTATTAATGACAAAAAAATCAGTAATATAATCTTTTTGTCATTCCACATATATGTGATCAAATGGCATGGATTTGTTATTAAACATCGAATAATGCTGGAAGGTAGGAAAGTGACCAGAAAAGAGTTTCTCCTTGTGCTATTTGCTTCCTGTTCACCGATCATGCGAGTAACATATTTCAATGCACAGTCAAGCGCCCGTTAAAATAAAACAACTGCTTGGAGAGCTATCCATGTCCTCATACCTGACGATTCATTTCCAGGAATATAAATCTCCTTTGAATTAAAGCAAACACAGGATAGAAAAATACGGCTGCTTTTGATGGACCACTGTGTCCTGCATACATTTGGGGGGTTTTCCTATTTTTTTGTTTTGCCTAAAACACTTTCCAACACCGACTAAGGAAAATTTATATTTAATAATAGAGCATCACACTCACACACACACACACACACTTATCGGGGATAATTACATATTACTTTTCACATCGCTACAAAGGCTCAGGCCCTGCAGAGCAATTGTATAAAATCCCAAAAAATAAAACTTTTTTTTCAAAATGTTCACGTTTATTTTGGCTGAAAACACTCCGTGACACTCACTGATGAATCTCTGAAAGTTTAACGAAGATCCGTACAGCCATCTCTGATAAAAGTGGCGACACACACACACACACACACACACACACACACACACACACACACACACACACACACACACACACAGGCAGACACACACAGACAGGCAGACACAGGCACACAGATAAAAAAACTCCTTCCATACCCAAAGATGCACATAATCTCCCCCTGGAGTTTTTCATCCCTTATAATCATTACCTCTTCTTCTCCTTCCTAAGTCTCATTTAACAGCTCATTCACGCCTGTGTACTTTACAGAAGCGGGAAAAGCGGGGCACCTTGAACAAGTTTATAACATTTGGCTCTTCACCTGAAATTTCAAATAAATCAAACAAAACTTTTATTGTGGGTGAAAAACATGTTTTGACTTCAAGTTAAATTCTGCCAGAGGCAACATTAGTCAGCATTTTTCCATAACGGTCAATTTTGATGTTTAAAAAAAATCCGAAGAGGTTCAACATGCCCTATGTGCAGTGTACATTGCACCTTGCAAGGGGGGTAGGTTGAACCGCACCCTGGTATTACCAATTAAGCTAAAAAGACAATAATTTAAGGTAATTACAAACTTTTGATGAACCCCAAACAGTGTAACATATTGAAATGTGACATCGTTTTGACTCCAAACTCATTACTGTCCTCTGTCATGGTGTATCAAGATGGTCTAACATGTAACCCTGCATGCAGTATAACGGACAATAGTGCAAAGATTGTCACCATCCAAACCTTTAATATTTTATTTATTTAGAACCTTAAATGTCTCATTTATGCAACTAATGGGATAATGAGGCAATCCATCATGGTCTGTACCAAAATAACATTTTGCATTCATGGTGAGGTGGTATCAGTTTTTCAAACTCAACTCATTTTGAATAATAAAGTTAATTATAATTTAGAGTTCGCAAGTGGTGAGGCAAACAGCAGCTGCAGATTTCAAACCTCATCTTAACACGTCCATACTTATTAGTAATAGACCTGCCTCTGGTCGCTTTGCTGATGGGTTCCATTAAAAGACCGCATGATGTACTTCACAAACGTATTGCATGTATATCTGATAGTGTCAAGGAGGACGCAAAATGAAGTTAAAGTCGTGAAAATACGTTATTGTTTTTATACTCGTTCATAATAGGTAATTGTTGTTGTTGTTGTTGTTGTTCGTGTGCTCCTTCCATGTACTTTTATATAATTTTGCTATTTTACTTCAAAAAGTATTACTGTATTTCCTTTTGTGTGGCTCCTTCCATCTATATAATTATATAAAACACCGTTTGTGTGTGTGTGTGTGTGTGTGTGTGTGTGTGTGTGTGTGTGTGTGTGTGTGTGTGTGTAATGTTACCGATAGACTCTGAAACGGAGAGGCTCACGTGCTTCATATTTGGCATAGACATGGCCATTGAGCCTGGGACGAACATGGCCGACCTCAAAATATTTGACGATCCATATTTTTTATTCATATTTACCTCAGCGCATTTCAGCGAAGTACCCGCTAATCTCAGCCGGTGTCAGAACAGCTCGCTGATTCGCTCAGAGCGATCACGTGATGTTCCATCCCCGCCGCTAGACTGATTCGCTCAGAGCGATCACGTGATGTGACCATTGCCATTCACTCCACATAGGTGGAGATGCAGTTACCGGGCACCATCTTGGTTGGCATTCGATGCTGGGCGATGGTGATTTCCGTCACACGTTTGCACGTAATTCAGAGCGAAAAGCGATCGTGTTTTGTGTCGATTTTTGTCGATTTTGTGCGATATGAATTAAATGTCTTTGATAGGGACCGGTAATTCCGCCAGGGGCGCTGCGCACATTACTTACGTCACGCTGTGCAATGTGCATGGCACTCTGTGACCGCCGTTGCGGTGCAATGCTTTGCGGGCAAATCGTTTTTATGCCATGGTATGTCATATTTTGGACTTAACCACTCTTCATGATTGATCATGTGACATCTACACAATCATGGCTACCACCGAGACGGATCCTGGTTTCACGTGAGTAATATTTACCATATTTGCTCGATTTTTGAAACCGATGCATGCAAATATCGTGTCTATACCACACCTAAAATATTTTTTAGAAAGAATAAGCACATCTCCCCTTTGAAATTGCCCCCTGAAGTGTGTCCAGGTGGAATTTCTAAGTCGTAGGTCTTAGCAACTCTCAGCAATCTTTTACCGCATGGATTTATCTCGAGTATTTTCTAAACTGTGCTAAGTTGAAGTTGCGGACATATTTCAGCAGTTTTCAATGTAAATCGGTGTAATGTAACCTCCCCCCTCCCCGTTCGTCCTTGTGCCGAGATACACCCACACACCAGATTAGAAGTTGGTACTTCGCTTCTTTTTCGAGATATTTCGCTCACAAGTTTCAGACATATATATGGTGGCGGCCATCTTGGATCTTGACGTGGCGACCCAATTATCAATAGCGTTCTTCCTTATGCCGAGATACACCCACACACCAAATTAGACATTGGTACTTCGCTTATTTTTCAAGATATTGTTACAGACGTGGTTGTGGATGTTGGTTTACCGAGCGGTTTGGTATGACCGCGCCTGCACGTTTACCCGATTATACTCGAACCTTGGCCGAGTCGCGCTATGCTAGGTCAATGAAGGAAAAGGACACAACGGCTGGGGTTCAAATGACACGACACCAAGGGTTCAGTTCTCAAGACCTCCGGAGGAGGTTATATTAGGGCGGAAGGTCAGATTACAACGACAAGAGGGACAGCATAGAAAGGCAGGCACTTAAACACGGTCTTATCTTAACCCCGACAGACGACAGATAAACGGGACAAAACTGACTCACACGGGGATTGATGGCAAGGAGGGGCAGGTCTTCGATGGCTCAAGGTGCACCTTGGCTCAGGGGCAAAATCGACCCGGTCCAGTCCAAAGATACGGGAGGTCTCACTCAGCGCTGGAAGGTCACGTTCTTTCTCCAAGCTGGGGGCGCATCTCACGTCACGTCCGGTAAGTCGCTGCGTATATCCGGCGGGGAGTGACACGCCCTCGGCAAGTTAGCTCCGCCCCAGATGGAATCGGTCCGTTGCTTCTCATTGGGTGCGGGGGGGGGGGGGTTACCGGCTCCGCCCTTGACGAGGGGCTGACAGCCAGCCCCTTCGTGGTAACCCCGTGGAGCGCATGGCCAATGGCGGCTAACCAGCCGGAGCGAGGACGTACACTCCCCGCGCCGCGCCGCCCCCAATCTCCTCTGTTGTTGTAGTTGTTGTAGTTGTTGTAGTTGTTGTAGTTGTTGTTGTTGTTGTTGTTGTTGTTTCATGGGGAAGATGGGAGGAGGTAAGGGGAGGTCCTAAACTCACTACTGGTGCCATACAATCACATTCTGGTGCAACGAAGAGTCAGAATTAATGGAAACGAGTCCTTAACTGACATAGACTAAGAATAACTAGCAAGATGTCCTATAGTTGTCTACGTGAGATGCGGTGGACCTGGGCACGACATTTAATGGGGGAAAAAGGGGAAGGTCGGTTCTACAGAGTGTTATTTACAGGCAATGGGACTAGGGAATGGGGGATTGGGGATAGTTGGGGAGTATTGGGGAAATAGGGGAGTATTTACAAGCGGATATTGAGGCCAAGTCCCATATCCGCAACATTGCACCCTTCTCTACCCTCGGGCCCTCCCGACCCGATAAATTTTTACCTATTTTAGTGTGGCACTCAGATGTAGTTCCCTCTACTATTAACTCTACCCTGAGTGCGACAGTTTTACAGATGTTCACAAATGAGTAAATATGTCCCCCTGCGACGTTGCACCCTTCTCCTCACAGAAACACACCCACAGGATAACCGAATTGCGGAAAGAATTCGCAAACTAAACATACAGCCGGTAGGGAGCATTATTTACAAGACTACGCTGATATTTACACTACGATCCAGGACCTGTTTTTGGAGGAACACATGCAGATGTTATGCATAGAGAGAGCACGCATGCCAGCATCGATACACCAACCCACGAGTGCTCTGTGGCCTACGGCCTTTAATAATGTGCAGAGCACCCCTTCCCAGCACCAAAAGCACCACCCCATCACACAGTCAGCACCATCCGGTGCAGTCACCATTGTTCAATGAATAAAAATAAATTCAACAACCCCTAACCCTGCAGGTGTCTCTTGCTCTTCATGTGGTGCACTTGGCCTTCTGGCTTCTTTCAAAAATAAAGAAAGGCGCCAACCGCGTCCATTTCTTTATTGTGGCCGTCAGGGGGCCAACTGTTAGTGGTTCACCTTGTATGGCATAGGTGCCATGTTGACCCATAGGTCCATCCACGGGTGGTGCTTGGCCGCAAAAGAACTGCGGTCCATTGTGGGTGGCCACAAATATTGCGGTCCATATGGTGTATCGATCCAGGCAGCAAGCAGCGAAAGTGCAGGCCCACAACTGCGGAGCCAGCACCTCTCTCTCCTCTCTCTCTGCCCCAAAACCAGATCCTCGGAGGTGGGAGACAAAAGAAGCAGACAAGTGAGTAAGGTGGTAAGGGCGCAGCAGTGCACGCAATATAAGGTAATGCACACTGGGGGCACATGGGAACCAGGTGAGACGGGTACGTTCCTACCGTACGCCCCCCTCCCCCCCCACCAGGTAACCTACATGGCCCCTCCCTTACCCCTTACTGTATCCACAAAACACAACAATACCCATAAACATCTACTTTACAAATCAACAAACATCCATACTGTCTTCCCCGTTCCTCCCATATACCAAATTCGTCTTCTCTCCCTCCTAACCAATCAAATTTGCCATTTTCAACTCTCATCAAAATTTGCCATCTCCAACTGAACATCAAAATTTGCCATTACCAATTCATCATCAGTCCCTCCTAGGGAGGGAGAGATGGAATCACCCCAATGTCTCATCCACGTCGTGATGCGTCTCACCAATCCACACAGCAATTCTCATTTCCTGCACACAGAACAAAGAAAACACAGGTGTGGAGTCATCATCATCACCACAGGTAAGTGGCTGCGTATGGTGCGACAGGTTCATCAATCCTAACTATTTCCTAAATGACTTTAACAACTTTACACTACCCGGGGTCTTTCTCCGGCCAAACCATTGGCCCTCTTACACTATGGGTTCTAAAAACCAATTCCCATTGACCAAACTGTGGTGCTTTTCAATTTGGGGTCTCACTCCCCCGATTCATCTCCCGGTGCCCTCGCACAATTTCTGGGCTGTGGCGTGTACCTCTCCCAGCGGGTCTACCCACCTGCACACCTCCACCACTACAGTTGCCTCCGAGCTTACCTGCTCCTTACCCTAACCTAACTACCTGGGGAAGGCCCTCTGGCGCTCTCCCCACTCGGTGCCCTCTCTGGCACTGGGCTACCCCGGTCCGTCCTCCGGATCCTCGGGCCCCACTGACACTAACGGCTCCCGGAGCCCACCTGCGGCCTCACCTGGCCGACATCCTCACAGTGGTGGAGTGCCCAACCAACTACACACACTAACAGGCTACACGCCCAGCCATTTCCACAACACTAATGCACCCATCCACAATACCATTCTGCAACCGCACCACAAATGCCAATATCCAACCACAATTTACCTATACCCTCTACCTAACACTTACACTACCTGCCCCGGGTATCCGTGAAAGGGGTCCACTCTTCCCCCATCCACACCTTCGCACCATGCACACCACTCCGTACCACTTACTCCAACTCTCTCCACACACCTCTACCTGCACACCTGTGCTCTCACACCTGGTGCCACCTGCACCCTTCTCTCCCCAAGCGCATTCGCGCTGATCCACAACACTCATTACTCACACACTGCTCCACACACCTGTCCAGTTGCACACCTGTGCAATCACACCTGTTCAATTCTCATACACACGGCATCATCTCATCTAACTACTCCCCTCTGAAACTTGCGCTTCCCAGTCGTCCCTTTAAACTATTGCGCTCCCACGTCATTATCATCCATACTAATCTACCTGCGTCCCCACTACAGGTATCAGTCACTAACTATACTTAACGTTACCTACTGTCATCTTCTAGGGCCCTATCAATATAACCTAACCCACCCGGGCTAGTTTTCACTGCCATACACCCCATAAGCTATTGCTCCTTTGCCCCCACTATGGGAAGGGTGGCAGGGATGCCCCCCTTACCCACCGGGCCCATCGCTCACTACCAATTTTGCACATCAAATTTCGACAAATCAAAAATTTTGCCAATCACTACCCATCATCTGCCAATCACTACTGCCAATCCCTTGCCAATCATCAAATTTTGTTTTTCTCTAATTTTGGGTCCAAAACACTAACCTCATCACCCAGTCTACTCACTACTGCCTCTCGGTGCGCCAATTCCTATCCAAAGCCCGGCTTCGTAAAGCCAAGCCATGAATGCGGGTTGTTCTGTGCCAGCGGCTGGATGCGTCCGGCACTCGGTGCAGGGACGGGGGCTTACCCGGGCCGAGATCCCACGCACCATCTCGGCGTGGAGCCATCCAATGTCCCGATCTCGACCTGCCGGACTGCCTCGACAAAAAGTGGTCGCCATGACGACCCTTTCTATCGGGCTGCCCGCTCCGCCTAGTGGAGCACGGACGCGGCCGTTCAAAGCGAGGCCCAGCACGCACCGAGGGCCCGATTCGGCTAAAAGTCGCTCTAACCTCTAAACCGGTTACCGTCGATGCTTCACCTGGACGCTTACACCCCGCAGCCCGTTCCTTGCTCACACATCCAGCCGTTTCCATGCTCCTTGTACCGTTCCTTACACACCCAGGTACACCCATTCCACTCACAGCCTTGGTCACACACCTGACCACCGAACACTTTGGCACACATTCGTTGGTCGCACACCTCACCAACACACCTCTTCGCGCCCCCTCCTCTGTCACCTCCTCTGTGACAATCACAGGTGTGCTCTCATTCGCACACCCAACCACATGCCTCACCACCAACTCCAGCGTGCATTCCCACTCACGCTCTACCATTCCAGGTGTGCATCCTGCCATCCCAGGTGTACATCCTCGCTCACCTGTCACAACCAACTCACTCTCCTTGTCACTCTCAATACTTTCACCTCCATTCTTGACAGCGCACTCACCCTTACTCTTGACAGCGCACTCTTTCCCCATGCACCTGTCCGTCACACACCTTTCTCGCGCACACTCTCCCGTCACACCCTCTGTAACACTTACCACACCGCGCTTCCATGTGCCCCCTCGCACACGCGCTACGACCGACTCACTCTCGCCAGCACCCTCACTCCTTGGCACACACTTTTTCCTCACACACCCCAGAGTCGGACTTTCTTGCACACCTCCTTTTTCGCACACCAGACCTGTCGCACACTTCACCAACGGCCTCTCACGAACACCCGGGTCTATCTCGACCCCCAAGCTTATTAAATCCCCTGGCGCATCATACGCACGACCATATTGGTCACCACTTACACCGGGTCCTCTTCCTCTTCGCTTCTCCTCCATCACCTGCGAATCCCTCATCCGGTTAATGAGCACATCATCACGATTCGAACACAGACTTTGGACCAATTCTTTTACTTCCTCCTTTATCTCTTTCTTATCCTCTCTCCGTCGCTTTTTAATTTCGCTCACCCCCTCTTCCACTTCTTCTAATTTCTGCTTCACCTCCTTCATCTCCTCGTGCGCCCCTTTAAGTTCTTCCTCTAACTCCACTTTATTTTTTTCTATGTGCTCCCGCACCTCCCGCTCTTTAACCTCCATCACCTCTACCACTTTGTTCATTTTTCTCGTCAAGTCCTCATGTACCGTCTGACACTCTTTTTTAATTACCCCTACGTCCTTTTTCATCTCCTTCTGCGTCGATTTTAACCCCTCTATTACCGCTGTGTTCTTCTTTACCTGTTCCCCCAACTCCTTTTGTCCCACTGTCAGTTGTTCTACTCCCAGCGTCAACTCCTCTATACCACTTTGCAATTTTACAGTCCCCTTTCTCACCTCCTTCTCCATGCGCTCCTTACAGTGCCTCACCTCCTCGCGCACTCCTCCGACCTCCTCACTCACACCTCTTCTGATCTCCTCTCCCATCACTTGCATCTCCTGCCCAGATGCCACCCTCATCTGCTCCATTTCCTCCCTGTGAGCATCCAGTTTGGTTTCTACCCCCATTCTGACCCCCTCTATCTGCTGCCCCATTTGGTTAACTTCCCTTTCCGCTTGGTCCCTCATGTCCCTCAATTTGCCTTCCATCCTGTTTTCTAACCCCTCTAACCCATTTTTCACTCCCTCTATCTGATTCTCCTGGGCAGCCATTCTATTTTCTACCCCCTCTAACCCCTCTTGCATCCCTTCCATTTGATTCTCTTGAGCGGCCATTCTGTTTTCTACCCCCATTAACCCATTTCTCACCTCTTTTATCCCGTTGTCTAACCCCTCACCGGTACCCCTCGCTTCGTCCCTCATTACCCCCATTTGGTTTCCCATTTGTCCCATACTGCTTTTCAAACCTCTAATTTGGTCTCCCAATTGCTCACCCATTTGTTCCATAAGGGCCCTCATTTGCAACATAAAAAGGTTCGGATCCACCAGGGGCGCTGCCACGGTCGCGGGCGCGGTGACCAGCGGGGCGCCATTTTGCGCTCCCGCAACGTCGGGCGCAACGACGCTATTTTGTGCGTCTGCTACCCTCGCTGCTTCGCTCTCCTCGCGTCCCTCAATTTGGTCCTGGACCGACCCTGCCTCACTCTCCCCTACCGGACCCCAGCTGTCTTGATCCGCCATAGCGCGACTTTCAAAATTCGGGTTTTTATTTCCGTAAAACAAATCAAATTTCGCCGTTATAATTTCGAGCGCGGGAAACGCGCTCCGGATCGAATTCTACCTCCCCAACACCAATTGTTACCCTAGTGGTACAATTGGTGTTCCAAAATTTGGGCCTAATAAATTTAGTCCCAGGTCCGAATTCCACTCCTCGACACCAATTGTTACAGACGCGGTTGTGGATGTTGGTTTACCGAGCGGTTTGGTATGACCGCGCCTGCACGTTTACCCGATTATACTCGAACCTTGGCCGAGTCGCGCTATGCTAGGTCAATGAAGGAAAAGGACACAACGGCTGGGTTAAATGACACGACACCAGGGGTACAGTTCTCAAGGCCTCCGGAGGAGGTTATATTAGGGCGGAAGGTCAGATTACAACGACAAGAGGGACAGCATAGAAAGGCAGGCACTTAAACACGGTCTTATCTTAACCCCGACAGACGACAGATAAACGGGACAAAACTGACTCACACGGGGATTGATGGCAAGGAGGGGCAGGTCTTCGATGGCTCAAGGTGCACCTTGGCTCAGGGGCAAAATCGACCCGGTCCAGTCCAAAGATACGGGAGGTCTCACTCAGCGCTGGAAGGTCACGTTCTTTCTCCAAGCTGGGGGCGCATCTCACGTCACGTCCGGTAAGTCGCTGCGTATATCCGGCGGGGAGTGACACGCCCTCGGCTAGTTAGCTCCGCCCCAGATGGAATCGGTCCGTTGCTTCTCATTGGGTGCGGGGGGGGGGGGGGTTACCGGCTCCGCCCTTGACGAGGGGCTGACAGCCAGCCCCTTCGTGGTAACCCCGTGGAGCGCATGGCCAATGGCGGCTAACCAGCCGGAGCGAGGACGCACACTCCCCGCGCCGCGCCGCCCCCAATCTCCTCTGTTGTTGTAGTTGTTGTAGTTGTTGTAGTTGTTGTTGTTGTTGTTGTTGTTGTTGTTTCATGGGGAAGATGGGAGGAGGTAAGGGGAGGTCCTAAACTCACTACTGGTGCCATACAATCACATTCTGGTGCAACGAAGAGTCAGAATTAATGGAAACGAGTCCTTAACTGACATAGACTAAGAATAACTAGCAAGATGTCCTATAGTTGTCTACGTGAGATGCGGTGGACCTGGGCACGACATTTAATGGGGGAAAAAGGGGAAGGTCGGTTCTACAGAGTGTTATTTACAGGCAATGGGACTAGGGAATGGGGGATTGGGGATAGTTGGGGAGTATTGGGGAAATAGGGGAGTATTTACAAGCGGATATTGAGGCCAAGTCCCATATCCGCAACAATATTCATCTCACAAGGTTCAGACATTCATGGCATCAGACATAAATGGCGGCGGCCATCTTGGATTTTGACGTGGGTTGCACCCACACACCAAATTCGAATGCAGTCCTTCGCTTACACGCCCGCACGCACACACGAACGGAGGGGAAACCCATAGTCCCCCTTTCGCTACGCTGTGCAACGGGGGACAATAAAAAATGCCCTACTGTCATAAAATAACAAATGTTACCATTGGACCCACTATATTAAAGCCTGTTGTCCCACTTCTTCTTCCTCAATACTGGAAACATGGGCTTTTAAAACACTACAGACAAGTAAATGTGATTAAAGTCAGAAATTTTTGTTCCAAGTAAATGGATTATTACCTTCCCAACCAAGTAAATGTATGGATTATTACCTTTCTAATGGTACCATTTGTATTATTCTATGGCAGCGGAAACTCTTTAGAATAAAGCGTTACGGATGGAGAAACTCAGCTCCTTTTAAATATAGTAGTGAAATCAGCTCACCTGATAGGCATTGGTCGAATTGCACGGCTTGGTTGCACAGCACACGTCAGGAAGAGTGGTTACATTATTTGCAATTTGATAGGCAGTAAAATCAGATGTTCCATTGTAGCCGCAACATTTAAACTAAGATGCACAGAAACAAGAATCAGATTAAGGTACACAATACATGTTATAATATACACAATCGAAATGCAAAACTTCCAATTACTGGAAGTAACACTGACAAATTAACAAGATTATATATAAACAAGAATATATACTCAGTGTACACAACATTAGGAACACCTTCCTAATATTGAGTTGCACCCCATTTTGTCCTCAGAACATCCTCAATACGTCGGGGCATGGACTCTGCAAGGTGTCAAAAGCATTCCACAGGGATGTTGACCCGTGTTGACTCCAATGCTTCCTGCAGGTGTGTCAAATTGGATGGTCGTGGATCTCGACTCCGAATAGCTCGTTCCATCTCATCCCACAGATGCTCAATTGGAAAGAGACCTGGTGACTGGGCAGGCCACTGCAGTAAGCTGAATTCAGTCATGTTCATGGAACCATTCCTGAACAATCCTAGCTTGTGGCATGGGGGCATTATCCCACTAAATAAATCCATTCACAGATGCATACACTGCTGCCATGAAGGGATGCACCTGAAGATGTTCAGATATCCTGTGGCATTCAAACGTTGCTCCACCTTTATCAAGGGGTCAATGTGTGCCATGAAAACACCCCCCACACCATCACACCACCACCACCAGCCTGCAATGTTGACACACGGCATGATGAATGCATGTACTCGTGGTTTTCTCCATACCCTGGTCGTCCCATCAACATGAAACAGCAGGAACAGGGATTCATCAGACCAAGCAATGTTTTCCCAATCCTCCAGTGTCCAGTGTTTTCGTTCCTTAGCCCACTGCAACCGCAGGTTCCTGTTTTTTGCCGAAAGAAGTGCAACTCTGTCCAGTCCACGGCTGCCAAACCCCATTTGAGTGAAGGTACAACGAATTGTGCATTTTTATGGGTCTTTCAGCACCAATATTGTACTGGACTCTGTTGACCAAATATAACCGATCTGTTGCTCTGCACAATTCATGTCAGATCCTTCTTTAAGCTGTTTCCACCCCTTCATCTACACTGATTGGAGTGGATTTAACAGGTGCAATCAATAAGGGATCATAGCTTTCACCTGGATTCACCAGGTCAGTCTATTTCAGAGAAAGAGCAGGTGTTCCTAATGTTTTGTACACTGAGTGTGTGTGTGTGTGTGTGTATATATATATATATATATATATATATATATATATATGTATATATATATATATATATATATATATATATATATATATATATATATATGTCGGAAATCGTTTTTACAGTGGACCTGAAAGGTCCCATTGTGGGATGAATGAGAGCACTTGTGATGAGAATAGAACCATGTTCCACACCTTGAGTTCCTAGGATAACAAGATTTATTGATGAACCAAGTGCACAGCGCTGTGGAGGGTGTAAGAGTCATACCATTCACAATTGAACAGCATGGCCCCATACACTCCTGAGTTCCTTACAGAAAGAACTTCCTTATATACTTGCAGAGTGTGATAAAAATCTCCACTAATTTTGGCAAGTTTCAGCAGTATAATACACAATGGGGGAAACGTTGACCAGTACCCCACCCTTGTCCTATCTTATTTGGCATGAGCCAAGGGAAAGATGCAGGAGAAAGAGCACAGTGACATTCTCAAAACTTATCTTCTCATGCTGGCCTTTGGTCAAGGACAAAAAGACATGTTTTCACGAGGGAGTGTAACAGAGCAAGCAGTTTCACTATCTTTCTACATTCCTTGGCAAAGTTGGACAATAAAGCATAGTTCAAAGCAAGAGGGAACATAGTAAGCTTAATCCTTTTCACAAAGCAACCACTATTAAATGCAAACCACAATTAGATAAGGCACAACCAAAGGCATGATCTCGACATTCCCCCATTTGGTCTCTACGAGACTACGTATCAGAGACCAGGCCACATCGGGCTTTATTTGCAAAGCAAAAGAGAATAGTGTTATATGTGGCCAGATCTGGCTTTATTGAGTGTTGTATGTGTGTCCTCCCAAAGGCATGCCACGCACAGAAAGTACCCCGCATGCACGCTTGAAAGGTTTGTCATGTTGTGCGTGTTTGGAACATGAAGGTCCAGAACATGAAGATCTATTAACGTTTCAGATCCGCAACGAAGGCGCCTGGTCCGGCCGGGGATGTTGCCCGGGAGTGTCTCCCAACCCACCCTTGCAGCGGCGTAGGTGCGGCTGAAATCCCCCCCAATCGAAGGGCTCCCCGTACTCGCACAGACCCGGTCCTTGCCGATCTTCGAAGTTAATCGACGTCCATGCTGTTGTTCTGAGGAATACATAATGCAATTAATATCTTGTGTCACGTGTTCCTGGTCAGAGTACAGAGCATTACAATTCAAAGTAAAGAGAGAAACTTCCTTTTGTGTCAATGTTGTTCATGGACGCATAATCAGCTTGTGGATCCAGAGTATCAGTGTCAGGTCCTTTCGCAGCCAGACCCAGCGTTGGTCAGATCCATGGTCGGATCAAGCGGAGATGTGCAGCTGTGTGCTTATAATACATAAGAAGCATTAGCCAATTCCCGCAGGGGATTTACAACAAAATAAATCACAATAAATCAAATAAATCAACAGTCTTCTGATGCGCCGGTCACATCGGCATCGCCCAGGGGCTCGTTCAGGTCGACGGCCTTGGCGGTCAAGATCATGGTCTTCCGTCGGCGGTTTCTTCATCGTCCATCCTGAAAAATACTTTCTCACACACACCATGATCAAATTCCTAGCCCCCCGCCCCACCAATTGGCATTTAGTTACCTCATCTCTCAGATGGTTGGCTTATTCATAGCCGCATTTCCTGCGTCGTGTCTGGAAATTCAAATGCCATATTTACTTTCACCAATTTCTGAAAATACCTTCCTTTTAATCATCTTCCCTACATCTAATAATACATGATTTACCAACCATTTCCCCCCCAACCATAATCGGTCAATGGAAATAATCGGTATTCTCCCCTTCAAAACTTCACTGTTATCCTATCAATACCTCGACATTTTTCCCCTTTTTCCTAGACACGCGAATTTCACACCAGAATAAACCACTGGAAAAATTATCTGAAAAATAACGAAATCGTCTCCAAGTTCTCTAGCTAATCTCCGTCCGCAATCATCAACTCTATCCTCCTGTGCATTTTGCCTTAGGTTTTAGAACCTAAAGTCAACCAAAAACAACAACAACTAGCATCCCAAGGCCATTTCCCTGCAAGAGCGGGGGTTAGCCTTGCGGTCCCCATGACAATCTTCTTCATTTTGCTCTATCACCTCCCTTTATGAGCAATAATTCAATTGATGTGATTCCCACGTACCTGGTGGAGTTCTGTTCACCTGGTCTGCAGAGCCGTGATCCAATCTGCACCAGCCCCCAATCACCTCCTCGATTGGGGTCAATCTGCGTGTAGCAATCTAACACAATTTTGTTAAAACCGATTCACAACTTTCCATTCGTTGGCGCACTCTCCCAAGTGTAAGCTAACCACCTTTATCACCTTCTTATCACAAAAACAACAGTCCATAACTAACCACTTTCCTTTATTTCCTGCCTTTACCATCAACTTTTTCCAACCTTCTCCCTTTTCTCAGCAAATCCTGCAGATTCACTTGTCATTGACAAATAATTCATCTGATCCGACTTTCCTTTATCATCTTTGCACTTCCAACAACCTTCTTCACACTTCCTCCCGAACCTTTCCTTCAGACACAACCCACATGAGTTATGAATACAATTTCCCCTTCCAGGCGCGTCTGTCTAGCCACTCACAAATTGTCCACAAGACAACGTCACCATATTTCACACCTCGGACCAGCCAGGGGTCCCTCGAGAGATGCATCCTCAGGTTAAAATCACCTCAGCTCTCGAGAGCTCAATTTTGTTCCATGGCCTATTTTGACCCATTTTGGCCCACCACCACCTCTACCTTCTGCCAAGCAAGAGGCAGGAGCATCATTACTCTACCTGCCTTCTGTCCACCATAACTGGCAGACAGACAATGGCGAGCCACAAGCCCCAATGTTCTTAAACAGACAGATTCAACAACATCCAATAAGTGAATTCATTTCCCCAGAACTCATTCCCCTTTCCAACCAACATTTACACCTAGGCATCAGGAACATGCTTTGTTCCAGGTGTGTGCGCATCCACATCCTTAAATTGGGCCACCCCCATTTGTATCCTGGCTGCCCCTCCCCTTACTCAGGAGCCATCATTTTGATAAAATCATTTGAAAAATAGCCAATGGCAATCCATTCTGCTCAGGATTGTGTTACGTGGTCCTCCCGGTAACTACCTGGTCTCGGTGACCCCCGGACTGTGGGAGGCACCCCGCCAGAAAGATATATGATTTATACGCTTTCGTAACGCAATCAATATGAATTCCAGTCAATAAGAAACCCCACACCAAGGATCCAGAGTAATCAATAATATATTCCCCCAAGGAATCAACAATCAACAACCATCAACAATACACAATCAACAATCAATCACCAATATGATTAAGATGGCCATCTTATATATGTGTGTCCCCTTTCCCCACTCCCGACCCCTTGGGTACTCACGACCCCTTTGGTCTCTGTCCCTCACAATGTCTCTGGGCCCCTCCTGACCAAGGGGATGGTCGGCTTCTCCGCACACGGGCGGTTGAACGAACCCGTGGCTGACGTGCTCCCAAAAGTGCACGTCACGTACCGGGAACCACGGTTGCAGCGCGCACCTCCTTGCCAAGCAACACGGGCAAAGCAACGCGCGGCTTGTCCAGCGCGCGAGGCCCAAGGTGCGACCCGTACGCGTCCTTGTAGACGGTGAGGCGAACTGTGTAGGACGCTTGGTTCCGTGCACGAACCCATGGCAACTTGATGTGTCAAGGGGTAATTCCTTTCGCCAGATGGGTTTCCCAACGCAGCGTCAGACGCTGCTCGATATCGATACCCTCGCCTCGGAGCTCGGCGAGGAAGAAGAAGAAGAAGAAGGTCGCTTCTCCAGGACCTCGTGTCTTTTTCCTGCCGTTTCCGGTCTCCTTTTTCCCAGAAGGGCTCCTGGCCCTTTAATCACAACAACCTTTAATCGACTACACATTGATACGCAAAGACCTGAATAGTAATTCACATGAATTCGTAACACTCCCCCCCTTCAACAAAGAAAGTTTGAACCCAGCAAAAACTTTCTTTGCCGGCCAACTTGGATAAACAAACCAGATAACTCACACCCCCAAATCATCAGTTCCCCCCGGGCACCATTATCACTTAAAAATAAAGCAACAAAATTTCACCAAAACCCCTAGATTAATTCACTCTGGACCAAGCGTCAACCACTTCTAGTTTCTCTTGAATGACAGTTAAGAGGTGGTGACCAAAGCCCCAAAGTTAAACCTCTCGATAGCACTTTTTCGGGAGGCCCAGCTGAGTATTCCCTACATGGACACCTTAAGGAATGTGGAGTTCACGGTTAGTCCGGGGAGGAAAGTTCATTACATGGACGCCTTTAAGAACGTGGAGTTCACGGTTAGTCCGTGCAGGAAAGTTCACTACCTGGACGCCTTTAAGAACGCGGCGTTTACGGTTAGTCCGTGTAGGAGCCCCGGCTCGGCGGCTCCCCCGTATCTAGTGCTTCAACTTCTCCAGACTCCTAACAGTTACGGTGGGACCCCTTGTCCCAGCCGTTACTTGACTGGCAGTCTCCTTCTCGGCCAGTGCTCTGACATTCAGTCTTTCGGGAGGTGCCGTAACTCTGGGAGCCTCCATAGTAATATCGGCTGCTGCCAACCCCAAAACTACCGCCAAGTTGTCCTCTTCTGTAGACCTCTCGACGTCTACGAAATGCCTTTCCTACTGTTATGGTCCGACCCTCCAAATCCTTACCATTCCAATTCTTCTCTGCCTCTCTGGCGTCTCTTGTGCTTGCAAACGTGACAAAGCCGAACCCTCTTGACCGTTGCGTTTCCCTGTCTTTTACCACCCGCACTTCCACCAGCGGCCCATATCTGTTGAAGACAGAGGTCAGAACTTCTTCCTCTGTGTTGAAGTTCAGTCCCCCTACAAATAACTTGGAACTTTTGTCGCCATCCCGAGCGGAGGTGGTGTTATTTCCCCTGCGGGGCTCTTTACCCACCTTCGGGTTACCATAAATTTGCCCCCCGGCCAAATCATTCCCGATAATCACAGATACTCCCTCTACAGGAAGCGTGGCTTGTAAACCGACGGTGACCGGTCCTGACACCAAATCGGATTCCAAATGGATGACATGAAGTGGGGCACTAACACAGCCACCGATCCCTTGTAACCGAACACTATCACCAGTTGCGGTACTCTTTGACAATGGCAAAATGCCTTCAAGCATTAAGGATTGATGGGCTCCCGTGTCCCTCAAAACCCTAACCGGTCTTGAGTTAGTCAAGTCTCCCTTGAGTGAGACCAACCCCTCATAAATAAATGGTTGGTAACTCTTCTGTGGGCGATTTCTTACGCTTGCCATCGCATTCGGAGTGGTAATAGTCGGACTCCGCTCTGGGTTTTCCCTTTTCATGAGGTAACAACTGGACATCAAGTGTCCAGGTTTCTTGCAAAAAGCGCAGGTAGGCCCGGAGGAAAAACTCGTGGTCTGCCTCGGGCCCCCCGAAAAATAAGTTTGGCTTGGGCCCGTAGCCCCCTGATTTCGAACAGTTCGGGTATCAGCGTTGTCCCCATAATCATCTCGAGGCCGCCGCCATGTATTGTCGTTCTCCGCACCTGCTGTTCCACACCTTCCCTGCGGAGATCTAGGCGAGGAGTTAGGTTCGTGGACCCCTATCCGGTGTGTTAAGGCATAATCATCTGCCATGGTGGCTGCGTCCCACAACTTTGGTACTTTCTTTTCCTGCAGGTACACTTTGATGTCCTCGTGGACACACTGTTGAAATTCCTCCACCAGCATCAGGTCACGCAATGCTTCGAAGTCGTTCCCGACTTCTTTTGACTCACACCACCGATCAAACATATTTTCTTTCACTCTAGCAAACTCCACATGGGTCTCACTCTCCCTCTTCCTGGCATTCCTGAATTTTTGCCGGTAAGCTTCCGGAACCAACTCATAGGCTTTGAGGATGTGCTTCTTCAATACCTCATAATCTGCACATTGGTCCATTGGTAGTGCCGAATAAATCTCTTGAGCTTTACCCACTAGCACACTTTGCACTAGTATGGTCCAGGCCTCCTCCGGCCAGTTTAACTGTCGAGCCACTTTCTCAAAGTGTGGAAAAAATTGAGTGACTTCCTTTTCACTGAAGGGTAGAACCAGCCTCACATGTCTGCCCACCTCCCAGGTGTTCTGGCTAGGTGTCGACCCCATCAGCAAGGGTGGTACCTCTCCCCGTTCTCTCATTAAATCCAGCTCCTTGAATTTAATCTCTTGCTGAAGCGCCAGATCACGTTCCTTCAACTCCCTTTCAGCTTTTCTCTCCTCTGCTTCGAGTTCCCTGGCAGCTCTCCTCTCCTCTGCTTTTCTCCCTTCTAACCTTTCCTGGAGTTCTCGTTCCACTCTCCTTTCCTCTGCTTGTTTCTCTTCTCTCCTCTCTTCTGCTTTCCTTTCTTCTTCTGCTCTTTCCTTTTCTGCTTTCCTTTCTTCTTCTGCTAACCTTTCCTGGAGTTCTCGTTCCACTCTCCTTTCCTCTGCTTGTTTCTCTTCTCTCCTGCTTTCCTTTCCTCTTCTTTGATCCGTTCCTGGATCCGTAATTGCAACTCCAGTTTCCAGAGCTCAACGTCTTCTGGTTCTTCGGGTAGCCACTCCCAGGCTAACTCGTCCCATGTTCCTAATCCCACCATAGACTATCACCGTGGTCTGCAACTCTGCCTTCCTCAAATTAGTTCGGACCTCCAAGTTAAAATGTTTGGCCAATTTCAAGAGGTCCGACTTTAATAACGCTCGGAACTGTGCCTCACTCGGGGTTACCGCAAAGTTCTGTGCCACAAACGCCATGGTGCCTATCGTTAACACCTGTTAACCTTCACCCAAGACTTTACCCCCAATTTCCCCAAAAATTTACCAATTAATACTTAATTAATAAATTTTAATTAATAAAAATATTATTTTATTATTTTATACAATTTTAGATCCCGGACGTAGACCCAATTGCGAATCCGTAAATCGTAATTTGGACGAGCCCCCAATTCTGTTACATGGTCCTCCCGGTAACTACCTGGTCTCGGTGACCCCCGGACCGTGGGAGGCACCCCACCAGAAAGATATATGATTTATACGCTTTCGTAACGCAATCAATATGAATTCCAGTCAATAAGAAACCCCACACCAAGGATCCAGAGTCATCAATAATATATTCCCCCAAGGAATCAACAATCAACAACCATCAACAATACACAATCAACAATCAATCACCAATATGATTAAGATGGCCATCTTATATATGTGTGTCCCCTTTCCCCACTCCCGACCCCTTGGGTACTCACGACCCCTTTGGTCTCTGTCCCTCACAATGTCTCTGGGCCCCTCCTGACCAAGAGGATGGTCGGCTTCTCCACACACGCGCGGTTGAACGAACCCCTGGCTGACATGCTCCCAAACGTGCACGTCACGTACCGGGAACCACGGTTGCAGCGCGCACCTCCTTGCCAAGCAACGCGGGCAAAGCAACGCGCGGCTTGTCCAGCGTGCGAGGCCCAAGGTGCGACCCGTACGCGTCCTTGTAGACGGTGAGGTGAACTGTGTAGGACGCTTGGTTCCGTGCACGAACCCATGGCAACTTGATGTGTCAAGGGGTAATTCCTTTCGCCAGATGGGTTTCCCAACGCAGCGTCAGACGCTGCTCGATATCGATACCCTCGCCTCGGAGCTCGGCGAGGAAGAAGAAGAAGATCGTCGCTTCTCCAGGACCTCGTGTCTTTTTCCTTCCGTTTCCGTTCTCCTTTTTCCCAGAAGGGCTCCTGACCATTTAATCACAACAACCTTTAATCGACTACACATTGATACGCAAAGACCTGAATAGTAATTCACATGAATTCGTAACAATTGCGTGCTCCTAACATAATACTGGATCCCAACCTCCAACCAAGCCACTGTTTCTCCGAAACAGCTCCAATTGTTTTCTTTTTCCCCACACACAAGTCAGTCCAAGCCAGCAACTGTACACAAAGATATCCCAGCACGCCGTGACCTTCACACCCCCACCAAGCTAGCATTCCCAAAAAACAAACCCATGTTGTCTTTTCTCTTCCAGTCATACAAACCAAAGTACACCTTTGTCTGCACATGGTTTGTCTGCACTTTTGACTTTAACCACGATTATATGAGACCCAACACCAGGACTGCTCCCTGGAGCAGTCATAACTCGCCTCCACACCCCATCCAATCACATATATGACTCAACCTTGCCAAAATCCAATCAATTTAACTTTGTTGCACACATCTGTCCCCCATATATACTCAATTTAATTTTTAGTTTACATCATTCCATACACAATTTGGTCAGTATCTCATCCCTAGTTCACGAATTATCGCAATCTCAGTTTTAACCAACAATATGTTTCCCTTTGTCCCGATTTAAGTCCCGGTCATGCACACACACCTGTGTGTCAGGGACACACACCTAGGGACCCAACCAGGTGCGTTATCGCCGGCATTCTGAACAAATTCCCTATTCCTGCCCTGATTCCTGTTGCAAAGGCAACGGCAGGCAGCCCATCGAGTGTCAACTAGAATTACCAAGAAACCGCTTCATATCAACTTTGTCGCATGTCACAGCCCACAACATGCCTTCGCCTCAACCTCCGTCGAGGCACTGTATCAGCGGTACACACAGCATTGAGCCTGCTTCGTTGCCAGCCCGAGCCGTTTCGTCCTTCCGACCTGGAGGACGACCGAGAGAGCTCAGAGCTCCCATCCTCAAGTGAGTATCTCCCTTCATTCAATGCATTCCCAAGTCAAATCCCAAAACAAATTAAAACAGATGTCATCTTAAAAAATACAACTTGCCTCTGCAAGAGCTCCACCTTCGAACAGATAAACGACAATCAGACTCAATGTTACAAATGCACACACCCGATGTACCGAAACAACAACCAACTGGTCCGTCCAGGAACTCCCCGCAAACACAAGCCACCTCCAATGATCTTCAATTGAAGTGTGGAGCGAATGCTCTCACCTCAAACCCCACAGCCTTTCTAGGGAGGCGTGGTCTACCATGCAGCACCCTCTACCTGGTGCACACCTTCCGCACATTCATTCCGCTCTCAGGCTTCGTTACACACCTGACCACCGCACACCTTGGCACACACTCGTCGTTCGCACACTCCATTCCAGGTGTGTATTCCTTCTCACCTGCCACAACCAACTCGTACTCCATGCCACTCTCAGCACCTTCCCTGTGTCTTTGCACCGACGCATTTCCAAGATGCATTAGCCATTACGCACCCCATCCACACATCATTCGCACGGTGTGAGCCACATCACATAACGACAGTTGAAACCCCGACCGTTTTCATCCCTCGGATGAGCGTTCGACCCACATTATCTTCTCCAATACTTTCCCCCATCCGCCTGTGGGGCAGCTTGTCCCGCATTATCTGCCCTGAGACCCATATGCATTTTCATAACTAAACCATACCTCCATCACTCGCCTGCAAACGTCTTTATCTGGCGCATCGATCAACACAAATGTGCCGATGCATCTTCCAGCTGCCATTCCGCATCACATCCGTACCTCGGTCTTGCAACTGCCATTCTCTATTTCATCCGCTCTAGACAACCTCATTCACCTCATTCAGAGAGACCTCATCCACACTATACATCATTCATTGTATGGACAAGACTTCCTGTTGGCACCAGAAATTAATTACTGTCTTGAAATCCCACATTCAACCATGTCAATCGCCTCATTTAATATACTTCATGTTACTTATCAACGTTCATTCAGCATTCCTCTTATAATTCCATTATCAACAACGTATTCCTCATGACATTGCATGGCAGGCGTCACTGGCCCCCACTATACCGACATGGCGCATAGCACACCGCATGAAGCACCTTGCTGGCAAGGCACGAACGACTCACGTGTAGGAAAGTTGAAGTGGCCCATAATGCATTTGGGCATACATCCTCCAAGCAACCTCATAGCAGGGTTCTCCCCCGTACTCACGCATCTTCCTGTTCCATAATGCGCCTTTCTCTCCAGACGGCTCTCCCGCACTCGTCCGTCTCAATCCCAAATGCACCTGTCCACAGGATTTTTGGGTCTCTCCCAATCTTCTGCTTATCTCGCCGGCCTCCATGCTAGCCGGCCTGCATCCTTATGCGGCAACTCCGCATGTTATTCTTTCCCTCATTCTGAGCCCTTAACTTCAGTTTTTCATAAAGGTGCAACCACCCGATGCGGCTGGTTGCATCATTTTCTTACCTGGCTCATTATAATCCTTTTTTCGCCTGACTCGGCCACCCAAATGCATTGAATACACGCACTCCGTCTCCAGAACTCAAATCATTCTAGTTTACTTCAGATTGAGTATTACTCCGACATACCTTAATCTCCCTTAAGATATTTAATTCGTGATGTGATGCGTACAAGGCGCAAGTAAGCGCCCCGAGGTCATCCACCGAAAAATCCTGCCTTTTGGTTTACCACGCCGATATTTCCCTAATCCGGTCCTCCCGTGGCGCTAACTTGCTTCTAACTTGTCTAACTTAACCCACGCCGGGGCTTCCCTAAAGGGGTTCTCCCTTCTTAACTTAACACTTATCCTGGCCATATTCCTTGGGTCTCCTCTGTTAGCCCGCAGCCAATACTTTCTCTGGTAACTATCAACCCCATCAACTCCATCTTGTCTCTAGACTGCCCTGCCTGGGAAGTTCTTGGCTTTACCAAGAAGTCCCCCCTTTTTGCTAACTGACCCCCATTTCTTGGTTCATCAATAGACAACTTGTTACCCCAAGTCAAATAGGCCTGTACTTATACACCAGATTCCAATTTTGTTCGTGATCCAAGCACGGAGCGACGAAATGGGAGACAGACAGCCTGGGTGAGTGAACGGAGCTCAATTTGGAATGACCCCTCAGCATGAAAGCTCACGTTAATCGAATCAGTGCTGGCCAGCCTCTCCGCTGAGTCTCCACAGGGTCTGCCTCCCAAATATCGCTCAGAGTCGGATCCCACTTCCGACACCAACTGACGAGAATAGAACCATGTTCCACACCTCGAGTTCCTGGGATAACAAGATTTATTGATGAACCAAGTGCACAGCGCTGTGGAGGGTGTAAGAGTCATACCATTCACAATTGAACAGCATGGCCCCATACACTCCTGAGTTCCTTACAGAAAGAACTTCCTTATATACTTGCAGAGTGTGATAAAAATCTCCACTAATTTTGGCAAGTTTCAGCAGTATAATACACAATGGGGGAAACGTTGACCAGTACCCCCACCCTTGTCCTATCTTATTTGGCATGAGCCAAGGGAAAGATGCAGGAGAAAGAGCACAGTGACATTCTCAAAACTTATCTTCTCATGCTGGCCTTTGGTCAAGGACAAAAAGACGTGTTTTCACGAGGGAGTGTAACAGAGCAAGCAGTTTCACTATCTTTCTACATTCCTTGGCACAGTTGGACAATAAAGCATAGTTCAAAGCAAGAGGGAACATAGTAAGCTTAATCCTTTTCACAAAGCAACCACTATTAAATGCAAACCACAATTAGATAAGGCACAACCAAAGGCATGATCTCGACACTTGTGCCTTACAAGATACAGGACAGGTGTAGGAAGTGGGGGAACATGTAACCCTGCATGCAGTACAATGGACAAGTATAATGGTCACAGAATATGGTGGAAGGAAGAAACAGAAGGATGTGAAAAGGGCTGGTAGGTGCTGGAAAAATGAGAACAAAAGAACCACTGCTTTGAAATCAGGTTGGACATTTGGATTAGCTGGCCCTGATAGTGCTGGCAGGTGGGCAAGTTTGCTACTTAAGTGTGGGTGAACCCAGCATAGCTTGTCCTGGAACAAAGTGACCCAGCGTGGCTCGTTCCGGCAGACAAACCTTCAAGCGGGCAGTACGTATTTGTATTGAGGCTTCCATCTAGCCCAGCTCATTCTAAGGTGATCCTTACATACCCACAACCCCAGCCCATTCTGAGGTGATCCTGACATACCCACAACCCCAGCTCATTCCAAGGTGATCCTTACATACCCACAACCCCAGCCCATTCTGAGGTGATCCTAACATACCCACAACCCAAGCTCATTCTAAGGTGATCCTTACATACCCACAACCCCAGCCCATTCTGATGCATCCCTGACGTGCTCACAACCCCAGCCCATTCTAAGGTGATCCTTACATACCCACAACCACAGCTCATTCTGAGGTGATCCTTACATACACACAACCCCAGCTCATTCTAAGGTGATCCTTACATACCCACAACCCCAGCTCATTCTAAGGTGATCCTTACATACCCACAACCCCAGCCCATTCTGAGGCGGCCCTGACGTGCTCACCATAGCGCGCTTGTATCGAGCTGCATTCTGGGCTTTATGCTTGCAACGCAGGGCATGGCTTACAAGCGAGCACAATGCATGCAGCCTTTCCCCATTGCTGCGTGTTTGAAGGGGGTGGTTCTCGCGCTGCAGCTGGAGGAAACTTCCATTTTAGACCATGAGCCCGTCCAAAAATTGCTACCATGAGAGGACACCAAACTTTGGTTGTTTTATCTTATTTATATACCCATGGACATAACAAAACAGCATGATGGACTTCTCAGTCGAGTAGCTCAAGTTTTTTATTGGACTTTGAAGATTTCACGATTTTTGGCCAAGCGGTGCCTAATTTCTTAAAATATGTTTTCAATTTTAAAAAATGAAAAAATGGTAATATGAGTTGTTTTTCATGATGTGGATGTAATCAATGTATGATTGGTTGATCAAACTGTTTCTCTCTCACAATGTTGATCATTTTAAAAGCACTTAATACGGTCCCGTAGGCGTTGGATAGGCATTGACGGAGGTCAACTTTGAATAAAATTGTGATCGGATGTAAGGATGATGAAAATCATAGTGTTCCAATTGTTAACAACATGAACATCATCCTATTAAATGTTAATTAAGTGGTATTTACTCATATTAATCCATACAGCATTATTCATCAATACATGTGGTGTTTACTGACATGCTGTCTTCCGAGAGTGACAAGATGATGGGAGGGAGCTCAGATTCACAACACTTCTCATGTTTGATGACGCTGGGTATGATTAATCTCTTTATTCCCTTTACACTATTTAAGTTCAATTTGATAAGTATATTTCTCTGATTACATAAGATTTTAACATATTTCAATTTGCCATAGTAATTGACTTCGAAAGCAGACAGCACTGCTATAACTGACACTGAATGTACCAATATTTGCATGAATTGTTATCATGGTTATTTCTCAAATTGGTAATTAAATTGCTGTATACTGTATCTTTACAGGTGAACAGATAATGGGTGAAACTCGGAAGCCAGCCAAGAGGCCTCATCTTGAGGAGAGGACCTGCATCATTTGTTCAGTGAAAGCACCACTCAGTGAACTCACCATAACCAAAGGATCTGCAGTCCATAGAAGCACTACAGAATGCTGCCAGGATACAAGACTTTGATGCCATCCTTAATATCTGTGCCGATGAATATGACTCAAAACTATGGTATCATAGGAACTGCCGTTCGTCTTTTACACACAAGAAAACACTCGCAAGCTTTTCCTCAAAAGAAGACTCTTTTGCTGCCAGAGATCCACGGCCATCCAGGCGTGATGGACCTAGTTCATCTCGTGTTATGGATCAAATTTGTATTTTCTATGACAAGAAAACCAAATACATCACAGGATTCAAAACCCGTGAACCACTCATGCAGTCTTTGGAGCTCCGCTCTGATGACAAGGTTCGACAAGCAGCCGTTCGAAAATCTGACAACAAAATTCTTGCCATAACATCATGAGAACTAGTGGCAGCAGAAGCCCACTACCATAAGACGTGTTACAGAAATTACACGAGGGATGAGAAGCCCAAAGTTGTGACTGCTAGTATGCCAGACGAAGATGTGGCCTATCAAGAAGCAGAACAAGAATCGTATATGATGCTATTCAAGTACATAAGGGACACTATGTTCATTGATCCTCAGGCAGTTCGACTGACTGTCCTAACTGAGAAACTTGTAGAATTCATGAGAATCTATGGCTTCCATGATGTGAAGAAACAGACCAAAAATCCTATTCGGCATAAGCTAGATGCAGAATTCTGTGAGTCTCCCCACTTCATCAGTGAGGCAAATGGTAGGATTCTTGTATATCCTGACAATTTATCAGTTGCACAAGCTGTTGGAGACAATGCCATACTCAAGGATAAGGTTCAGGAACTGGAGTCCACACACGACATTAAACATATCATTAACCAATCGGCAGTCCACATCAGAGGCCAAATCAAATCCATGCCAAAGATACCATGGCCCCCAAAACCTGATGAACGTTCCAAGAACAGCGCCTTGACAAACAGGAGATCCCATTCTTTGACCGATTGCTGAAAATGAGCCTGAAGACATTCGACAACAAGAAAAAAACAACACAGAAAGCTGTCAACAAGGAAATAGTCCTGAAAAGCGACCGTAAACTATTTGGGCACATGCTGCTGGTGGCATCGAGCAGGAAGCTCAACAATTCAGGGGTCGAATTACTCTGTAGGGAGGGCACAGCAATGTTTGCCTTTGATGACTTCAAATTTTTGGGGCACCAAGGCATTTTCTTTTGGGTTTGGGGGGCACCAAGGCATTTTCTTTTGGGTTTGGGGGGGCACCAAGGCAATCTAGAATTATTCTTGTGGGCACAAAGGCAAAGTGTGTCAGTAACTTAAACAGGCAGACAAATGTTACTGACAGAACAAGTAAATCAACTTAAATTTTAATAATGTATTTTTAGAATTTGAATCTCAATGACAGTTTCAGATTTGATTTCTCTCAAAACTCAACTCAACTCAGTCAGAACTGCATTGTCATCATGTCCATGTAACAAAGTTTAACTTTTGTTTGACAGAGTTGAACTTTTTTCATCATCATCATCATCATCAGACATCATCTTTACTCAATACTGACTCGGTCTTGAGTCAGGTATACATGATTACAATTCAATCACCCTTGGGGGAGAGGGGTGTAGTATCAGGCCTACGTCCAAATGCACTCATAGAATGCCACCTGGCAACGCTACGTGTAGGATCAAAGTTGTCGGGGTCGGGCCCTTCTGTGCTGATGCGCAGAAGGTGTTCCTGCATACCCAACCCCAGTTTTAGCCCCCAATCCCCAAGAATATGCTTCACTGCTGAGAACTGCCTCTCTACATGTGATGTGGCCACTGGGCAAACAAGGCAGATCTGCACCAGATGAAGTATATTAGGGTATTTGTGGCCCTTTTCTGTCAGAATGGTCTTCCATAGACCGAGGAAATTGGACTCCTCTCCATGATTTCTGCTGATGTCAAGCTTCAAGGACAGCCATTCTCTTTGTATTTGACTTGGATCACAACCATTTCTTTCAATGATTTGCTGAAAGTGATTGCTAAGGTAAGTGACTTTGGCATTGCCATAGGCAGCAAGGGTGTCCTTGCCCTTTGGCATGTTGCTGGGGTCCAACACCTCAAACGCAATCAGGACCTCATTCTCATAGAACTCATTAAATCTCTTGTCCAAACAATCAATCACTTTGTCAACTACAGTTTTCAAGGGTCCAGCCTGAAACTCAACAGATGGTACTCCAGGACCATAACGCTCCAGATCCCTGTACTTCAGCCTCTTGGTCTGACGTTGCTGAATGTGTTCGCAAATCATTTGACATCCACTCTCAAGATGATCAAAATCATCATTTTTTGCAAAATTATGTCAGACTAACATCTGAATCATCCATAATTTGCGTGATTGTATATCCACGATCAATATTTTCATACTAAATATCGGGTGACAATCGGCGAAAAAATTCAACAGTGTAAGTACATCGTATCACACAGGTCACCATCTTTTCTCAATGTTGCTCAACACGGCAAGGACCATGCCCGATATCGGGGCCATAATATCTTACTTCGCATCATCAGATTGCAATGAAATTCCACCACAAACTCGATAGTCCGGCAGCTTAGCTAAATATAGCATAATAACAATTGTGTATTTTGTGACGAAAGCACCAAATTTGGCACACTAGTAGACTATCATATTATGAAAAGATCTTGACATTGGGCCATCTCAGATTCAGAGATTTGATTTTTGCAAGATTTGCAGATATTGCAGATTTGCAAGCTGAGATTGCAACGCCAGGGACGGCCGACTCCTTCCTGCGAGCTGCCCACGTCACCCGCACAAGAAGAGCTCATCAAATCACTGCAGCGGCACTGCACATCCTGCAACACCATGCGTATGAACGCCACTGTATGACATATGCTGATGATGCAGAAGACCTGCCTGAGTTCGAAGACTGGTGTCACCAGAGAGGAGAAGACATTCCCAACTTTCAGTACTGGGCAACTGTGCTGGAACTAGAGATGTTGGTACTGGTCTACGTGCGTTCTCTGCGGCAGGCTTCATTCACGACGCACCTTGATGCCCTGACGGAACTGGTCCCATGGTTCCATGCCTTAGACCACACACTATGCCAGGTGGGTCCCTGTTCACCTGAGGGACATGGTTGCACTCCCAATGAAGCACCCAGATGTAGCGAGAGAATTCAGGGCTGGCAACTTCACTGTACAGAAGACGAAGAAGGTATTCTCTTCGATCCCAATCGACCAGGCGCATGAACAGAATAACGCCTGCATCAAAGGAGATGGTGGAGCAGTCGGCCTCACTGACAACCCAATTGATGATGCAATTCGTCGGAACAAGCTGAAGGTGTCATTTTGGAAAATGGCTGCCACAGCCATCAGGGGCTGAATTTGAGATGGCCCAATATCCAAATCTGTTCATAATAGGATAGTCTACTAGTGTGCAAAATTTGGTGCTTTCCTCACAAAATGCACAATTGTTATGCTAAGTTGCCCCACTAAGATAACATGTTGGAAAAACGTCCAACATACCTTTTATTTTGTCCGGAACATTCGATAGTTGATTTGAAAAGTGCTGAACACAAGCCAAACTTTCGAGTCGATCGTATGACAGAAATTGAAGAGGTCTCGTGTAAGTTCGAAAACGAGGTTAGAAGCGCGAACAATTCCACTACGTCATCGGCTATGACGTACGTGGAAATACCCTCCGACAGCCAATTAAAAAAACCTGCATTTCTTGGAGATCCCTACAGCCTCTCGTAGACATGTGCGCACAGGTGCAGCGGCAGATGTACACCACCGCTGACCTTGCGGGATTGTAACATACCTATAGTCGGGACGGAAGCAATCGGAAGGCCGTCCCAACCATGAGTATTACCCCCGCTAATACAGCGCGGTTGGGAGGCAACGACGTGGGTGTGCAAACATCGGCAATAATAGCCACGCTGTAATTTATGCGCTCATAGTCGCCCATAATGCTTTGCGTTTCATTGATGATGCTGGATGACGTATGGGATGACGAATTGTCATAGGCGGGGTCAATAGAAATTATGGGATGCCCTTGAACCTCGTTTCCCGTACCCAAGGACGATAGCAGGACTGCAACATTCTGTTTTCAGTAAGAGAACGGGAAACGAGGTAGCCTAGACAATGTACAGACTTGGCATTTAATATGGAATATATATTTTTTCTTGACTTGGGTTTACTTTCTGACCTCAGTATATCAATCTGGTGAGTTTCTTTTACACTTTGGTGATGTCTTTGTTGAAAGAACCATGTCACTGATTGTCTTTCGCAGCAAGAAGTCAATAACAGGATTATATCACAGGTGGCGTGACAAAATGTAAGGACAGGTACATTTGACGATTGGCTTCACAATCGGGTATATAAGGGTTGTTGCGTTCTGTATTAGTGGAAAACAACTGCTGCACATCTACAAAAGTTATTGCCGCTTCCTCTGGAGATGGTCCATCAACTTGACAATGCTGTTTGTCATGGAGTGGTGGCTTTACGAAATTCTGGCATGAAACAGCGTGCTATTGCTCGGCAGTATGGCATCACTCAAGGTCAGGTGTCAAAGATCCTGAAACGAAATGCTCAGAGGGGTGTCCCTACTCCAATACCGAGGCCAGGACGTCCACGCAGAACCACAAGGAGAGATGATCGCCAGCTGCGATCTGCAATGGCCGTACAGAAGTTAGTCTGCAATGGCCGAACCAAGTCAGCTAATCGGCTTAGGGCTGAGTGGCAGCAACTGACAAATGTGCCTGTATCCAGAAGGCTAGTCAACCAACGACTGGTTCAAGCAGGCTATCGTGCCAGGCGTCCCCTGAGAAAGCCACGCCTGACCAGACAACACAGCCAGTGCCGATTGCAGTGGGCCAGAGAGCACCGTCTATGGCAGCCAGGACACTGGAATCATGTGACCTTCAGTGACAGGTCTAGATTTCTGGTCTATCGTCAAGATGGCCGCGTCCGAGTGCGCAGACAAGTGCATGAAGCCCACAACGAAGATTGTATAGTGCCAAGAATCCAAGCTGGAGGTGGTGGGGTGACCGTTTGGGCTGCTTTTCATGCAGGGGGCAAACCTGACCTGGTTGTACTGAATGGAAACCTGAACCAGTTCAAGTACAGGGCCATTCTGGAAGAAACATTGCTTCCATTTGCTCGTGCAGCCTTTCGAGGAAACTTTGTCTTCCAAGATGACAATGCACGCTGCACGGCCTCATCGTGCTCGCATGATCCAACACGTTCTTGCTGACCGTGGTGTAGAGCATATGGAGTGGCCTGCCATGTCCCCGGATATGAATCCGATAGAGAACTTCTGGGCAGAATTAATGAGTCAAATCGACAACTTGGACCAGCAGCCTACCTCTGTGCGTGAATTGCAGCAGACTATTGTCACTGCATGGCAAGCGATTCCTGTCCAAACCTTGGCAAATCTCGTGAACAGCATGCCTCGATGTGTACGTGCTCTCCTGAATGCTCGTGGGGGTTACACGAAGTACTGAACTGTAATTTTACTGTCCGTAATCCCAGTCATAATTTAGCTTTCGTTTTTGTTGAAATTTTTTTTGGCTAATGTGCAAAATAAAGAGATACTTCTGGAAAACGTACAGAAGTTTAACACAGTACTGTCCATGAATTGAGTTCAATATCAGTTTACATCACTTTCAAGGATCAATATATTTGCTTTGAAATGTCAAATGTGGTTTTTGTTTCTTTTAAAGGTCACATTAACACAATCTCGAATAATTTCAACATAATTCCAATGAACTTTTGGTTCTAACTCATCTTGAAAAGTATGTTCACCCCCACAAAAAAAATATTCCATATTAAATGCCAAGTCTGTATATGCTTACGACGCTAATCTTCCGACATGCACTGAGAAAACGAAAGCCGACGAAGTCAGTTTGTTGTTTTCATCATTACTTTATTCATACTTTGGTCTCTATTATTATGCTTTATTGACAAAACGGGCACAGCAGCAACTGAAGAAAAGGGGCACTGCAACTCTCTGCCGTAGTGATCATGAAAAGTTCGGGGGCAGCACGGTAAATAGCTTGGGCACGCTGGCTTTTGCCGTCGATACCGTCGATAATTTCGACCCCTGCAGATATAATGTTATTCAATATGGGCAAATCTCTCGAGAAGGATAGTGTGGAAGTGTAAATTTATGAAGCAAGCAACTGTTATGAGCCTCAACCCTTATTCCTAGTCTGCGGGTGTTTTTTTATGGTTTCCATGCAAAGCTTTGCAATCTCCCTGCAGTTGACAAGTTATCTCTGGCACTGCCCAGAATCGTGGCTCGAGGAGAGTAAAATTCCTAGTGGAGGCAATGGCGGAGCACATATTGCCATCAATGACTGATGAAACATTATTACAAATAGGGGAATATGTATTTCTATCAAAATCTATCAAATTGATCGAATTGAACATCAAACCAAAGGTCTATTAAATTGGAGAAAAGGGTATAGTTTTCTTTTAATAATTAAATAATACAACTGGAGCCACGATGTCTACCGAGGCTCTGTGAAGTGATTTGCTGGGTTATCGAGGCTTAAACAAATGCTTGTTATGACAAATCGTTTCAGCTCGAGGTCTGGCAAACTACCATTGTTTAGAAGTAAACATTTGTAGGGTGTGTCCTCTCCCACCTTTGCCTACGTGACTTCTGGGGGATGGTAGTTCCGAAGTCCATTCTCAATTTAATGTTACAACTAGGGTTTGAGAAAATTATGTATAGAACTAAAAATTGTGTGCAGTATTGAGTATTAAAATAAAACTAAACTGAATAATGGTTTCAATAATAAAGTATAAAATCCATGTAGACTCGCTCTCTCTCAGTAAAATATTTTGTGGGATTGCAGTATGCTTTTGACTTATGAGAGAAAAGATGATTTGCAGATTGGAAAAGGATGTGATTGTCATAGCGACTGAGTGATTAAATAAGGACTTTCTTATTGTATATTTTCTAAATATTAAATCATAAATGTCCCTGCAATGGCATTATAAAACGTCGCTGCAACGTTTACGCATCGTTACGATTGCTTGGTGCCGAAGAGTCTGGAGCAGCACATTCTTCTCATTAAAGGATTTGTAAATGCAGATCTGCTCCCAGCAGGGAGCACCCTCATCCCAATATTTCACTTGACCATTCACATTGTATCCCCCGATCCTTGCGCCCTCCCACCCAAACTTTTACCCAACCAATCCGACTGCTCTCCTCCCCTCTCTTCGCTCCTCCCCCTCTCCTCTTGCTCCTCCCACTTGAAATGGTTTAAAAATCAGAACGAATGACCAAATAACCAGGATTATCACTGGGTGTGTAGGATGTTGGTTTGCTGTACTTAGAATTCTGTATATTGACTGTATACTGTGCATGCTACTGTATCCTTAAGATGTTTCCTTTGATGTACATCTCTATACGTACCAGGATTTTCACTTGGGACCTTCTGTGAATCTTGAAATGTAATTTGTGAATTGTAAAATGGTTTGATAAAGGTTATTGTTTGCTTGTTATTTCCTTGTAGACAGAAAGTGTTATCCTCCTCGGGAATTAAATTTGTGACCTTCTTCTGACAAGTGGATGGACATTGAATTTCTTGGTTCATATATTACATACTACTGTAGGGAAAATAGCCTCGACAATAGTCTCAACCACATATACAGTTCCATAATCAACCACTGGAAGAGAATCAGTTTCTTGAGCTTATAGCCCTAATCATCAGCCCCAAACTTTGCTTGACTGACCATGTAGCAAAGCTGGCCTCCATTCTCATGTTCTTCCTTGGTAAATCTGAACTCGTCACAACATACAGGGTTTGTACCCACGTCACTCACTCAAAGCTCAAATCACGTGAAGCACCAAGCCTGCTGCTCTCCCACCATATATAGGTTGGTGTACTCTGGTTTTTTTTTTGTTTGTTTTTTAAAATCACCTTTATGCCAATCTTGCACCCTCTGCCCTTTAATTCCTGTTCCTGAAGGATGCATGGGGTCAACAAATCACTCCCTTCTTGTAAAAACTTGCGAAATCCAGTCTAGCTGGACGGCTGCACTTCTTTATTCTTACTTTATCATACTTGTGCAAAAACATTCCTGAAGCAGCGATTTTGTCTCGGGCTTCCATGTTGCATTGCACCACCATCTCATATCCTCCACATCGACCCAAGATCTATTTTTTTTTATCCCAATTTTTAACCTATCCAAGCTCTTTTTCTCACAATTCACTGTATTCTACTCATCTCTTTCTTCAGTATTAATTCTTTCCCTTGCTCGTCACATTCACTTATTGTTCCACTATATTTTTCCTTCCTCCTTCCAGAATTTCCTTCCCACTCTTCGTGGAGCCTCGTCTTTGTATACAAATAAAATTCCATAAGAGAATGTCAAAATAAAAATATTAAAATTACAATAACGCGACAATTTATGCACAAATGAGCAACTTGGAATAAATATTTTTTGAGACAATTTGATGCAAGTCTGCAACATCAAAATCATAAAATTGCCATGAAATATTTGTTTTGAAAGAGCATTTTAAAATTTACCTCCACATGGCATTTAGCACATTAACAACAAAAAAAAAAAGGTAGGAGCACTTTTTTAAATGCACCAAAACCGGCAAGTGTTCAGATTGCAAAACCACACTGACCACACTTTTTTATACTTGTCAACAAAAATTCAAAATAAAAATGGCACTAACCTCAAAGAATGTTCAACATGCAGAGTATTTCCACTGTGAACATTGTGTCGATCAAGAAGGCCTTCATAGTTGGATCCCCGTGATGCCAGCTGAAAGAAACCAGCATTAAACCAAGGCTAATATGCTAACAGCAATAAAGGTTGGGAAAATTTTTAGCACATGTGCTCAGATACTTGAGGCATTTTTTTTTTTAGGAAAATATATAATGGCATCATACGACGATTTTATAAGTTTCCGTTTGTGTGAATGTGCGTTCTACGCACACCTGTACCACTGGACAGAACGAGTCAAAAACCGATTGTACTTGGGGTGTGCAGTGGAAAGTTGTAGGTGGTTAAAAAGAAGTCCTGGGGGAAAAAAAATCCATTTCGATGCAAAACATTGCGGATGATTTCATCCCGTCCCTCAAGAATGGGTTATTCACCAATTGCTTTAAAAAAAAAAGAAAAAAGTCCGTTTAGGGTCTGACTGTTGTTTCCCTTATGGTTTCTGAGAACATTTTAAAATTAATTACGTGAATTTGAGGTGAAACCACCCTTTCCAGCCTCTTATAATGGGCGGATCTGGATGGGGAGATCAACCCCATGAGATCTTAATGTTCTGATGTATCGTACCAAATTTAATCCACATCGGTCAGGTAGTTTGTGAGGAAAAAATGTTTTAGTGAACATGAGGGATTCGGGTATGGTGCCCGTCGCCCCTTTTCCAGCGAAAATACGGTCATGGGGAGCACAGCTTAAGCAAGGTTAGGGCATGGTTACGATGCCGTATGACGAGTTTGGTCTGGATCCGGTTGTCAGTTTGTAGGAAGACAATTTTTGAATGAAATACCAATATTGGTGGCATACCCAATGCGGTCGCAAACCAATTTGCCAATGCGGTGGCAAACCCAAACACAATGCGAATACTTCTCCCGTGATGAAGCTAACTCCGAGGGCCTTTCACTCACTCATCGCAGGCAGGTAGGTGGTCCATGTCTTCTACAGACTCCTCTCCGGCCTAGCTGCCCAGCTCTATCCCCCAAATATTCCTACAGGTTGCACAAGATCTGCCAGCAACCCTCTTCTGGTGGAACTGCCAAAATCAAGACTCTCTGCTCACCTTCACTCTTTCATTCCTATTTACTCTGGCCTCTGGAACAAACTCCCTCACTCTCTTCAATCACACTCCTCCCTCAAGGTCTTTAAAACAGCTGTTCACCACCATCTCTTATCTTCCCCCATTAATTCACCCCAGATCCACTTTTTTTTTTTGAAATCCCGACTTCTTTCTTTCCTGGAAGTTCTAGCAGTGTCCATGTGTTTTATATCTTTCCCCCCACCGTCCCATTCCTCCTCCCCCCAAGCCCTCTCCCTCCCATGGATCTTCCGTTGTCCCTGTTCTCTGCTGTTGTACTTGTGTGCTTCTCTCTCTCCCCATCTTGTCTCTCGCTCCCTTTATTGTATGTGTTGTGTCCGTTTGTCTTTTTTGTGATTGATGCTAGCTTTCACGAACCTCGATCTTGTACACAAAAAAAAACAAAAAAAAAACGGGTTATTTTAAAATGGGGTTGTTTGTGAGAAGATATTTTAGTCAAATGTTAATGGCAGTTAACTGAAATTAGCGAAAGGTCTGTTTTTAATAATTTGTCACATGGGACAACTACGATTCAGAAAAGGTGACAACGGTTCATGAACAGCTACAACTAAAAACCTGGAATTAGGATGGAGAATAATCAGGTCGTCTTTCGTTGAACTTGGACAGAAGAGGATCTTTAATATGACAGTTTTCCGGCAAGTACAATACAAATACTTTGTCAAATGTTCTGTGTCTGACATTATTGTGCAGCGAAGAAATTTTTATTTTATTTTAAGTTTTACGAATTACACAAAATGGAGTTGTATTTTCATTACACGGTTCACCAGCACTTTTGTAAATATATTACACGAGCATACTTGGAGATGTACCTCACACACAATTGTAATTTTAAAAAACATTACAATTCACTACAAAAGTTGCAGCTTCTTCCCTCTCTTCAGACCTTGTTTAAAAATAATAATAGTAATAAAAATAAAACAAAAAATCACAAGCTGGTCAAACACTTGCAATATGTCTGATTCCTGACAAATCTCACACTCTCACTTTTCTCTCTGAAATAACCGTATGGCAAACACTCCTATCTACTCTCTTGATAATCCTCTTGAAGTTCAGTCTTTAAAACTCCTGGGTCTCACGATCAGCTTGGACCTTTCTTGGGGAAACCACATTTCAACGTTAGCCTCCAGAGCCAGCCGCTGACTGGGCATCCTGTGTCATACAAAGTCCTTCCTTGGCACACCTGAAATGCTATCCGCCTACAAGTTTTTCATCCACAGCTTGATGGAGTCCTGCTCTCCCTTCTGGGTTGGCTCCACCACCTCGTGTCTTGCTCAGCATGATGCTGTGGAAACCAAGGCCTTCAACATCACTGGAATCTCCCACGATGGGAGATTCTATGCACCTACCACTTCGCTATCGCAAACAGGTCGATGGTCTCTCGGTCTTCTTCCGCCTACTTTCTGGGCGCACCCGCTGCTCTTTCCATGTTTTGTCACCCCCAACTTTCTGCAGGGCACACTGTGCCACCATCAACCCCCATTCTGGTAAAAATCCAAAAATCCAAAAATCACGACTCACCTCCACTCATTTGTTATTTCCCCCCCCCCCCCCCCCCCCCCATGCATGGAACCAACTTTCACATTCTCTTCAATCCTATTCTTCCACCCAGGTCTTCAAGACAGCTGTTCACCCACATATCAGATTGTTCGCAAACCAAAACCATGTCTTTCCTACCCTCGTTCCCTCCTCCTTCCAAATTTCCAGTTTTATCTCCTGAGTTTCCTACTGTATCTATGTTGTCCACCCCATGCATCCTCTCCTGCTCCCCAATTCCATCCCACACCCATTGTTTGTCCACCTCCCTCTGCCTTGGCCTTCAGCTCTGCTGTTCCTGTTTTCCCCCTCTCCACTGCTCCTTTTGTCGTGTTCCATTTAGTGTACTAGTTACACTACATGACCAAAAGTATGCGGACACCCCTTCTAATTAGTGGATTCGGCTCTTTCAGCCACACTCATTGCTGACAGGTATATATAAAATCAAGCACACAGTCATGGAATCTCCAGAGACAAACATTGGCAGTAGAATGGGCCACACTGAAGAGCTCAGCAACTTTCAACGAGGCACCGTCATCGGATGCCACCTTTCCAACAAGTCAGTTCATCAAACTTCTGCCCTGCTAGAGCTGCCCTGGTCAACTTTAAGTGCTGTTATTGTGAAGTGGAAACGTCTAGGAGCAACAACAGCTCAGCCGCGAAGTGGTAGGCCACACAAGCTCACAGAAAAGGACCGCCGAGTGCTGAAGCACGTAAATATCGTCTGTCCTCGGTTGCAACACTCACTACCGAGTTCCAAACTGCCTCTGGAAGCAACGTCAGCACAACAACTGTTCTTTGGGAGCTTCATGAAATGGGTTTCCATGGCTGAGTAGCCGCACACAAGCCTAAGATCACTATGCACAATGCGTCGGCTGGAGTGGTGTAAAGCTCACCGCCATTGGACTCTGGAGCAGTGGAAACGCGTTTTCTGGAGTGATGAATCACGCTTCACCATCTGGCAATCCAACGCACGAATCTGGCTTTGGCGGATTTTGGTGGAAGGCCCTTTCCTGATTCAGCATGACAATGCCCCAGTGCACAAAGCGAAGTCCATACAGAAATGGTTTGTCGAGATCCGTGTGGAAGAACTTGACTGGCCTGCACAGAGCCCTGACCTCAACCCCATCGAACACATTTGGGATAAATTGGAACGCCGACTTCGAGCCGGGCCGAATCGCCCAACATCAGTGCCTGACCTCACTAATGCTCTTGTGGCTGAATGGAAGCACATTCCCACAGCGATGTTCCAACATCTAGTGGAAAGCCTTCCCAGAAGAGTGGAGGCTGTTATTGCAAAAATGGGGATGGGGGGGGGGGGGTGGGGGTGGGGGGTAGGGAGACCAACGCCATTTTAATGCCTATGATTTTGGAATGAGATGTGTGATGTTTGGGTGTCCACATACTTTTGGACATGTAGTGTACTAGCTTTAAAATGAGCCTCAACTATGTATACACAAAAAGGGATATGGGGCCAATCTCTCGGTCCACAACATCCTATCCACCTCAAAGTAATCGTCCAAACAAAACACCTGGTTTCTCACCAAATCCATCGTTAATCATAACACAATGACCGAAGTTGCCAACATGCCAACACTGTTGATATCACGATTTGAAACACGATGGAATAATATTTACTAATATGAAGTCATGTGGCTTTTATTGAAATTCTAAAGATACTGTTTAGATTTTGAGGATTTGCGTGTGATATGATTTAACGGATGTTTATATAAATCGTATAAAATAAAATAAAAATTTCATGCTCGTTTGTCTCCCTTATGACACCCTTAAAAACAGTAAGTTTCCTATTTGGAATGACTTACTTTTGCTTGCCTGCCAGAAAGATAGACAAAGTATTAAAAAAAAAAAAAAAAAAAAAAAACTCATCTCTGCACATGCATGATCAGGATGAATTCAGAGCCGAAGTATAATATTCAATTGGAAATTAAGTTATCAATCATAAACTAACGTGTAGATATACGGACAGAGAGATCAGTGAACCAATTGCTTAAGGCCCGCTCCTTGTCTCGCGTGAGTCATGGTGAAAATGTAAGGGTGGAGGAAGAAGAAAAATAAATAAATAAAAAAGCAGCGACAGTCTCGGCAGACATTTCACAACATGGTCAAGGATGGTTGTGGACGCCCATCACTGGTGATCCTAGTAACATTATTACAAAATAATTTCCCCTACCCTCATCGTTACCTGCATCCCTTGTTTGTCCGTCTCAGTTTACCTTCTCCCTCCGCACTGCTGTTGGAGTTACCCCTGTCTCCTGCTGTTTCTTTATGTTGTGTCCTGATCTGTTCCGTGTCCGAGCTCATCCACAAGCCTAGACCATATTTCACGAGCCTGTAAGCAATGACAAACCACACTTTGTATGTAGGTATATAATAAATTGAAGCTTCATGATTATAGGTAAGCATCACCGACATGCTGTTACATATCAATTTAGGTTTATTTATTTTATGTGTTTACGGTTTTCATGTAAATTTTCATTGAGATTTTTATTTCAGTTTACAGTTATAGACATTACAATTGCCAAATGCTAGATATTGATTGATGGGTTTTTTTTTTGGTTTATTTTTTGAAGAGATGTTTTGACAGTTTTTTTTTTTTTTTTTAACTTAAATTTTCATTTACGGACACTTTGTCTTCTTTTTTCCCCCCACTTACGGACACTTGCCGGCAGTTCTGCGATTTTTCCCAGTGTACCAGCTTCGATATCCGTCAGCATGCCATCTTTCAACTTTCTACAACACGCCCGAGCATCAATATCGGCCAGTCGGTCAGTGGTTAGAAAGAGCTTTATAAATAAATAGTAATAATAATAGTATTAATTAACATCACGCATAATAACCAAGGATAACATGACCCAGCCCTTCAGGGAGCAATTGTTTCTAGTATCATGAATGTTGGGGAACCACATCCACCATTAACACAAATCTGATTCCCCCATGAGGTCTCACGATTTCATCAAACATGAACGAACAATGAAAGATATGAATGAAAAACATGTGCAAGTACAACAGCGCAGACAACAGATATGGACCCACCGCAAAAACGTCCTATGGTAACCATGGCGGCCATTTTACAAAATGGCCGTTTTGACCGCGATTATTTTTTACCGGACGACACAAATGCTTCTTTATGTTCTAATGAAATGACTCTAGATACACATATATGCCATAATTGTATTCTCCAAATGACCACAATTTGCATTTGTGTTGCCAGCAATGTCAATTAACCCACCAAGCACTGTAACGGTAACTTATATTACTAGATAGTTCCAGTTTGATCTTGTTTATACGTCACAATTTTCTCCACCACACTGGCACAAAGCGGTACATTTCAAACTAGCTTGTTTGCACTTGCATCGTCCCTTGCAACCCTTTTTGCATTTACAACAAATCAGCTCCCTTGATGAAATGCTGGCTTCAGGAAGCATGGACCACAGGGGTTTCCAGTTGTGGGGATCGATCCACACGTTTGTCCCTAGCTTGAGATTTCAGGCTGTTGTCACGGTACTGGACCCAGACTATATCCACACGACAGGCTCTTTGCAAGTGACCTTGTATGTGTGGCAAGAATACTTTCAGCGCATAATCATCAAAGGTTTTGGCAGCAACTGGTTTCAGAACGTTCACCAACACTGCCCCGTCAAGGATAGTGACGTCAGTATCTGGTTTTGGAGCATCACCTCTGACCTCTGCGCAACTCTCTAGACACACCAATAGATCTGATTTGGTTCCCAGTCGTAACTTCCCAAGCTGAGATAAAGACGGGGGACATGCTTGGTTTTCATGGCGGAAAAATTCTGCAAGATCACCATCTCGTGTTTGAGACGCAATGTAGAGTCTTGAGAATAAAGAGCAGTCACTCTTTAGCGAAGTTACTTGCAAACTTGTCTTGGATTTCTCTCTTGGAGACAATCGACTAAACAATGGGAGTTTATTCTTCTTTATTGGCTCAGTAAGAGGTACGGTTCGCTCCAGTAGACGGTCTGCTACGAAGGTCTTGTACTGTTGCTTACCTATCTCCTCAGCCTGTTGAACAGTAGAAACAACAGTTGGGTCAGCAATGTCTCTTGTGTCCAGCCGCAGCAAGTCTGTACTCTCTTCTACGAAGGGGTTTCCCATTTCCTCTATTACTTCAACCAGACGTTTGACATGTTGAGTAAAGATTACCTGTGAACTATATGTTTTCTCATGGTGGCGTGTGTCTTGATTAATCCTTATTTTCCTTCCCTCCATGGATGCTTCAAACTCGGTAGTCATTCTAACCAGTTCCGGCCCAGCCACCATCCATCTTCTAAGAGCATTTGGATTTTGAGTGAGTCCAACAGCACCACCGTCACTCTTCACAGCAGCATTATTTTGCTCATGAGCCTGGTCAATGGCCGCCATTTGTAAAATGGCCGCCACGGCTACCATAGGACGTTTTCGCGGTGGGTCCATATCGGGAATTATTCATTAGACTATTATCTATGACTGTGCCAAATTTTATGCTTGTACGTATAAACCCACAATTGTTACACCTATCTGCCTGACTAAAAACGCTCATCCCACCAAAACCTGTCTGGACCCAGTTTCAAAGCTTCAACAGACTGAGCATCCACAACATTCCGGCGAACAATGTTCCAGTCCTTGACCCTCGAACAGCTAACTGAAGAAACTCTCTGCTCACCTTCACTCTTTCATTCCTCTTTTCTCCCGCCTCTGGAACAAACTCCCCCACTCCTTCAATCCCACTCCTCCCTCAAGGTCTTCAAAACAGCTGTCCACCACCATCTCCTATCTTCCCCCATCCAAAACCTTGATCTTTTCTACCCCTGTTAATTTCACCCCAGATCCACTTTTTTTGAAATATCAACTTCTTTGATGGAAGTCCCAGCAGTGTCCACGTGTTTTTGTTTTTTTACCTCCCCCCCCCCCCCCCCCTTCCTACGCCTCCTCCCCCCATGCCCTCTCCCTCCCACACATCTCCCTGCTCTCAAATGTTGTGTTTGTGTGCTTCCCCTTCTCTCCCCATCTTGTCTTCCGCTCCCTCTTTTTATATATTTTGTTTGTCTGGTTGATTTGTTTGTGAAGTAAATGTCAGCTCTTTCACGAGCCTCGATTCAGTATACAAAAAAAAAAAAAAAAAAAAAAAATCTTTGTTTTGACATATTACATCGAGCGTCATCTCGGGACAAATTGGTGGAGAAAAAGCAATTGGTGACATCATCAGTCACGTGGTTCGGCCACCATATTTGTTTTAAAACAAAGCCTCAAAAAAACAACGAAAAACACGTCCTGGCGAGGGTCGACAATCTCTGATTGCCTTTTCCTGTTGATATTTGAATATAAAGATAAAAGATCCTAGCTTCCCCATGTCTATGCCCTGTGGCAACTGGGGCTGGGGATTTGGGGAAGGGAGGGGGGAAGCAGTGGGGCGAAAAATTATGTTTTGCCCCCAAGCACCAGACACCCTCAATACGTCAATAAGACACTGGTAAGCACGTCAATAAGGTCTGTACTACAAAATTTGTAAATCAGTAAAAGAACAGTACATATGCGCATGTACATACAGGTGCACATACACACACATACACCATACATACGCACACAGCCATACACACACACACACACACAGCCATACACATGCACACAGCCATATACACACACACACACACACACACACACACACACACACACACACACACACACACACACACACCATACACACAGCCATACACACACACACACACACACACACACACACATGCACACAGCCATATACACACACACACACACACACACACCATACACACACACACACACACACACACACACCATACACACACACACCATACACACACACACACACACACACCATACACACAGCCATACACACGCACATACACACATACATACACACGCACATACACACACACACACCATACACACGCACACAGCCATACACACACACACAGCCATACACACGCACATACACACACACATACATACACACGCACATACACACACACATACATACACACGCACACAGCCATACACACGCACATACACACACACATACATACACACGCACATACACACACACATACATACACACGCACACAGACACACACCCATAAGACCATACTCACACGCGCACGTCAACAAACGTGCATACATACACATACACGTGCAGGCACACGCTAACGGAGGAGGATACTTTGAGACCTGGTCGATCTCTGTTCCATCTCCCTCGGCCCTCATTTGTGGGGATAGCAGGCAAAAACAACTTACATTCAAACACACACGTTCCCACACTCATACATAGACAACCTTGGTGCAGGTGTGCATAATGAGGTAAAGATGAACTTGTGGCGGACACAAAAGCCCACTGGCGTGGTGACATCATTCCACGCACCAAGTGGGCGGTGGCCACGCCCGAGGGGTAGGCGTGGCCTCATGATAGACACCGGGCGACCAGCCCGGAGGAGTTGAGTGTTACAGTGTAGTCTTACAATAAAGACGTTTATATGTTACCGCTTGTCCGCTTCCTCCTTGCTCACAAGCAGCGCGCGTAACGCCGCGCTTTACTGGTGACCCTCGACGTTGGATCTGCCGGAGCGATCCTTCCACACGCGACGCCATCGCCATGGCTGCCTTCGTCAAACTTCCGGAATTTTGGGAGGCTCAGGCCGAAGTCTGGTTCGTCCAGGCCAAAGCCCAATTTCAGCTTCGGCACCTCACCGGCGATGACACGCGCTACTGCCACGTCGTCGCCTCCCTCGGGCCCGGCACGGCCGCTCGAGTTGTGTCCGTCCTTCGCCACCCACCGGACGGCCACAAGTACGAGGCACTCAAGCGGCTACTCCTAGCCACGTTCAGCCTCACGGACGACGCACGGGCCGACCGCCTCCTGGATCTCCCCGAGCTCGGTGAGACGCGCCCGTCGGTCCGAATGGACCATATGCTGTCACTGTTGGGCGACGAAGCCCCCGGTTCGCTATTCCGGGCGCTTTTCCGTCGCCAACTTCCAGCGCAGGTTCGCCTCGCATTGGCCGGGACCGGGCTAACGGAACCCCGTGCATTGGCGGCCGAGGCGGACAAGTACTTCGCCGCTTCGGACACGCGGGCGAGCGTTGGCGTGGCCGTCACGGCCTTCGACGCTGATGTTCCACAGCATCATCTTCTACAGCACGCTGAAGTTCAGCAGCATGCTGATACGCACCTCGTGAACGCCGCCACGCCCCGCCCACCGCCGCGGCGAAAACCGCCACCGCAGGGAAACCCGTCGACTCCACCGGCCTGGCGGAGCCAGCCGCGCTCCTCCAGCTCCACCACCTGGTGCTGGTTCCACGCCAAGTTCGGCCACGAAGCTCGGCGGTGTCATCCGCCGTGCTCCTTCAACGGGTCGGGAAATGCCCGGGCCGGCGCTCAATTGTGGCGATGAGCGCCGGCCGTTCGAGCAGCCTGCTGTTCATAACGGACACCTTCTCCGGGCGCCGTTACCTGTGCGACACGGGAGCGCAGGTGAGTGTCATTCCCGCCGGCACGTCAGACAAGCACGCCGCGGGTAGGGGCCCCGCGCTGCTTACCGCGAACGGGACGCCCATCCGTACGTACGGAAAACGCTGCCTCTCTCTGCGGTTTGGAGGGCAGGTTTTCCGATGGACGTTCGTCACCGCCGACGTGCCCATGGCACTGCTTGGCGCGGACTTCCTGTGCGCTAATGGGCTCCTGGTCGACGTCAAGCGCAGACGGCTTGTCCAGGCCGAGACGTTCAGCTCGCTCGCTTGTGCGTTGCCCAGCTCAACGAGCGGCTTGCCAAGCGGCTTGCCGAACGATTCGGTTCCGGCCACGTTGGTCTGTACGCTTCCGGCAGCGGACGCATTCACCCGCCTCCTCGCCGGCTTCCCGGCCCTCACGCGGCCCACCTTCTCAGCGGGGGCCGTCAAGCATGGGGTGGCCCATCACATCCCCACCGTCGGGCCACCGGTCTACGCCCGGGCACGCCGCCTCGAGCCGACGAAGCTGGCGGTGGCAAAAGCGGCGTTCGCTACCCTGGAGCGACTCGGCATCGTTCGGCGCTCAGAGAGCGCTTGGGCGTCGCCGCTGCACATCGTGCCGAAGCCCGGCGGGGGATGGCGACCGTGCGGGGACTATCGCCGTCTCAATGACGCCACGACTCCCGACCGCTACCCCGTCCCCCACATTCAGGACTTTTCCGCCCGTTTGGCGGGCAGGTCCTTCTTCTCGAAGGTGGACCTCATACGCGGCTACCATCAGGTCCCCGTCAGGCTGGAGGACGTCCCGAAGACGGCGGTCATCACGCCATTCGGACTCTTCGAGTTCCTGCGCATGCCCTTCGGTCTGAAGAATGCGGCTCAGGCGTTCCAGCGACTGATGGACAGCGTCCTGCGCGACTTGGATTTTGTCTACGTCTACCTGGACGATATCCTCGTCGCCAGCGCGTCCCGCGAAGAGCACCTACGCCACCTCCGCACGCTCTTCGAACGCCTGGGCCAGCATGGCCTGATTGTGAACCCCGCAAAGTGCCGGTTCGGCGCCGCCACAATCGATTTTCTGGGGCACCGTGTCACCAGGCACGGCGCCGTCCCCCTGCCGGCCAAGGTGGAGGCGGTGAAGGGGTTTCCGCGCCCCCGCACGATCAGAGGGCTGCAGGAGTTCCTGGGCATGGTGAACTTTTACCATCGGTTCCTGCCCCGTATCGCCCAGCTCCTGCGCCCCCTGCACGAAGCTCTCCGAGGTAAGCCGGGCAAAGGCGACGTTACCTGGACCGAGGAGATGGACACGGCGTTCACGGGCGCGAAGCTCGCCTTGGCTAACGCCACCATGCTCGCGCACCCGGCGCCCGATGCACCGATCGCCCTCACCACCGATGCCTCGGACTACGCGGTGGGCGCGGTGCACGAGCAATGGGTGCGTGGAGCTTGGCAACCGCTGGCGTTCTTTAGCCGGCAGCTTCGCCCGCCCGAACGCCGTTACAGTACCTTCGACCGCGAGTTGCTCGGACTTCACTTGGCGGTCAGGCACTTCCGCCATCTGCTCGAGGGCCGGGCGTTCACTGCCTTCGTCGACCACAAGCCGCTGATCTTCGCGATGGGCAAGGTCACCGAGCCGTGGTCGGCCCGGCAGCAGCGTCACCTCTCGGCCGTACGACGGACATCCAGCACGTCGCGGGGAAGGACAACCCGGTGGCGGATTGCCTTTCCCGGGCCGTCGCCCACGCAGTCCACCTCGGCATCGACTATGCCCGGATGGCAGCGGACCAGGCCGCTGACCCCGACGTCCAGGCCTTGCGGACCGCCGTCACGGGCCTCCGCGTCACCGAGGTGCCGTTCGACGGCGCGGGCGCGGCCCTCTTGTGCGACGTCTCCCTCGGGCGTCCTCGCCCCATTGTGCCCGCGGGCTGGCAGCGCCAGGTGTTTGACGCCATCCACGGCCTGTCCCACCCGGGCGCGAGGGCCTCCCAAAGGCTGATCGCCGACAAGTTCGTCTGGCATGGCCTCCGGAAGGCCGTCCGCGGCTGGGCCAGGACGTGCCTCGCGTGCCAGCGCGCCAAGGTGCACCGGCACACCCAGGCCCCGTTGGCCCCGTCCACGGTGCCGGAACGCCGGTTTGACCACGTCCACGTGGACCTGGTGGGACCTCTGCCCCCCTCACGGGGTTTCACCTACGTCCTCACCATGGTGGACCGCACCACCCGGTGGCCGGAGGCCGTGCCCTTGGCGTCGACAACGGCGGCCGATGTCGCGCAGGCTTTCATCGCCACCTGGGTCGCCCGGTTCGGCGCCCCCTCAGACATCTCATCCGACCGCGGCCCCCAGTTCACCTCGGAGCTCTGGGGGGCGGTTGCGCAGGGGCTCGGGGTCCGGCTGCACCGAACCACGGCCTACCACCCCCAGGCTAACGGCCTGTGTGAGCGATTTCACCGCTCATTGAAGGCCGCGCTCCGGGCCACCCTCCGCGACGGCGGCTGGGTCGGCAGGCTCCCCTGGGTCCTGCTGGGCCTCCGGACGGCGCCCAAGGAGGACCTGCGCGCATCCGCGGCGGAGTTGGTCTTCGGGCAACCGCTGCGGGTGCCGGGTGAGTTCCTCCCCGACTCCACGGCACCATGGTCCGCGGCACAGCAGCGCTCCGCTCTGCAAGAGACCGCCCAGAGGTTCGCCCCGGTGCCAACGGCATGCCACGGGCACCCACCGACGCACGTCGCCCCGGAGCTTCGCACGGCGGAGTACGTCTTCGTCCGCCACGATGCCCATCGGACACCACTGCGGCCCCCGTACGACGGGCCTTTCCGCGTGCTGGAGACCGGGGCGAAGCACTTCACCCTGGACATCGGCGGTACTCCTGACCGCGTTTCGGTAGACCGCCTCAAGCCGGCCCACCTCGATGTGGACCATCCACCGCCAGTGGCCCGACCCCCACGTCGGGGCCGCCCTCCTGCGGGCGGACTCCCGGCACCGCCCAGCCCCGCCGCCACGGCGCCCCCCGGTCCTGCACCCATCCCAGGGGCAGCCAGGGGCATCCCACCTGGTATCCCTGCACCCCGGACGCCGCCGATCGCCAGGGGGCGCTTCGGCCGGGTCATTCGTCTGCCCCGCAAACTGGCCCTCCAGGTGCGCGGGAATTCTGGGGGGGCGCGTGTGGCGGACACAAAAGCCCACTGGCGTGGTGACATCATTCCACGCACCAAGTGGGCGGTGGCCACGCCCGAGGGGTAGGCGTGGCCTCATGATAGACACCAGGCGACCAGCCCGGAGGAGTTGAGTGTTACAGTGTAGTCTTACAATAAAGACGTTTATATGTTACCGCTTGTCCGCTTCCTCCTTGCTCACAAGCAGCGCGCGTAACGCCGCGCTTTAAACTGATTCGATTTTGGGGGCAAAGGTCAAAGTCCGTAAAAGGTCTATAACTTGATAACAACTGAAGTGATCCAATTCAAACTTGGTACAGGTATGTATAATGATGTAAAGATTAACTCATTAAACTTTGGGATTAAAGGTTAAAGGTCAAAGTCCGTAATACGTCTATAACTTGAAAACAACTGAAGTGATCCAATTCAAACTTGGTACAGGTATGTATAATGATGTAAAGATTAACTCATTAGACTTTGGGATTAAAGGTTAAAATCAAAGTCCGTAATACGTCTATAACTTGAAAACAACTGAATAGTCGAGTTGCCAGAGAGGGGTACCTAGAAATGTTTTATAGTATAAGGTTTTTTGATGGATTTGTCATCCCATGGGGTTAATAAAGTATTTCAGCTTGGTTGTCCTCCGGACAACCTCGGGGAATTTTTTTTATATGCAAATTAAGGCGGCCATTACTGGAAATGATACTTTCTTCAATATCTCCAAAACTATTCATGATAATTTCATGAAAATGATGTCTAGACCTATGTTTTCAGGGTCAAGGATTATGTTAAATATATTTTAAATGTCATCAGATGAAAAAAACATTACGTATTTTGACATATCATGCGAATTGATCCATTTTTTGATGTAAAATTGTGGATCTTAATGGTTCAATTTCAGATCATTGATTTCAACGAACAGACATTGGGATGATGATAAATACCTGCATGTACATTTGAAATGATCAAAATTATGCACTTTGTTGTAAATCTTGTTTTATATCAATGTAGGGTTTTCTTTTGACAGGCCACAAGTGTACGAGTACCCGTTAGAATCAAGTTCTGACCGGAGAAAATCTCAATCATGATAGGCATTGTAGCACAGTAGAGGTAAAGCACATAGTATTTAAGATTTATGTTCAAGCATCTCAAACAATTCCTAATCAATTTAATTGTATGAATATAAACACTGATTCATCATTATTTTGATATGATTGTCATGAAACATATATTATAGCATGTTGATTTGATATTTTGTTTTGCACCTTATTTAATGCACTTAGTTTGTTGAAACTTTATACCATACGTTTGGTGATGGTGCTTTGCATAATATAATCTTTTTTTCTTAGATGGATTGTGGGATGTGCTTTTTCCACTGCACCATTACAAGATATATATGTCTCCCAATGGCCAAGGTAAAGCATGTGATATGAATGAGCACCCAATTGCAGTGGAAAGAGGACAACAGTAGAGGTACATTTTTCAACCATAACATCAATTATAGATTTTATTCTTTGTATGTCATTTGCTCTTTTGCACTTGTCTGGCTTGCTTTATAGTTTTAGGTTTTTAGTGTGATAGAGTAGTCACTTGCTTTGTTAACTGCACCTATCTTGCTGTAGTTTGCGGTGATGGTGTCTTGCATGGTATTGTTTTTTCACAGATGGCCAGCTCAAGGTGCATATTCCCATCCTGCTGTGAGAAGGGATCCTTACAAGTCTTCAAGGTTGCAGCAATCAAGAAAATAATCCAAAGCAGTAAAGATAGGGGGGATGATATCCATCAGAAGTTGGAGATGTTACTTGAAACAGGAGATAGTGCAACCATAGAGTGTCATAAAAACTGTTATTGTTCATACACCTCAAAGCAAAACATCGCAAAGTATTTGGCCAAGAAAAGAAGAGATGGTTTCCCCTCTTCAGTGAATGAAGAACCTCGTACCAGAGTCAGAAGGTCACAACTTCCCACATTTCAGTTCCAAAAGCATTGTTTAATATGTGTAGAGGAGTGTGTAGCTATAGACCCTAGACACCCAGAACGATGGAACCGAGTTATCCAGTGTGAGACCAAAGATCGCCCTGGATATCAAGCATTCAAAGATGTACTTCTAGATGCATGTGAACAGAGAAATGATGAATGGGGTAGACAGGTTGAAATCCGCATCAAGGGTGCCCTTACAGATTTGCCAGCTGCAGATGCACAATACCACAAGAAATGCTATGATTTGTTCATGATAATGCCCAAACACACTAACTTGCTACGCCAGTGTAGAGTAAATGATGATGATGCCCTGGAGATGGTAATTAATCACTTATATGACAATCAAAAGTTGTGTACATGGACATCCATTGAACTGTATGATATGTACTGCAGTTTTGGTGGTGAATTATCTTGTAAACAAATGTTCTCAAAATTAGTGACCACTTTAGGGGATGATATTGTTGTGGTGCATTTCATGTGCATCTGTTGTAGGATTCAGAGATTTAGTTGGCAAGTCTTTGAAATTGGTAAAGGTAGATTCAGTTAATGAAGAACGTGTAGATGCTGTGGTAAGACAGGTCAGATGTGAAGCAGAATCAGTAGAGTATAACAATGCTGTCTTTGATCTTGGAGACTTTACATACAACAATACACTGAAACAAACTAGTGCAACATTGCTAAATATGATTTCAGAACTTGTCTCAAATGGCAAGATAACACAGAAGTCGCTCAGTTTAGCTCAAGCTATACAGAGCCACATCACAGGTACTAGAAATCAGACTACACTTGGGCTTGCAGCAAAACTGCACCATAGATATGGCAGTTCTGAGTTGATTAAACTCCTGCATGACTATGGATTCACTGTGTCATATGATGAGGTCATACGTTTCCGCAAGTACAAGTGGTCCTCCAGCTCCACCAGGACTAATTGATGTCCTTAGCTGTGGGTGCAAGATAGAAGGCAAATTCTGTAGCTCTGCAACTTGTAGCTGCTGCGAAAATCAACTATCTTGCACCATTTACTGCAAATGTGGGGGTGGTGAGGGGTGTTTGAACCCTTATTCCCAAGCAAATGATCCTGATCATCGCAATGATGAGGACAGTGAGGAGCAAGAAGTGGATGAAGATTGAATATCTTGGCCTTTCAAAACCTCAAGTTTAATAATTCATTATGTTTAATCTACTATAAATCAATGCAAATGTTCTCTGCATGAGGTTAATAAGTGTGGATATACTGAGAATCGGTCGATTTGATTCGTTAAGAAACCTTGATATTGAGAAATACATGTCAAGTTTTGTTTGGTAACAAAATAAGTATCAAATGGAATACATAATACAAGCATGTTTACCTTTTGATAAATGTTTTTGAAGCCAGGGACCTGGTGTACCTTTTCCTTTAAATCTGACTAAGAAAATCAAATGGAATTTGCATTGTTAGCACGTAATCATATGGATATTTACATGATCAATGTATCTTGTGTAGGTATCATAACAATACATGTAAATACACACTATTTCACATGTTTACCTTAATCCTTGACCCTGAAAACATAGGTATAGACACCATTTTCATGAACATTTCATGGATAGTATTGGAGATATTGAAGAAAATAGGATTTCCGGTAATGGCCGCCTTAATTAGCATATAAAAAAATTTCCCCGAGGTTGTCCGGAGGACAACCAAGCTGAAATACTTTATTAATCCCATGGGATGACAAATCCATCAAAAAACCTTATACTATAAAACATTTCTAGGTTCACAATAGAAATGATAGAGGCTGCAAATAGACTAGAAGTAATCTAATTCAATTCAGGTGCTTTTTTGCAAACTCCCAGCGGCCTGTCATGTGTCTTTCACTAAGGAGAGGCTTCCGTCTGGCCACTCCACCATAAAGCCCAGATCGGTGGAGTGTTGCAGTGATGGTTGTCCTTCTGGAAGTTTCTCCCATCTCCACACAGGATCTCTGGAGCTCAGCCAGAGTGACCATCGGGTTCTTGGTCACCTCTCTTACCAAGGCCCTTCTCCCCCGATTGCTCAGTTTGGCCGGGCGGCCAGCTCTAGGAAGAGTCCTGGTTGTTCCAAACTTCTTCCATTTAATAATTATGGAGGCCACTGTGATCTTGGGAACCTTCAATGCAGCAGAGATTTTTTTTGTAGGCTTCCCCAGATCTGTGCCTCGACACAATCCTGTCTCTGAGCTCTGCCGGCAGTTCCTTCGACCTCATGGCTTGGTTTTTGCTCTGATATGCATTGTCAGCTGTGAGACCTTATATAGACAGGTGTGTGCCTTTCCAAATCATGTCCAATCAAGTGAATTTACCACAGGTGGACTCCAATCAAGGTGTAGAAACAACTCAAAGATGATAAAGAGAAATGGGAGGCACCTGAGCTAAATTTCAAGTGTCATAGCAAAGGGTGTGAATACTTATGTCAATGTGATATTTCAGTTTTTTCTTTATAATAAATTTGCAAAACTTTCTAAAATCCTGTTTTCTCTTTGACATTCCGGGGTATTGAGTGTGGATTGATGAGGGAAAAAATGAATTTAAACGATTTCAGCATAAGGCTGCAACATAACAAAATGTGAAAAAAGTGAAGGGGTCTGAATACTTTCTGAATGCAATGCATATATAATGATGTAAGGATTAACTGATTAGATTTTGGGGGCAAAGGTCAAAGTCTGTAATAGGTCTATAACTTGAGAACGGCTGAAGTGATCTAATTCAAACTTGGTACAGGTATGAATAATGATGTAAAGGTTAACTGATTAGAATTTGGAGTTAAGAGGTCAAAGGTCAAAGTATGTAATAGGTCTATAACTTGAGCGCAGCTGAAGTGATCTAATTCAAACTTGGTACAGATATGTATAATGATGTAAAGATTAACTGATTAGAATTAAGAGTTAAGAGGTCAAAGGTCAAAGTACGGAATAGGTCTATAACTTGAGAGCAGCTGAAGTGATCTAATTCAAACTTGTTACAGGTATTTATAATGATGTAAAGATTAACTGATTACATTTTGGGGTCAAGAGGTCAAGGTCAAAGTCTGAAATAGGTCTGTAACTTGAGAACGGCTGAAGGGATCTTCGTCAAACTTGGTACAGATATGTATAATGATGGAAAGATTAACTGATTAGATGTTGTGGATCCCAAGGTCAAAGGTCAGAGGACATGTCAGGTTAACATGTGATAACTTGTGAACAGCTGAAGGGATTTAAATTAAAACTTGGTACAGGTATGTATAATGATGTAAACATGAACTGATAAATTTTGGGGTCAGAGGTCATGTCATGTACAATGTGATAACTTCAGACAGCTGAATGGATTTAAATCAAAGTTAGTACAAGTATTATAATGATGTAATAATATGGACGGTGGCATATCGGTCGACGTCGTGACGTGGAAGGGTGTCGCTCAAGTTAAAAAAATGTTTTTATTACTTGCTACGACTTTGCTATTCTTGTAACACCCTTTGCTTTGAACAACAATGTGCACCTTCTGGTCATCACCAATTTAATGGCAAACCAAAGGCAATGCAACGCATGCATGATACACCTGGTGTTTGGCTTAATGGTTCAGGTGGCTGACGTGAGATCCTGAGTTTGAGCCCCTGTCAGTCGTTGAATTAACAACAGGTGGGTGCACCAAGCCTGCCATCCTTCCGAGGTCGGGAAAATGAGTATCGGCTAACTGGTACCAGGGGGCACTGCATCAGAGGCACAGCTGCACCCCCAAACGAACGGGGGTACGAACCACCACTACCACGTGCATGATGGAACGGACCACAATTTATGCCTTTTGTCCCTTATTCGGTGCAATTGTAAACGGTGGCATGAATGTAGCTTATACCTGCATAGCACACCGACGTTGGACCAACGTTGGTAGTAGATCCGCAAAGGTCGGAATGGTTGCAAGCAGATTTCCAAAGTCGGGTCAACGTTGGCATTAATTAGGGTAAAGGCGACGTTTATTTACAAACGTTGGTCAAACGTACATGAACGTACATGTTGAGGCTATGGAAATGGAACCCCACGCATTCAGACACATTGTAGCGGTTACCGCTGGATGTACATAATCGCCTTGCACCGGCCAGAACACGGCCAGACGCGCCTCTCCCGGGCATGCCCGGACTCACTGTTCCCGGGCACGCCCGAACCTCCCGGGCACGCCCGGTCTCGTCTTTCCCGGGCATGCCCGCTCTCGCCTTTCCAGGGCTCGCCCAGAGCGTCCGGGCATGCCCGCTATCGCCTTTCCAGGGCTCGCCCAGAGCGTCCGGGCATGCCCGCTATCGCCTTTCCAGGGCTCGCCCAGAGCGTCCGGGCATGCCCGCTATCGCCTTTCCAGGGCACGCCCAGAGCGTCCGGGCATGCCCGCTATCGCCTTTCCAGGGCTCGCCCAGAGCGTCCGGGCACGCCCAGCCTCGACTTGCCAGGCCGCAGCCAAACACGCCCGGGCAGGTCCAGACTCGCCTTTCCAAGGCTCGCCCTTGATACCCGGGCATGCCCGGTATAGCTTTTGCCGGGCAAACTTCCCGACATAAATGTGTATATATATTGTTGCCCGAAAAACGGGCTTGTTAGAATACCTGAGCTGTTTTGTTTCAATAAAGCAACTCGGACGAATTCCGTCTTTGGTCGCGTCAATTCTTTCGACTCGCGTTGGAGCGCAGTTCCTTCAACATCATATTTCCCAGAATTAGATATGTGTTTAATTTGTGTGTACAGTAGACTTCCCACCTGCTGTCTGGAGGAATTGGGGAGGGAAATAAGTTGTGAGAGTAGCATGTTTCATTTCCGTGTTTCATCTCCCCCGACTTTCCAACTTTTCATCAAACAATCCCTCTTTAATCCTTCCGTCTATCAATCCATCCGACCCTTCTTTAATACCTCCATTGACCCATCCATCGCCAGTCCCTCAACCTTCCGCTTCCGAACCTCCACACCGTCCCCTCAAACCTTCCACCACACTTTTCATTTGGCATCCAACTGTTGTGGATTTTTTAGACAGTATGTAATTGATGAATCAAGAATTCAATGTCCAAAAACTTTTGTCCGAAGAAGGATCACAAATTTTAATTCCCGAGGAGGATATCACTTTTTGTTTACAAGAAGTGCACAGCAAGAAGTGCACAGCAAGAAACAACAACACTTATCAAACCAAGAAGAACATACTGCAATTCACGAAAAAGCACATTGCAAGATACACTACAAAATCCTAAGTCCTGGTACAGTGGAGATGTACATCAAAGGAAACATCATAAGGATACACCAAATACACAGTAGCAGGCACAGTATACAATATCGACATACAGTATCGACAAACCAAGTGAACAATATCAACATACTGTATTTACAAACCAAGTGCAATTCTAAGTACAACATCAACATACAAAATAAGTGAAATCCTAACATTTGAAGTTGTCCACATGTCCTTTATACTGGCTGGAATTGGGAGGAGCAAGTGAAAAGGAGGAGCGAAGATAGGAATGGTCGCATGAAGGAAAGGGGAGGAGAGTAGTAGGATTGGTTGAGCAAAGTGTAGGTGGGAGGGATGAGGGCAGTGGGGATTGGTCGAACGAAATATTGGGGTGGGAGGGATATCCCGCTGAGTGGGGAGAGATTGAAGAATGCATATTAAAATATCCTTAATGAGGAAGATATGTTCCTTTGGTTTGCACCAGACTCCGCGGAGCCAAAACTCTCCCAATTCTGCTTGGAGACTTCAAGGACATTGTGAAAGTCATTCATTTATACGATGTGAACTACAAAAAACTGTATATATGTTTACTGATTAAACTTTTAAATATCAAACTGCAAAACTCATCTTTTCCTCATGAGTCAAAAGATCATTATAATGAATATATACAGTATATATTACAGAACCGATGGATATTGTGTCGTGTAAGGAAAAAATATTAACTTGTGCATATGCCGTTACAAAAAGGAATATCATACACGTTGTCGTTATTTGAGATTGGCTTTTAGGATTTTTCTACACCTTCTTAAATGCAGACTAACTTTGATCAAAACCCTAATAAACTATAAGCGTTATTTGATTGTGTTTAAATTATTGCTTTTGGAAAGATTTATTGAGAACGTCTTGGTTTTTTAAACTCAGAATGCCAGCGATAGCCACCCTGCCGAAGCAAACCTGCATGCAACTGCATGAATTACAGGTATTTATCTCCTGATCCATTGCCCAGTTTTGCCTTTTGTAAAACCCAAAACTGCACACAATTTTCATAGTTCCATACGCAATTTTTTTCCAAACCTAGTTATAAGATCAACTTGTAGATGAATCGCAAGTGGGAAGAAAGAAAGGGACATGTGAACCCATCCCCCACAGGTTAAAGCAACCAGAAGGTGGAGGGGATACACCCCTCCACCCTGCCAAATAATTTACAAGTATTTGCATCTCACTTATCAAACAATGTTCTTTGTAGACCCCATACTGAGTTAATTTGACCTGGAGGACAGCTCACCAAGTTTGTTTAGCCAAAGCAAACAATAAATGCAGATGAAGAACATTGTCTCTGGAAATCAGCTTCTCTGGAATCTGGTGCCAGCTTTCTCTTTGCCTTGAAAACAATATCTTTCAAATTATTATGTTTCTTCAACCTATTCATTGAACTCAGTACAAAACACATTTTAAATGTATATTTGAATGCATTAAAACATAACGCAACAAGATTTTCTGAATCATTATTCGATATTGTACAGAATCATTTATCATTTGGGAAGACCCGATCCAACATTACATAAAAATGATTTTACCATTCTGTGGTTCTCCACAGAATTATGACAAGATGTGGTCTGACGTTGCCTCTTAAGAGTTTACTTACTTGAGCAAACAAATTTGGTCAGGGTGCCAGAGATAATTCACCTACTTGAGAAAATCTCAACTTCTGCATGGAAGTCACAAAAAACTTGCACACGAGGTGTGCAGGTCCCAAACACACGATCTTGACAGGTTGTGGCTCATATAAATCACTTGATTCATAGATAAATTTACACTTCCACACAACCATCTCCCTTTTCGCACCAAGTCATGATTTGGCATGTCACAGACCACTTTGTTAGTTCCGTACAATGGGCCCTTCAGGTATACAAATCATGGTGAAATTAAACAAATTGCATTCTTTTCTTTCCTGCAAAACTCAATTTAAACCATTAGAGGTGATCATTGGCACTACTATTCTGGTCATTGAGCAAGACAAACCAGAGCTGATCATCAGGGGCGGTGTGGTTTGGTGGCAGGACCAACCCCTCGACAAGATGGCCAGGCAGAGGCCAATGAGAGGGTGACATGGCCGGGAAGATGAGCAATGACAGGAGCCATAACCATAGCCCCTTTCGGAGCTTGTAAAAGGCCAGATTGGCAAGCGATTTGGTCCTCTCACTCAACTCGACTCTTCACTTGTCTCTTTTGCCAGGAGGTCTTGACTCGAATTGCTCTTGTCCACCAAACACTCCCGTCCACCAAGCGCTCTCGTCTCGTTCTCGGCCACCAAGAGCTCTCGTCTCGCTCTTGGCCACCAAGTGCTCCATTCCACCAAGCTTTGCCTGCATTGCCATGCAGGCCTGCATTGACATACAGGCCTGCATTGACATACTGGCCTGCATTGACATACTGTATGCCTGTTCGGACCGTGAGAGCCGCCAGGTGGGAGCTAGCATGGCACGAGTTTGCATGAGTCTGTACAAGCTTGCACAAAGCCTGCACAGACGTGCTGCAAAGCTGTGAGGGGCTGCCTGAACCACTGCATTGCATATCTGACCCTCTTGAACCACAGCCATTCCTGCCCTGCACTTAGGATTCACACAAGCCCACCTGTCTGTGTAAGTACCCATGCTCCGCTCTGCTTATAATCTACTACTATTTCTAAATCTACTCTCCCTGATGATTGATGGCACCTGTCAAAGTTGTTTGTCCCTAGATAGAGAAGAAAGTGTCAGTGGGCTCAGTAAGCATTAAGGTTAATTACTTTTATTTTGTGCCTTTAATTGCGATCTTTGCTTGAGATCCCTGTTTGTGATTGTAAATACGTCCTAAATAAATATCGCCTTGTTTTGTTTGCTTTGTAAATAAACATACTTGCTTTTGAACTGTTAAACGTTTCAGACCTGCTTGCTTTGATCCTTTCCTTCATTGTTCCACCTTCGTGTGTAATCACAGTTAGACAGGAAGTTCTACCTCACTGATTGGCTCTGTAATTCGCCAACGGCCATCCATGGTTTGCTTGGCCGTGCATAATAAATAGATGGGTGGCGGTTAAGGGTAGGTTCCTCAATTGGGATCACCAAATCACCGTTAAGGTAATACGTTAATAAAGGAGCGAGAACCCTGCTTGGTTTGGTGGTTTCATTTGGCGTCCGTGGTTGACCAGAAAGCCGCTGGACTGCATAGTTATCCGTGACTGGTTGCCTCAGCTCCGGAGGTGTGGGCAAAGGTCTGATGAACCCCCTTGTAGTGACCTCCGACCCTGGTTCCATAACAACTTGATTAATATATATTTATTTTGTGGTATATGCCAACAAGCTGTGGATGAAGGCCTTGCAGGTAGATATAAGTTCAGGTGTGTAAAGGAAGGACTTTGTATGATGCAGGATGCCCAGTTGGTGGCTGGCTTTGGAGGTCAACTTTGAAATGCGGTTTGCCCAAGAAAGATCATGGCTGATATCGTGAGACCCAGGAGTTTGAAGGACTGAACTTCCTCAACAGGATTGTTAAGAAAGTAGATATAAAGAGGGTTTGCCAGACAGTCCTTTTGGCGAGAGATAGTGAGAGTGTGAGATTTGTCAGGATTGAAAGACATATGCCAAGTGTTTTCCCAGGTTGTGATTTTTTTTCCAAGGGCTGAAGAGGAGAAAGAGGCTGCAACCTGCCTGTCTGAAGGATGACGGATGTCAAAGCAGAGAGTGCAATAATCTGCAAATAGACAAAGAGGATTTTGCAGAGAGACAGAGAGATCATTGATGAAGATGAGTAGGACTGGGCCCAGAACACTGCCTTGGGACACTGCAGTCTTGATAGGGAGATGAGATGAAAAGATTCCCCACACTTTGGCTACAAGAGTAGTGGATGTCAGTAAGCCATGTGTGGAGATAGCCTTGGAAGCCGTAAGGTAGCATACACCAGAGACAGACTTAACACGGCTCATCCAGGTTTTAGAGGCGGGAGACAAGTTTGATAGTTCATTCTTGTGCCCAAAATAAAATGAAATGTTTTCTGTGCAGCTTTTCTGTTCATCGTGTGATCTCTAATGTTTTTATGTCTGTTTTGTGCCCACAGGGATTAGGAATTGATTCCTCTTGATTACATACTCGTTACTTGTTCATTTTTTTGTGTTCATTGTTGCATTTACACCATGAGATATTTAAATAATTTGTACAGAAATTGGGGTAACTCAAAATTGGGTGAATATGTGGAAAACTGTCCAATGTAATGTACTGCTAAAATCTTTTCGGTCTTGGCTCACGTGGCCGGGAACACAGCTGCACATGACACTATTTACCGTTTATCTGTTTGTGTGGAGAAATGTGAAAAATGAAAAAGGGGAATTAATAGACAAACATATTGGTACATTGGAGGGGGTATTTATTGGGTAGCATGTTAAGTTATCGTGACCCGGACCGACATCATACCAGCTTCCTGGACCACACCACGAGACCCATGAGCGAAGGACTCGATGTATCACTCGGAGTAGGGGAGGTGCCCTTTCGAGGCTGTGTGTTCATAACAACAACAACACAACATGCATTTTAAGGCCATTTTCCCTGCTGGAGCGGGGATTAGCCTTGCGGTCCCCATGACAATCTTCTCCATCTTGCCCTATTTTCTGCATCTCTCCTTGTTAACCCCCTTGCCGGCATTTCTTCTTCCACCATCTTTAGCCAAGTCTTTCTCAGTCTTCCCTGTCCTCTACTTCCTTCTACATTCATTTCCATCACTCTTCTCAACCAGTCACTTTCATCCTTCCTCAACACATGACCAAACCATCTCAAACTGTTCCTCTTCACAGCATCAATCACAGGCTCTATTCCCATCATTTTTCGCAATTCATCATTTGTCTTCCTCTCTTTCAACGATACTCCGCACATCCATCGAACCATTCGCATTTCCACCCTTTCCAACCTTAGTTGCTGCTCTACGTTCATTACCCATGTCTCGCTCCCATAAATCATAACACTTCTCACACATGCAGCATATACCTTTCCCTTCAGCTTCAACGACACTCCCCTCCTCATCAGCACGCCACTCAGTTCTCGAAACTTCTTCCATGCACATGTCACTCGAGCAACCGTTGCCGAGTCTGATCCACCTTCTCCATTCAGCATGTCTCCGAGGTAGCAAAATGTTTTCACACCTTCCAGCTTCATGCTGTCTCCAAGATCCAACTCAACATTTCCTCCATCTGCAGCTCCCTCTGTGCACACCTTACATATGAATGCAGCTGCCACACTGGTTAATGACCCTCTCAGACCACTACATTTTTGATGAACCCACTCAGCGCACATTGTACATTGAATGGAGTTCACTCCGACACCCTTCCTGCACACAGCACACGGCCACTTCCCAGTTCTTTCCACCTCACCACATGCCATCACCTTCGTCTTTCCGATATTCACCTTCAGACCTTTTGTCTCCATACATTCCTTCCACTTGTTCATCTTTTCCTTCAGTCCATCCATACTTTCCGCAATCAACACCAGATCATCTGCATACAACAACTCCCACGGTAAACCCTCCTTTACGTTCTGAGCCAGCACCTCCATCACAGCTACAAATAGTAGTGGACTTAGTACCGACCCCTGATGCACTCCCACCTTCACCTCAAACTCACCACTGTTCCCGTCCTTCGTCCTTACAGCTGTGCGCGCTCTTTTGTACATTGCCATCACTACTCTGATCTACCATTCCTCCACTCCTAACTTCCTCATTGCCCATGTCAATACTTTGCGTGGAACCCTATCGAATGCTTTCTCCAGATCAACAAACCCAAGAAACAACTTCTTCCTCTTCTCCATATACTTCTCCTGCAACTGCCTCACAATAAAAAGCACGTCTGTCGTTCCTCTTCCTGGCATAAATCCAAACTGCATTTCGTTGATCCTCACCTTCTTCCTTATCCTCCTCTCCAACACCCTTTCCAATACCTTCATTCCATGCTCCAATAACTTTATCGCTCGGTACGAGCCACACTCTAGAGGGTCACCTTTCCCCTTGTATAGAGGGACGAGGATACTCAGTTCCCAATCCACTGGAATGCGGCCTTCTTTCACCGCCAGATTACAGATCTCTGTTCTTGTCATAATTCAAGTTACAGAGTTCAAGTTACAGTTGCAGATCTTGCCACGTCTTGTCATAATTCTGTAGAGAACCACAGAATGGTAAAATCATTTTTATGTAATGTTGGATCGGGTCTTCCCAAATGATAAATGATTCTGTACAATATCGAATAATGATTCAGAAAATCTCGTTGCGTTATGTTTTAATGCACTCAAATATACATATAAAATGTGTTTTGTACTGAGTTCAATGAATAGGTTGAAGAAAGATATTAATTTGAAAGATATTGTTTTCAAGGCAAAGAGACAGCTGGCCCCAGATTCCAGAGAAGCTGATTTCCAGAGACAATGTTCTTCATCTGCATTTATTGTTTGCTTTAGCTAAACAAACTTGGTGAGCTGTCCTCCAGGTCAAATTAACTCAGTATGGGGTCTACAAAGAACATTGTTTGATAAGTGAGATGCAAATACTTGTAAAATATTTGGCAGGGTGGAGGGGTGTATCCCCTGCACCTTCTGGTTGCTTTAACCTGTGGGGGATGGGTTCACATGTCCCTTTCTTTCTTCCCACTTGCGATTCATCTGCAAGTTGATCTTATAACTAGGTTTGGAAAAAAATTGCGTATGTTCATGTTGGTTAGAAATTTGTTTTTGAATTTGCTGTGCACCCCCAAAGCCCCTCACCTCCCCCACCGCCTGGATCTGCCCATGGCTATAACCTTCCTCAGATATAGTGACCAAAACTGCACACAATATTCTTGAAGACCTGAATAAATTCCTCTGCAGCTTTAACATGACCTCTTATTTTATAACTAGCAAATTCCACCCGTCGCTTCGCTGATGGGAATACTATGAGAGCAGGGAGAGGGAGAGAGGAGGGAGAGGGAGAGAGGAGGGAGAGGGAGAGAGGAGGGAGAGGGAGAGAGGAGGGAGAGGGAGAGAGAGGTGAGAGAGAGAGAGAGACAGAGAGACAGAGGTGGGAGAGGGAGAGGGAGAGTGAGAGACACACAGAGACACAGACAGAGACAAGTGGGATAGAGCAAATAAGAATAAAGCTTACCTTGCCATGATATTTAACCCCCTGGGGATCTTTGACTGGTCGAGGGTTAAACATGACCATCACCGCCGCGCCTCAACACAGAGCACCGTTTCCTGTGTGTTTTGTATTTTACGGCGATGGCCCCACTTCACACAGGGGTGACAAAGGTTTCATCGGCTTGAACTGTCCTTCAGAACCAGATTGCACGGACAACCGACTGAAGTACAACACAATGACTGGGAGATCGCAGGTACGGGAGGGCAGAATGTAGTCATTGCTGTTGTTTTTGCTTCTGATCTTGCTTCTCGCTGTTGAAGAGTTTCTGTTGCTCTGGATTTTTGTCATTCCTTGTTATCTTATCTGGAATTGGACTTCCAGATAAGGTATTGTCATCATGTACCGTCCGTCCATCCATCTCCCATTTCGACTTTTCCAGCCAAACCGCTGAGCTGATCCGGCTGAAATTTGGCAAGGTTCTGCTCCTGATTGGTAATAGGGATTACAAAGCTTATTCTGGTCACATGACTGGAAGTGTGTCAAAATAGCGGACTTATTAAATTCCTTCAAAAATCTTTTTCTCCCGACCCACCAGTCACAATTCTACCAAATTTGGGTTACAACATTAAGCCAGGGCCCAGATACGGTCCAGTGGTCCTATTTTGTATAATAAACTGCATCTGCCAATATTTTCCCCAATCTATTAAAGTATGGCAACTTTCCTGAATCTGGTCACCCCATTTCTGCTATCTACTGCACTTTTTTTTTTGTATACAACGTCGAGGCTCGTGAAAGAGCTAACATTAATCACAGAAAAAGTCAAACCAACAAATAAAACATATAATAAGGGGAGCGGTAGACAAGATGGGGAGAGAGGGGGAAGGACAC